>NC_133029.1:1820681-2123712 GCF_048771995.1 Taeniopygia guttata | reverse complement strand
GCTTTGCCTGTTTGGCAATCCAAGCACAGCCCCAGCTCGGGGTGTTTTACACAGAGCTCGTCCTGCCCAGCAGAATTTCCCTCCTGATCCCCGCATGCACCAGCAGCTTCCTGCCTGGCACATGCATTTCCAGCCTGAATAAGTGGGGTTTCTGACAAATTTGCTGCCAGGGCTGTATTTTATGAAATCTCTCTGCATGTCAGCCCCTGTTTTGCCTTCTACAGAGAGATTTTCATTTCTGGAACATTATCTGAACTACACCCATCCTGCCACAGATTCTGCCCAATTCTGTCCTGCCCCACTCCCAGAAATGGAGAATGTCTCTCATCCTTCACTCCTTATTGAAAAATCAATACCTTAATATATCCAAACCCACTTTTTTTTTTACTAGTTTGATCTATTTTACTCATCACGCTCCTCTCCTCATCATTAATCTAACCCTTGTTTTGAGACTTACTCTCTGAGTGATTTTCAGTTAAAGAGAAGATGGTTTTGGTTATATTTTCATGGGAAACAAAATTGTCCTTCATCTTTTTTTGCTTTGCAAGGCTTTCCCTACAGTAAGGTAGCTGAAGCCCTGCAAGGGTACAAGTAGAGGTTGCTGAACTGCATTTCAGATTTGTGGGGTTTGAAATGCAAATTGGCAGCACCAGTTGGCCAAGACTGTCACGCAATCAAGAGCTCCCAGCTCCTCTCTTCATGAAATACAGCGAGATGCAAGCAAGGACCAGCCAACCCTAATCAAGAAGAATGTTTCTGTAATTAGATGGGATTGTTTGTTAGCCCAAGAAATTAGAGGCAGCTCTTACAGCACAAACAATAACAGAGTTTATTGCCTCTGTAGTAATTTTTTCTCTTCACAGTCTCATGATTTGCAATAACATTCTGATTTTCATTTTAAGCTGGATTTTGCTGTTCCCACTGCCTTACTTTTGGGATGTAATGAATGAAGATAATGAAATTATCTTAATAATTTTCCAGCACAATTATGCTGCGGTAGTTGAGGGGGGTGGGGGGAAGGGGTCTGTTCCTTTGTTTGGGGTTTTTTTCATAAGAAAGCCAAGAGAATCTGCTCTTTTTTGATATGCCACCTTGCCCTTTTTATGTCTGCCCCTGTTCCCCAAGTACAGCCATTTCACCATCTGAATACGGTCAGCTGAAGAAGGAACTGCAGTAAAAAAATAGAAATATTGGTGTTTCCAGGTATTTGAGTATTTATCTTCCTAAAAGCCTGGAACAAAGCAGGTGTCCTTGTAGCATTAAGGTCAGATAAAACAAGCAACTGGCTCCTTTCTTGCAGTGGTTTCAGCATCCTTCCTAAAAGGGCACCAAGACATCACCTATAGTGGAGGCAGAAAGGATTT
The DNA here is from genome assembly GCF_048771995.1 of Taeniopygia guttata. Taxonomy (NCBI): domain Eukaryota; kingdom Metazoa; phylum Chordata; class Aves; order Passeriformes; family Estrildidae; genus Taeniopygia; species Taeniopygia guttata. The sequence goes on along the minus strand of NC_133029.1, from coordinate 2,122,348 downwards.
GTGTGCCTGAACAAATCCTGCACTGGGAGGCAGCCCATGCTCTGCACAGGGATAGATCATCCTGGAAATTGGGACACTTGCAGAGAAAACCTGCCAGGAACAGGAAACACAAAGATAGTTGAGGTTTCTCTCACACTCAGGATATTTTAATGCACTCCAGGAGAGATCATCTCCAAAAGATTAACTGACCTTGGGACAGCAGTGGCTGTGGAAGATGGACCTCTGTGGAAAAAATCAGTTTTGATGTCAACTCGGAAATGATTCACGTGGGTGAGGAGGAGTGGTAGTGTGACATGAGGTCGTACAGGTGACCAGGACATCATAAATTATTTCCTCTTCTTCTGTGGCTGCTGGGAGTTTGATGATGCTGAATGTGACTCCATAAATGTCTAGAGGGATTTTAGAAAAAAAAATAGCTCCTTGCAGTTGTCTCGTTCTTTTCTGGTTGGAATTTGTTTCCAGTACCTTCTGTCTCAAATCTTTTTTTCTCAACACTTTCATGGGATTTGCCCATTAAATATAACCAAAAATTTTCAGTAAAGACTAATTATAACCAGCTCACACAATTTCAGCGCTCACATACATTATAAAAGACTTGCTAAGAAGCTGGTACCTCTCCAGGTACATTTACACCCTGCAAAATGACACATTCCAAATGCATGGAACTAAAAGAACCATTCGTTATCAGTCTCCCTTGCATAAATTAAAAAAAAAAAAAAAGCCAAAAGGCAAGCTGAAAAAAGTCAGAATTGTGTCTAGAAGTTCTCTAAGATGTCTTGATGTGGTGTAAATCCGTGTGTGTGTTACAGCCCTGGAACCTGGTGGGCTCATCCACTTCTGCTTTCCTGCAGCTCCACTGGGGTGGGCTGAGGGTGAAGTTCCCATCTGAGAGTTGTGGCTATGAAGCTGGATTTCTGAAAATGGCACAAGGCTGGCATTAATGAATAACGAAACTAACACAGTAATGATGAATTGGTGAGCTTTACAGCAAAAATATCCACAGCCAGGCTAGACCTGGGTCTTTTTGGCCTTAGTGAGAAGTTTAGCTGTTGAATTTCTGCTGTGGGAACAATTTGCAGGAGGATTCTGATGGATGTTATTGAATAACCACTGCTCTTTGTGTTGCTTGGGTTTTGTGGGCATATCCCAGCAGCTCCAGAGCAGTCAGCTATGCCATAAAACTGAAAATATGATCAGCACATAAGTGGCCGGCGAAGGATAAAACAGTGTCATACCTGCTCTGAACTAAAACCTACCAGCTAAATCTTCAAGTTAGCACTGTCTACAGGAGAGTCTGAAAACATGGAATTTCAGCAGCCACCCAGAGACAGGCTGGGCATCAAAGTGATCAATAAAATATCTATTTGGGTATTATTTCTCCATAACTCATGTATGGCATCTTAGAGAAAAAAATCTGCCCTGACAGATGGTCCCTCGTCTTGTCTTCCATAAAGGTGATGGGGCCGTATCTCAATTTTAAGTGTAAGAAGCACTACTTTATTTTTTTTTTTTTTACCACTTCAAATAAAATAAAGAATTAAGAATCTCCTATCTTACATCTCAATGTTTAGCAACTATAGTTAAAATAAAGAAAAGCCTACATAAAATATGGTAATATTCTTTTCAACAAGATGTAAAAAAATAAATTAAATTAAGAACAACAGCTTCATTACAGGATCTTGTGAAGTTACACATTTCAGACCAAAGTTTTCTAATAGCATAGCAAACTTAGAGTTCTCTGCAAATAAAACTAAAATTGGTCCTCCACTACTCTAAAATTATCCAACACTTTATTAACAATTTATCTGTCTCTAAAAGTGACAGAAAGGTACATTAATGTCTCTCTGCAAGGGGACAGAAAATCCTCAAGGTCTTGTAAGAACTTCACCAAGTGGAGAAGAAACCAAATAAATAGAATCTGAATATATATTAAGCACAGCTTGATTTAAATTCAGACATAAGCTCTACCTCAAGCATGAGAGGACTACAGTTGATAGCATTTGAAGTAACCTTAGAGAGCAAACCAGATTTCAAGCCCTGACTCGGTCTCAGGTGTTCAAGCATTCTGGTGGGAACAAATTTCCTTGCACCGCTCAGAACATTCCACAAGGAAAAGTGACAGCAGCACTCTGCATATCTTCTAGGAACACACCATTTATTTACAGGCTTAAAGAGAGCCTGGGACATTCATCTAGGCAGCTTGTTATGCAATTTCCATGGTACAATTTACTTCTAAAATAAAAGGAGTGTTCAGACTGCCTTTTATGTCTTTATATAATGTGCCATGTAGGAACTATAGGCATTACACAGATTTGGGGTTGGAATCTATACTTATTTCCAATATAGTTAAGTATAGTCGTTAAATTTCAAGCCTGTGTGTCCTTTCCTAATGTTCTTTCATCTAGAAACATCCTCCAAAGAAAACACATAGTACAGCTATTTGAATTTTTTTTTTTTTTTTGCTAAATGTTATTCTCCTGCAGCTTAGTATTACAAGCACAAAGACTACAGGAAAGGGAGTAATAAACTCTAAAAGGCAGAGTCAATGCAGATGCAAATTTTCCCTCTTCTCAGGCAGAGCAAATGTGATTGTTCCTCTCCCTGAATTACAAGAGGAACACAGATTAGGTTTGCTATAAATCTCAGAGAAATCATTTATATGGTTATCTGACTGCATATTAGAGTGATAACTCATGTGACAGTTGTAGAAATCACATGGACAGCCAGCATAAAACTGATTTTTACCAAACTTTCCTTATTTAGCTATCACGTCAATTTGCGTATTTCCATTTAGTCAGCATAATTTTGAAACTGTTGAGCTAATGATAAAAGAGGCTGTTTATTGCTGAATGGGGAGATTATTGCACAACTGTTGAACCAGTGGCCATCCTTGTAATAACAAATACAATTATTTATGGGTTAGGATTCTCCCCCTGAGTTAGCTTTGCAGTGTTTCACTGCTTGATAACAAAATCACAGAGGGCCTTGCAAAGCAGCCAGATTTACCTGGTGTGCACATCCAGCACAAGGTTTGGTTTTACAAACCCATCTCAACATCACTGCCCACTTTTCAATTTAAAACGCCCAAATAAGCCAAGATTATGAATAGCAATGCATCTTTTCACACAAACAACGCACTGAAGTGGTTCAGACACACTGATAAATATTTTGCCATTTCATTCTGAGCCATTTCTGGAGGTGTTTCCACTTTTAACCAATATATCCCTTGTTGCTCTGTGCAATTTGTTCAGTGTATTTACTGACTAAAAGAAAAACACTAGGTACTGTCATTAAAATATAAAGTTACTGGAGTTGTGGACATCATCAGAAGGGAAGAAAAGCAACCTATCAGCCGAGGCATCCCACTGACTGCAATAAAAAGCAGCCCTTGGCATTTACTCATCCCGGTGAGATATTGTTATTGAGGAGGTTCACATGTTATATTTCATGCAAAATACTCTGTACAGCAACAGCACACAGCGTGGCTGGTGGGAAAGCCAGGAAATATTACCTGGGTGCTGGAACTGGGAAAGGCTGGGGATGCAATCTGAGGAGTTACCTTAACTGTTCTGAATAATCCAGAAAGCAAACCCCAGCCCGGGCTGCATCTCCAGAAACATTGTCAGCAGACTGAGGGAGGTGTTCTTTAAGATAAAGAAAATATTATTAACTGAAAAATATTTCTGAATTATATTCCCCTCCTGCCAGAATGCTGATTTGTGGATCTTTTAACAAAATGAAAAACAACCCTTGGCTCTGTGACATGAGCAGCACAATTGGACCTGGTAAATTCTACAAATTCAGTGCAGAAAGATGACAAATGTTCATTACAGGCAGGGATAATTTCTTTTGCTGCTGAGTCTTTGTGAGTATTAACCCAAGCTCCTAGAAGGCCAATATACAATGGAGAGTATGAAATTGTGGCTATGATGTTTCAGAGGCTTTCTGATGACTTTGGAAGAATGTCATATGATATTTAAGCCATGGTCTATTTGTCACCTGCACAGATTAAAGGTGAAAAATGTAATGCCATTAAGCCCATGGAAAGTTTCCACTGGTAGAAATAGGATTTACTGGAAAAAATTCATATACTATTTCAGACACAAGATGAAATTCAGAGTCTCTCTGGCATTTTAGGCTTCTATTAAAAAGCACAACCATTAACAGCTCTTCAAAGGAGACCACAAGTGAAGTACCAGCAACATTGGATTAGTTCAATTACACAAACAAAAAGAGAAACTTCAGAAAGCTTTAATAGAAAATAGAACATAGAATATCTACTTGAATAAACACTATTGCAGGTAACCCTTTGGCCTGCTCAATTCTCCCAAGTGTCATATGCTCCTGTTGGCATTTCCTGAATGATGACGAAATCTGAGTCTGTAAATGATTTGATTTAAATGTCAGCCAGAACCCTGGCAGGGGAATCAGACTGAGTTGCTGTGCAGAATCATCATTCTGGATCCCATTCTCCTTTCTGTATTTTCAAAGGTTTGGCATTCAAGAACCAAAACAACATTCACTTCATTTTTAACATCTCTCTCTGTATGTTCTCCATTTCCCCAGTCCTTCTCTTTTCTAAGTATTCTCTGACATATAATTGGTGTTTATTTCAACTCATAATAATGTTTCTTAAACAGTACCCAAGGTGTTGTCTTTGCAAGTGCCACCTTCCCAGACCTTTGGTGACACCACTGGCAGTTTTAAAGTGCAAAGACAGCAGTAGAGAAGTTGAATTCACAGCTGTGATAAAGAAGAATAGGGATCTGCCACAGACAAATTGTTTAGAATAGGAAAAAAAAAAAAATTACAAATTCAAGGAATTTGTAAGAAACAAAGTTTTTGAATCATGTCCAAAAGTTTAGTATAGACACCTTGTCTAACTCCCAGCCCATAATCTAAACTAGGAACATTCCAAGCAAAATGACTTAATGTGAAGAGCCTGCCTTGAAGCAAAATCCAGCTCATGAAAATTCAAACAAACCAGAAAAATGATGCCAGCAGCCTTCTTCTTAGATACAATCCAATCTGAAAGAGAGGTGAACTCATGCATATTAACCTGAAAATGCCAAGTGCTCTGGGTCCCATTCAGGATCCCAGCTCGGGCCATTGAGCTCTCCCAGTTATCCCACTCAGCACAGCCCCACCTCTGGCAGGGAGCAGCTTCAGGAGCAGTGGGATTGCAGGGCTGTAATTTGGTACAACCAAACTACCAAACTACCCCAGACACAGAGGAACTGAGAGGAGAGGCATTGGGACACACCTCTCAAAGGACACATTTATGTCAGCAGTGCACAAAGCCTGCACAGTTCCAGAAAATGAAAAAAAAAAAAAAAAAAAAAAACAAACAAAAGAAACCACAAAGTACTGGAAATATAAAAATAAATAAATATGTTACAGTTCACAACAACCTCGTTATAAACATTTCAGAGCATCCTTCAAGCAGAAACAATTTGGTTTCCTGATACTACAGCTCTACTGTATGTGGAGAGGTTTTCTTGGATCCTGGGGCCAGAGGGAACAACATAAATCACTACAAACTAGCCCATGCCACACCAACACCCTCCACGTCCTCCTTCCTTAAATACCTGGAATCAGCTGTATCAGTGGCTGGGTTGGATAGCAGCAGTTTCCTGGGAGTGATTCACTGCTTCACACCTTGAGTGTTTCTTCAAACAGCCCCTTGGTTTTGGTAAAAAGCTGTCAACTTTTCTCCTAAAATAAAAAAAAAATAAAACACCTCTCCAAATCCAAAGCAAAAGCAAATCCATGTTCAAGCATAGAAAGAGTGGTGTAAATCATCCTGTTGTTCTATACTGATGTGTGCACTCATGCTACAAACTGAGTTGAATACATTGCTGCATTAAATGGGTAAATAAGCAGGGTCTGGCCACAGGGTTAAGATGTTTTTATCTATCAAGAACACGCTTCATTGATACACAGGTCACAGTATCCACATACCACATAATGTAAAATTCTCCACAAAACCATATTTCTACTTTTTTTTTAACCTTTCAATTTCCGTAGTATTTCAGCTGAAGAGCTGTGGCACTGATGTGAGTTTTCTTCTCTAGAGCAGTGGACAGTGAAGTCCATGTCTTTCCAATGAGCTTATAATTGTAGCTTTACCTCATTTAAAATCTCTTTTTTCCTGGCTGAGAGGGAAACAACAATGTAAGATCTCACATGTGCTGGATCTTCTCAGCTCTTACCAGGCATATCTTTTAATCTAGATACAAGGCTGGATAAAAATAGGTTTTAAAGTCCTAGTCAGCCCCTGCCTCAGGTTTTGTGTAATCTAGAAATCTATCTACATACATTTAATTCACGCCAGTTGAAACCAGAGTGGGACAAACTACTTTTGGAACAGATTGGATGGATGGAATTATTTCAGGTACTAGCAGAATACAGGCTAATATAACTTTAGGAAACTAAGCTAAAGATACATTTAATAGTAAAAAAGGCAATGAATTCTAAAAAAAAAAAAAATTGCTTGATGAGGGATTACTTTCATATTGATTTTAGTTTCAAATTTAGCTAATTTTGAGGTTCCAGCCCTGTAGGACTTTTAAATATAGTTATCAACACACTTGAAAAATTACTGTATAATCTTTTCACTACTTCAACTAAAATGCTTTAACAGAATCGACAGGTATGACAGGAAACACTGATCTACTTTTCATTTTACTAGGTTACTTAGTATAAGCAAGAATAGAGCTGTGGTTTTAAAATAAATTAGAGGGGATTTTTTAGCTCTGAGCTGTAGTATTTGTATTTCTCAACCTATTAAAGTGGCTTGGAACAAATATATACCTTCACCTTCAGGAAAAAGAAACAAATGATTATTTAATATAATTGCATAGAGAACAACTGAGAACCATGAGACTATTTTAAGCAAGGATTTTTTTAAAAAGCCTTTTATTCCATCCTTTGCAAATCATTTTCCATGATTCATCACATAACCCATTATTCAAGCCTTTTCCAGAGGAACTATCCAACTTCTAAATTATTTAATGGTAACTCTGTGTTGAACATGTTTCTCTCTACTTCATACTGCAGTATAATCCCATTTTGGTCTGGAAATAATAACTCAAACCTTCCTTGACAATCAGAGTAAATCACACTGAGATTTTTAATCAACTAAAAGATGGGTAAAGTTTGAAAGAGAGCTAAAACTACATCCAGAGCCCACAGAAACAGGGAATCACAGCAGTATTCCTGTTCTTTGTGTTCCCCTTTGAGCTGCACACATCAATCATGTCTTCAAAATAAAAAGGAGGAGAATTTTAAATAAAGAGGTTAACAGGTAAATCCAAGCAACTGCACCATTCTTTTAACTATTTACCAGATTTGTCTTGAATTGGGCTACATTTAAAGCTCAGATGTGATGGGAAAAATACTATTCCTAGGGGGCACAGGGAACCCAATAACTTTCTTCTTCATGCTTAATAATCTTGTATGTGAGGGACCAATCTAATTTGTGGAAACAGATTGTACCTTAGGGATATGTTATTTCAACCCAAACTGAATATATTATTCATCCTAAAAAGCAGCAATAAAGATTATATAAGATGTAATTCATTATTTTTCTAAATGTTCCAAAATTCCATGGGGAGATGAGACTTAAATAGCTTACAGGAAGCCTACCTTAATTAGGTTGCTTTTCAAATCAAATATAATATAATTTTAACATTAAAAAAAAAATGTCACTCAAGGGAAGCATTCCATTTACAAGGATGATTAATGAAATTAAAAGGGGAGAAAACCCACATAGATCCATGGGTAATGAAAGATGTGGAGCAATGTAGCAGAGGAAGGACGCACATGGAAATGGACGTGGACAAATTTGCTGTGAGCTGTACACAGATATCCCTCTCATATTCATGCATTCCTGCACACACTCATGGAAAAAGGCAATTTGTTACCAGAGCAACCACGGTCAGTTGGCTTCTTTGTCCTCCATCAGAGTTGGTTTGCATTTCTGTTAAGTCATTTTAGCCGCAGAAGCTCAGAAAAATTGGTGATATAAACAGATTTATTGAAGACCCGTAGTCATGTTTACATTTGTAGGAATGGTTTTTCCATTTCTATGGGAAAAAAAAAAAAAAGAAGAAAATTTAAATGTTTTTTTCAGAGATTTACAAACAGTTCATTGTAAAAGAGTGAAGGTATAATTGAGGTACTTTGCCTCAGTGGGGCTATGAAAACACTGATGTATATGCCATAGAAATAGGCATTGCTTTTCTGTGCTCAGTGTAATGCTTCAGTTTCTCAGATCCCAGAATGCATTCATTTCCATAAATATTGACTTTTAATGAGGGTTGTGGTCAATGATTTAATTTGGGGTCTCCAATTCCAGTGTTCCAAGTGGCAACAGTAAGAGCTGAAATTCAGTTTCTTTAATTCCCAGTGAATCCCTTGCTAAAGACACTAGGCGCTAAGATTTTTTTTTTTTTTTATTGTATTTGAAGGTTTCTTCAAATAGCCTTTAAATTAAGGGATTGAATTAGGCAGCAAAAGCTGAAACTTCTGGCCTTACCCTGTTTGCATCTCAGTTAACACTGCAGGAGACACTCCAGGAAAATTCAGGTATCAGGAATTTCACATCATGGGGAGCCACGGTCCTGGGCCGGAAGATGATGGCTATAATCCACTTACATTTCTTTTTTTTTCCTGTCAGGCAAGAAACTCTTTGAAATGAAGAAGATTTTGACTAAACAGTGAGCAAGGGAAGAAAAAGCCATGAATTTATTGGTTTTTCCCAATCTCTTTGTTTCTTGGTTTGCTTAATTTTTGTTTTGCTTCGATTTTTCTGTTTTGTTTTGTTGTGTTTCACAGTAGTCTGGCCAAGGACCACTCACATCTTCTCTATTAGAAACAGATCCATCCTGTAAGTCTGGGTTATATTTTAAACAAAACAGACTAATGTGTTTAATTAATTACAGTCTGTTCATCAGAGACACTTTTCCAGTAAATAAAAATCATATTATCTCCAGAGAAATGACATATATGAAGTGGTTAGGGGCTGCAAACAGTAATTTTCCTCATAAATGGCAATAGGGATTTTGTAATATGATTTCACATAGAGCTCAGATATTTCAGTTTATAATGTCAAGATGTACTTCACTAGATCTGTGACAAAAATGTTATTAGTTTTTGGCTTGGTGAGAGACTACAATTTTTAATCAATTCTGGGTCAATCAATTTCTAGTTTGCTTAGAACAAACAACAGATGTTGTTTTGAGTCAAATGAACTTTTGTTTTTAGCTATATACTTTAACCTTAAAACCTGCTATTTATTTTTAACCAGCTTCAAATGAGATGTTATTTCAAAATAACAGGTTTTTTTTGTTTGTTTGTTTATTTTTTTGGTTTTTTTTAAAGGACCTCTATGCCTGTTTCTTTTCAAATTTTGAAACACGTTCCTGGAATTTTAGTTGACTTTTTTTGTATGGAGAATCCAATGTACTTGCCAAATAAAAACCCTACTCAGTAGTCTGTGACAATCTGGACAAAAAATGAAGTTAGCCTGGACATTTCACTCCACTGCAGACACTTCTGTTTCACCCTCCAAAGGTCAGTCTTTCCATACCTTCAAAAAGAGGAGGCTGCAGAAATAAGTAATAAATGTGAGACCTTGAGAGACTTAGAAATAACCAGGACTCTCTGGTTAATGAACAAAAAGCAATTAATCAGGTCCAGGCAGCAATTTGTAAGGCAGTGGGGCAGATTGTCCTGCACAGGCAGCACGGACCCAGAGAGTGACCCCATGCTTTGGAGTATAATGTGTGTATTACCATGCAGATTTAAAATAAATTGCCCCCTTTTTGTGACTCACATTTGATGTACTTAATGGTGTTTGAGGGATGCCAGTCTATTTAAGATGTTTTTTCATGTGTCACACCTTCTCCATGTCTATCCTTCAGCCTTCTCTAAATTGTTTGTTAAGCAAATATGGAAATACGGAAAAGCAAGAGTGGAAAACACCAAATTAAGGGCTGTGGCATTTTGGACACATCCCAGTAATCTCCCAGGAGGAGTCCCTGAGCTCCTCCCTCAGCAGGGCTGTCAGCACATGGGAATGATCCTTTCCTGTGGATTCAGGGGGCTGGGACACAGAACAGCTCCCAGATCCCACCATGAGCTCCTTTTGAGTTTGGAACCCTGAGAGGCACCAGCCAGCTCCTCTCCTGAGTGCCCTCAGTGACTTTATGGCCCTTAGGGAGGAAAAGGGGTTTGGACACCAGCACAGAGTTCTCCAGCAGCCACCTGGGCTCTTGTGCTGAATAAATCAGCAGCTGGTTGAAGGTGCTGCTCCTTCAGCACATGGTGGTGTCCTCTGGGCTGAGGTGGACACACCTCAAAAGCCATCAGGATGTAATTGAGGTAAATGAAAGGGGATATCAAATGCAGGCTAGGCTGAAGAAGTTTGGTTGAACCGCGAGGTCTGATTTTTGAATATACCGTGATAGGGAGTATCTTTAACTAAAGATTGATTTTCCCCTGTATAATCAAATTTGACACAACAGGTCATGTACATAGAGCCAAGGATCTCTAATTCTTGAGATTAGGAAGATGCCTTGGGAAGGTGAGAAACCCACCGTTATGTAAATCTACCAGACTCAAAATATTACTTGGGGGTGAACTTTTAGGAGTGCCTGATACAGCTTTTTTAATATCTTTCAGGATTGGCCAAATATCCACTGGCACACCAACCAAACAAGTGGAAAATGGTTTCTTGGGGTTTGTATTGGACAGACATATGGCATCTAAACCTGAAGCATTAGCTGAAGTCACCCAAATATTTGTTTTAGGCTGGATAATTGGCAAATCTGCACAGCTAAAACCAACTTCCCCTTCAGCTCCACATTTTCTCTGTCCCTCCTGGTGCTCTGGAGCTGGCCTCTCCTCAGCCTGGAACACTCTCAGAGGTCTCTGCCCTCTTTTCCAGCCCCCAGCCTGCTGTCAGAGTCACAGCACATCCACTGTGCTTCATGCAAGCACAAGGTTACAGCTCAACAACAAAAACACAAATACTTGAAAATTAAACGGGGGGGTTTCTATTTTCCACACTCAGATGAGTTATTTAGGATTCAGCTGTGGTCACTGCAGTTTAGGTAAGTGGGGGTCACCAAGGAATAAGGAGAGGAAAATAAAAGAGAACACCTGGAAGAAATATTTTTCAAAGGAAAGGAAAGATTTCAGTTGTCGTGTTTTATTTCCTGTGATTTTACAGCCTGCTCTTTGATTTTCTGTGCAAGAAACAGTCTGCCTGTCTTATCCGTGAAAGAAGATAAGGGCACATCACATCATAGTATTTTGAACCAACTCTTAGCCTTAGACTCTGCTCTGAGGTCTCATTATTCCCAGAGGATATAGATAGAAAAGTCTGTCTCGGGCACAATTTTTTCCCCCTTCAAATTATACGACAAGTCTTTAAGAGAAGTTATTTGTCCATTATGCTACAATATGTCTGGGAAAGGTATCCATCATGACTGAGGAAAAATCATTCATTTTCAGACCTGTCGGTCTGAGCAGACAGCATAGGGAGCATCTCAGCATGGAAAAAGAGAGGCAGCACTAAAGCTTGGCACCACCAAGGCACCCCTGACACCCTGAGTTCCTTCTTCCTTCCCAGCAGCTCCTTTTACTTTTTGAGCAGGAAGTTCATTCTTCCAGTTTAAGTGCTGCTATTTTAACCCTGGGAGCAGCAGAGTGCTGAGAAGGAGCGGGAGAAGCTCGGGTGCATCCTCACCCTGCGCTCCTGCCGGGCAGGAAAGCAGAGCTGCACACTCCCAGTTCATCCCAGTTTGTGACACCCCACTGAGGATGAGGCAGGGAGGGGGCAGCACAAAAATTCAGAACAGAGGTTAATAAACAGTGTTAGGCAGGTGCAGCAAAATTCTCATGTTTTGGAAGGCACAGAGACTTGCCTTGTAGTGTGATGATGGTGTTAAATGCTTCTCACCGAGGTTTACATCAGACCCCAAGAGCTCACAGAAATAACAGCAGTGACAGGAAGCAAACTATGATCATCAAAGCTCCCTTAATCCCTTCTGTAACAGAGATTTCCACATGCATCCTCAGATCAGATCACATAAAACTACAAACAAACCAAAAAAACCCAGAAAAATCTCCAGGTTTTAATGAGAGATCCAGTTGTACAGGTTAGTTAGAAATAGAAATTGTGCTAACATCAATTAATGGGCAATCATGGTATTTTAAAGTGTTCATTTGCAGATTGTTCCATACATAATGACAAGACAGGAAATAATTATCCAAGTTCTTAATCCTTACCCTTCATAAATTAAGATTCTCCCTCTGCTACAATGTCTCACCCAGTCCCACAAGACCACAATTGTGGCAGGAAAATTTCCTGTTAATGATGGATTGATCCCATAGTATGAATATTTTCAAAAGAAAAAGAATTAGCCAAACCTAGTTAGACCTTTCAAACTATAGCAGCACAAACATCAGCCTTCATGCTTCACTTATTATGAGAATGGAATAATTCCCATTAAAAGGTGGACTGCAATTCATAAATGCAATTTAATTTAGCTTTCCTCAAAGTAGTGACATTTTAAAAAATCAAGAAAACAAAACAAAAAAATAAAACTTGAATTAAAGCATTTTTTGGTCACACAAAACCATGTACAACAAAACAAATTGTAAGTGTAATTGTATTTTGACCATGTTCTTATTATCTATCATAAATCTTGTGTCTGAGTATAGATATGGTACAATTACCTTCAACAGTTGGCATAATTGTTTTGATCTTAACTGTTATTCATTCTGAGAGAAAAATGCAGTGGATGATACCAGATAACAAAGGGAGCATTTATGAGTAATGGTGCTGCTGAGCAAACCCATTGTCATTCCCCCATTTAATAACTACAGTTAATGGTTATGTTCTGTGTGTGGCCCAAATTATGTGGTAATTCCTAATATAATGATACAACGGTGGTAACTCTGCAATCCCTGAAAAGCACAGCAGAGAGTCTAAATAAAAAATAATAATAGTAAAAAAAACCCCTGTGTGTCACCTGTCTGTATCCAAATGTTATATTATATTTCAAATGGAAAAAAGCTCACTATGAAGCTTTTCTATCACAGCAGGTGACATCCAATTCACCTAATTTTAGCCACCAGAAAGTGGAGTCTAATTCTAAAATATCAATTTATTGTACCACCAATTACCAGGAGATAATTAATTCCTTCTTGAAATGCAGAGGCTGGATTGTTCTCAGGGGAACACCTTCACTGACTACAGATCACTTCCAGACAAGTTCTGCAGACTTGGCACCAAATAGGAACAGAAATATTACTGTGATTCTCTGTGTCATTTGACTGCCCTCTAACAAACAGCAACTTCAATCATTCAAAGAAATTGAAGTCTCAAAAACCCCCTGAGAACCTCCAACAGGACAGAAGAAAAAAGCCCAGCAGACCACTGATATCCTGCACAGCATTGATTACAGGAAGTTTTTCTTTTTTAGATTGCTCATTCTATTTCTCCAGTTAACCCTGAAGTGAATTTAAAACGTTGATATGTATTCATAATAAGCATGAAAACCCTTCTTAACTCACTGCATTTCTGCACAAGAGCTCCAACTGCCTGAGCACAGTGTGAGGTCTTCGGTCTGAGATGTACATCACTGAAATGCACACCAGCATTCAGTTGTGACCATTTAATTAAGTGCCCCAGGTCATTCTCGAGCCCAGATGTGATGAAGGAAGGAAGAAGATTAATGGAGCTGTGAATTGTCCCCTGAGGAAGGATGGGCTGGCACAGGAAAGGCTCCCTTGGGTTTCTGCTTGGGGAGTGCATCCCCCAGTCCAGTTAGAGCTTGGCTTGGAGGCTGCAGGGTTTGAGGGAGCTCTCTTCCCTAGGCCTTTGAAACACAGCAAAAAATGGAAGCAAAAAAGGGGCTTTGAGGCATCTTTCTGCTGTCAGCTGGAGAACAGACTGGATAAGAATTTCTGCTGAGTATTTGCCATTTTCTCCTGAATATCCAGTCCCACGAGTCTGTGAGAACCTTGTGTTGAGCTCTTCACTCAGTCCATCAGCTGAGCCACCCCTGCTCATTTCTCACCATTCCCATCAGTCCCTAAGACAGAAATATTGCACCATGTGCACACTTTGCATGTTCTCTATCTGCCTCCAACAAATATCAACTCCTCAGCTGTGGCATGCACGTGCCCTCTGAACAGAGACTTGGCTTTCTCAGGATGTCTCCTGAGAGAAGCTGTGGGAGAAGCAGAGAAAAGAGAGTCAAAACAATTCTTATCTCATTTGCTGCTCCTGTTTGTGCCATGTGGAATGTGGTCTGGAGATTGTTTACCCAAGGTGATTGCTGGGTTGGATTCTGGTGATGGTGTTTCGGATTCATGGACCAGTTGGATCCATGTGTGTGTTGGGACACTCAGCAGAGAGTCACAAGTTTTTAGTGAGATAGTTCTTGTTAGTGTAATATAGTATAATATAGTAATTAATTAGCCTTCTGAAATCATTGGAGTTCAGACATCATTCTTCCCAGTAGTTTGGGGTCACTTTTACTATACTCAGTAACATCCCACGGCTTTCCTTTCCACCCATTAGCAACTTAAAACTGTTTTCTATGAGGGGGTCACTTTAAACTGAATCTGCAAAACACTCTATATTTCCTTTTAATGAAAGTTAGGCAGAAAGAAGGTGGAGAAATCCAGACACCAAAATGCTGCCTGTCCTCACCAGGCCCGCAAGTTTGTCAGAATGGAACAATACAGAAAGTTTGAAAAGACAAATTGCACAAAAGCAGACATGTAAAATAAGATTCAGCATTGTAAAGCTGAATCTCTGTCTCAAAGCTGTCTCTAAGTCCAAACTCAATTGTTCTTTTCTTTTGCTTAGAATCAAATATTAGTCCAGTTGATCTATAACTCCCAAGTCATGATTTTTACCTTAGCCAATACTGGGGTGATTTTATAATCTCAATTTTTTTGTACACTCTTCTTTTCTTTTAAATGTTGGTGTTAATTGTGGCTCAGGACATACAGTCAGCTCTTTGCCTCCAGAACTCATGTCCCCAGACTTGAGGATTACAGATTGTACTTTTGGTAAATATAACTTCTCCATCCTCCCCACTTAGAGCTGACAAATGTTTTATTTCTCCAGGGCTGGAAAGAGCCTCTTGATTTCAAATACTGGGATGACTTTTATTTCTTACGCTGGTCTTACAAAGCTATTTTTAACCCAAACACTCTTTATTTTGAAAAACCTTCCTTGTACTTACTCTATTCACTATTGATATCGCTATCATATTTTTTTCTTCCCCTTAGTAACTGCTTAGAACCTTTTAAATAGTAACTTGTGTTTACTACCTGTTTCCTGGTTTTCTCTTCCTTCTCCTGTTTTATTGCTGCTCTCCTGTGTCCTTTTTCACCCAGGTGACTGCCTTGAACACTGGAGCTTTATTTAGAGAGCAATATAGGAGATAAAACTTGTTAAATTTCATTATTTCAAATCTATATCGTTTACAATATTGTAAGCATTATATATCTTAATGCATATTGGAGCAAATATTCCAACAGCTTTAAAAAAATCAGGATTCCTGCTCCTTTTGTTGATTAAGACCCAGCAGCCCTCAGTGGCTTGGCAGGCACAAAATCAATACAACTTAGCCCAGTTTGGGGGCAGACTGAGGCTCTTCCATCTGGGTGAAATTATGGGATACCACACATGGCTTCATAGCTGCAGGACTTGCTGTGTAGCATCCATGGATTTGCTTCCTCCTGCTGCAGCTACTTGCTTAAGTATGGGTCTGCAAATAACTCCTGACTTTAGTTTTTAATTTAATTTTTCAAAAATAGCTTACTTAATAAAGCAGCAGAGATTTAACATATTGGAAAGAGTGATATTTATGGGAAAAATAAATGCCTCTCATATAAGTGACAAGCCAGTATGCTGCAAAAATAAATAAGACTAAAGATAAAAAATACTAAGGAGGGGAAAAAAGGATATTTTGCCCGTGGTGAACCAGTCTCTTAAAAAGAAGAATCACTGGGAGAGGAGCTGTACATTCATCTGCTTGCTGTTGCCATCTGTGTGAGATCTGAGGGGAATGGAGGCTGGGAGAGCATTCCAGCACTCAGCTCCTGAACAACCTTCCCTCGTCTCTCTTTAATTCATCTTTTCCAGCTACAATTTCCAGCAGAGGCTGGTGCTCTCAGCACATTCCTGGTGCAGGCTCAGCTGGGTTTCAGCGGTGCTGGGGAGAAGAAATGGATGGCAAAGCTGGGGCAGGGCTGGAGCGAGCAGGCAGATCCTGGAGGGGAGAGGAGCTCACAACTGTTAAATTGTTTTTCTCCGTACAGCGGCAGTGATAAGACCTGGCTTTATCTGAATGCTCCCTGGACCAATTGTTTTTCCTCTCGCTGTCCTCACAAAACCTCTGCACAGCTCTGAAGTCAGGTGCTTAAAGTCTTAGCAACTTTCTGCTGTTTGAGACACGAGTGGCTTTGGGGAGGCCACAAAATGAAATTAAGGGCAGAATTTAACCTTCATTGTTTTGCCGTGTGGTTACCAAGAGCTTTATGGTGCTGTGACCTTTCTATAAATCCGTGGTTTAATTATATACAAGCCACTTACTGGCCAGGCTTGCCACGTTCTGCATGGCACAAACTCCTCCACCGAGCTGAAAAAATCCCCAAGCAGTGCATACATATAAATAGACTCGGATGTCTCTAATGTTGATATTTCACTGCAAAACTTCGTGCTAGACATGAAGACATCTTCATCCATAATGATCAACCCCAAAATAAAGGAAGATAAATTGTGCTTGACAATATTAAGCTTGCACATGTCTCTCTTCTCCTTTACTTGGTTTAAGAGAGATTCCTTGCACGAGCCTTGCAATTTCTTTTTCTTGGGAAGAGAGTAGAAAACATGCAGTGAGGAAGTAATTACATGGAATAACTAGTGTGGGATTCCCACATGTGAAAGTACTCTGAAATTCAGCTCTTTATAAATCAGAATATCAGTATTTTCTAATTCTTGTTTGGATTTTGTCCGAATACATTTCCTGTCCTTCCAATACTTAATGTGGTATGAGCCTTATTAAAATCACTTTTGGAAGCATTTGAATTTGAACACAAAGTCTCTTAATAATAATTATCTGATACAACCCATAAATATGAAATATGAATTTGATGCTACTCGATACTTAAGTTGCCTTATTACTTTGGAAGGCATTTAAATATGATGTAAGCCTTGAAATGAATTAATCATACAGTCATGCTTAGGTAACAACATCTTATATATAAGAAGGCAAGAAAAATCTGCTCTAGAAAGATTAGAGGGCTGAGAGTTAATTGTGCTCCAGTGACTGCTGTGCAACACAGCAATATCCAAACTCATTTTAACCCTTCTTCTTTCTGGTAAAACTGTGTAGAGCAGCTTCAACTCAGAAAAGGCTCTTCTACTCTGAAAATGAGGAATGTTACAGTCCTGATTTGATATTTCTAAAATAAAGCCATTATTGTTAACCTTTCACAGGAGCACTGGGGGAGTGCATCCCCCAGTCCAGTTAGAGCTTGGCTTGGAGGCTGCAGGGTTTGAGGGAGCTCTCTTCCCTAGGCCTTTGAAACACAGCAAAAAATGGAAGCAAAAAAGGGGCTTTGAGGCATCTTTCTGCTGTCAGCTGGAGAACAGACTGGATAAGAATTTCTGCTGAGTATTTGCCATTTTCTCCTGAATATCCAGTCCCACGAGTCAATGAGAGCCTTGTGTACTCACACAAGTATTATTTCATAGACTCCAAGGATGGTTTGGGTTAGAAGGGACCTTAAAAGTCATTTAATTCCAATTTTTTTTTTCTTTTTTTTCATATTTCTCCAACTTTAAGCTTGTGCTGTCAGTATGTGAAAGGCCTGAAAGCTGCCTTGTTCCTGCAGGCTTTTTGACAGAGCTGTTCTCTGTAAATCTTTTCAGAGATGGATGGAGGCTTGAGTAAAAGCCAAAAGGTATTTAGAAGGAAATGGCCTATGGAAAGAGACTGCCCAGGCCTGGGATAATGGAAAGAACAATGTGGTTTTGACAACTACAAGGGAACCAAAGGGGAGAAAAATCAAAGAGGTGAAGTGAGTCCTCAGGCAGCTGCTTTTTGTTGTTGTTTTCCATTTTTCCTGAAAGACTGGACTGGCAGACAGCAGTCAGAGGGCCGCCTTGGTAGGCTGGAAATTAAGAAATGAACCTCTGATTTTTACTCAGTTTCTCTCCTTCCCAGTACACTGATTCCAAACTGAACCAAACTTATTTGAACCTTCTGTCAAGATCTTCCCCTCTATGCTCTGCATCTGCCAACTCCCGTTTCAGTGTATCTCAAAACAAGTGGTAATTTACATTAAAAGCATGTCAGTCAAACCAAATGGCTTGCAGGATTATATAAAAATGCCTATTGACATGAAAACTAAGAAAAATTAAATAATACATCATATGAAATTCAGCAGCTCTGGACCCGAACAAACCCGTATAACTCAGGGCAACTCAAATATTTCAAATATTTGCTAAAACAAGGTGACAAAGGCATTTAATGAAAAATTATATCTCTATTTATCATTGTTGCATTTCTTTCTTGCAAATATTTAACCTTTGCACATTCATAGACTATTCAAGCCATATTTTCTGCAAATATAGTAAAATAAAATAACAGTAAGATATATGAATTATAAAAAGCACAACCACCACTCACCAGCACATTGTAGTTCCCTACACTCATTCTAGCTGAAGAATTACATTTTTTTTAAATATTACTAATTCACATGAACTATTATGAGACAGAAAAATTTGTATTTTACAGAGAAATAATTATTTAGGAAGAAAATGTTTGTCTTGATTGAGGTACAGGATTTCATTCCCCTGACTAAAGTGCCCAAGTTAGAAAGCTGCTCACACACTTTATACCTAAAAGGAGAAGCTGGATTTTCTCTGGAGGGTCCAATGCAAAGCATCTAAGCTAAATTCTTACTCTGAATTGCCCCCTGGAGGAATTTCTCTCTCTCGTCACCAATTTCACTGGAGGCTTAAGAAGATTAATTTCTCGTTTAGGCACCAAAGCTCCTGGAGTTAGATGGTGCAAGTCCCTCTTTATGTACCTAAACACATGGAACCACACTTCCTTTTCACCGACAAATGTGGACTTAACGAGCTCTAATGAATTTCCAGTATTCAAATTAAATTAAGTCACTATTACTTTTTCTTTTTTTCATGAAATGACAGTCCATGTTTGGATTAAAATGAAAAGTGAAAATGGTATTTCCCATCTTTTTAAGCTGTTATCTTCATTGCTGAGGCTGGCAAGAGTGTAGGAAGCATTTGGACTATTGAAATCCTTGTTATTTTTCCATATGGATTGCTAGAAGCAGTTATAGCACTCCCAATTCCATTTTACCAAACTGACTAAACAGAATTAAGGGCATTTACCCTCTGGAAGGAATATGAAGGCCAGTAAGCAAACACTTGCATAAAGAAAACCCCGAGGAAGCACTGGATGCAGAGCAAACTGCAAAATTGCTGTGCAGGGGCTGGGTGGTTTTTGTGGAGAGCTCTCAATTTCTCTTTTGGGGTTCCTAAGGTCAGGGTGACCCCAAGACATTGTGAAGGGTCTTTGAGATTGTGAGAGTCCTTGTTCCCCAGCCTGACAGCCAGAGGAGGAGCCTGGAATGTTTCCCATTGTGTTTCAAGGTTGTTTATTTCTTATCTAAGCATTCTTTCCCTGACCTGCCCAGCTCTGGCTAGCAAGGAGGCCATAGCATACCGACCCCAGGCCTTAGGTGGCTCCCAGCTTATATACTCAAAACTACATGTCTATGTTTACAATCTATTACCAATACCTATCACCTATGTTAGACTGTGAATCTCTGCCTTAAACCAATAGAAAAGTGTCACCATCACACCAAGACATGGAAGACAAGACAAAAGAGAAGAAGGCCAGGACACGCCCAAATTCCTCCATCTTGTACCCACTTGAACCCCATTCTAAAAATCTTAAAATTCTACTTTTCCACCCTGTGTTAGGTCAACTATCACACTACTCAAACCCTTGTGATTTGTAATTCCTCATACAAAATTGACAGCTTTTCCCACAGGCTAAAATTGAAACCACAGGTGTTTTTGACTTCATGCCAAGGTCTCCAAGACCCCTGCCAGGGTCTGGAGGCAGCCAGGGCAGCCAGGGATGTGCTGGGCTCTGACAGAGAGCAGTATCAACCCCACACAGCTCTGCTTTCCTCACTCAGAGCCTGTCAGCCCCTTGTGAAATCCGCCGTATTTCAGGTGCTGTCCCTGCTTGCCTTGACACAAGTCAATGATTTGTGTCCCATTCAATTTAGCTCATGTGAGAAGGCTCCAAGCTGCTTGCCATGTGTCAGGGGCTGATAATTGCATTGATCCCCTGGCCGTGGGCTCAGCCAGGGCACTCTGCTCAGCACAGGGCAGCTGGGCACGGGCCGTGCTAGAATTAGGAAATTTGACTCTTTGGCTGGTTTGATTCCAATCAGCCTTGGCAGAGTGAAGCATAAATAAGGAGTGTTAAATGTGCCAATAAGTGAATTACTTTTCAGATTATGTTTCCGGTGGAGATATTGATGAGTGGGCTTTGTGAGCTGAATACAGCAGATTGTTACATTCTATTTGCTATTGAACAGGTGAATGTGTTCTGATAAAATGAAGGGAAAAATTCTGTTCATCTGCAGACTTTTTTAAAAAAAAAAGTTTGTTTTTAAAGAGCACCATAGTTACTTCTAAAAATAAATTTGACTCTTCTCTTTAATGTCCAGGAAAGAACTCTGAGTGAAAAAACCTTTCCTCATGACAATGGACATTCAAAAACAAAGTATATAAAACAGACTAAAGACAAAGCTGCTGGAAATACAGCCAGACTTACAAGAACTAATGTTTAAGATCTAATTTTTAACTGCAAAAAAAAAAAAAAAAAAAAAATCACATAATTAGCCTGTAGGTAGAAAAGGAAATTAAAAATATGTCCAAAATCACTTATGGACACTCAAACTGCTTTAGTAAAATGTTTGCTCAATGCACTTATTTTATTTTTAAAGCTCAGTCAAGGTGACTGGAGGGAAAAGCCATTGGTTCTTATATTCTGTTGTTCAGTGCTGAATGTACTGTCATATTGTCTTACACTCAAATAAGTGAGATTCCAGGACTGCAAGAATATCAGAAGTATTAATTTGTTGATTTTGCCATTGGACAGGTATTTTCAACAAAAATTGTACAGATGACGGTAATAAAGAACTAGATGCAAATCCTGACTGTTAAAAAACATGGTCATTAATTAAAAAGTTAAGAGCTGTGATCCTCTTCTTGTGAAACAAAAACCCAGTGGGTGCACCAGCATGGATTCATTGACAGGAAATTACATTTCTAAGAGGAAGAAATTAGGATAACCATAAATCCTATGGTTTGTTAATTCATCAGCACAGCAGGATTAGCTTAAATAGCAACTAGTGAGCACATGTTGAATCTATGAAACTGGGTAAAGAGTTTGTGCTTGCTCACCTCCAGGTGATATGTGGAAGTTGCAGCGAAAAACCAAGGCAGGTTTTCAGGTGGAGTCTGATGGGACACTTACTGAAATGAGAAGAAAAAATTCAGTTTAAGGTTCCTGCAATACACAGTCATGAATTATAAATATTACACAGTTAGTTGTGGCGACTCAGATGCCTGCTTTACCCCTAGATTTTAGATTATATGTGGAAATATGGACAATTCTGACAGTAAAGCACAAGATACTGATTTTTTCCCCGTTCTTTGGTTCACTTTTTAAGTGGTAGGCACACATGCTGTATCGTAGAATTGATTACTGGGCTGGATTCAGTAATTAAAAAAATACACAAAGGTTGCATTGAAATTAAGGTACTTAAGATTCATCGAATTCAGCACTTTGCTCCTCTCACAAAGTCATTGCTGGGCAATGAGCAAACCTCAGGCAATTATAGCCAGGCTGTGCTCGGGGTAAGGTTTTGACTATTTGCCCTGCTGGGTGATTTCAGCCATGCCGTCCATTTCATTATTCCATGCTCAGGATGGATATTTGGGCTCCCAATCGACTCTCAAGCCTCTGTGTTGTTCCAGTGCCTGAGGAATCGTGCCCAGGCATCCAGGGAAGGTTTCCTGTGCTTGCTGAGTGACTGCTTGGCACAGAGCCCCTCTGCCCAAATGGCTCCTGGAGAGCTGCATCCCACCCCGAGCAGTCAGTCAGCAGCTCTAAACACAGCTCCCAAAATATCCAACTGCTCAGACCCACAGCACAAAGGGCAGCCTGCTCCTGCATCAGATGGGGGGACAGAGACATCCTTAAGCCATCAAGGAGGAGGAATAGGATCCATCTATACTGGTCTTTCTTTGCATCTTCATCCACAGCATTTGACCTTGGTGCATTAATTTTCCCCAGTATATTACCTCTATTCATCAGGCACAATTTATGGCTTCAGCTACTCCCAATTAAAAAAAAAAAAAAAAAAAAAAAAAAAAAAAATTCCCTGCTTAAACTTCTATTTATGAGAGGAAAGGGAAAACATACAGTGTGGGATGGATAAGCTGATAAAAAAGGGGCTGTGAGATGCAGATCTTGTCCTACAACAACCACTTCTGCTTCCAAAGAGCAAGTAATTCCAAATTTTTGGAATTTGGAATTCCAAAAATTCCATTCCACACATGAACAGCAGGCTGGCTCCATTAGGTTGTCTGTCTAAATAAAAATAGTTTCTGCCTTTAAAGGCTAAAAAAGGACTTTGGTATTGCGTGCATGCAGAAAACCTGTGATCTTTACAAAGAAATGATGGTAGCTACTATTGTGAAGTATTTTTATACAGAATATTCCAGTTTTAAAGTCTAAACTATACCTATAAAATATGTACATCTTCTCCAAGGAAGAAGAGAGTTATCCATGAGTAATCTCAAGCACTAAGACTTTCTGTTCTAGTATCAAAGCTGGTTTAGAATTTTTGTCAGACCACTAAAAATATGCATCTGTCAGTTTTGTATCTTAAAGACCTCCTATTTATTGTATGTAACAAAATGTCTCCATTATTACTTCATAACAAAAATCTGAACACAGAACAGCTTTGATTAACTGATCTGAACACACCCATGTGCAGAAATTTATGGAGGAATGAACTATCTGTAACAAAAAATATTCATTAAAAAAAAAATTAAAAAAGGTCCCAGAAGCTCAAACAGACTACTTAACCGAAAATAACAGGAAACTGTTAAAAACCCGTAAATTTAGAGAAATATCTGATACTATCAGTCAAATGTACCCAGCAAAGCACAGACCACAAAGCCTCGAAGGCCCTTGTGCTGGCTCTGCACCATCTTCTCTGATGCTCCTGGTTACCAATATAGAAAATATTTCCACTTTTCACAGTTCCCTGCCAGATCTTCCTCCACTGCAAATGCCACCCTCCTTCAGCCTGTTGCCCTCCCTAAATAGCATTTAGAATGTCAGTTTTAAGTGACTGAGTGCAGTTTTCAGGTCTTTCCCAGTGCTGCAGCTGGGACAGCCCACAGGGAATTGTGGCATTCCATGGAACTGCACCAGATAGAATAAATATGACAGAAAACACCAGGAACTTCTCTCTTCATGCTGCTCTCAACTCTCACTGCTTTGGTGAAAAGGATGGCTGAGAACAGTGGGAATTGCTCCTCATGTCACTGGGCCAAGAATGATACCAAGAACTTGTTTGGTTTTTTTTGTTTTTTTTTTCTTTCTGTGAACACTCTTAGGTTTTGGCTGCCTTCTTAAAACTGTATTTAATTTCTCTTATTCATGAGTTTTTAGGTATGGAGAAAAATACAATGTTTTTAAAGCCTTTATTCCTAGTGAGAAACTGCTCCTATAAGAATTCAAGCTGAACTTCTACCAGTCTTTGTTCATGCTTCACTCAGAGAGTAATTTGGATTCTGAGTTACAGGGAGACATGAATTACCGTGACCCTCCGGTTCATATTATTTTTTTGAGGATTGAGCTGTGATGAGCTGGGGAGCTTGTGCATAATTTATGATCTCCAGCTCCAGTATGAGGTCCAGATTTAATAACCATCTCCTGCCTGATGTGTCCCTGCCCCGTTCCTGCCGCTGCTCCAGCGCTGTGGGATGGGCTGGGAGGCAGCAGCCTCTCCCTCATTAAAGTCACTCAGCCAGAGCACAGTTGTTCCTACCAGAGAACTGAAATAATTCCCAAGTATAAAATCCTTACTGAGACTTCTCCTGCAGCTTCTGGTGTTTTGGGGTTGTTTTCACCTTCTTTGATACTCCCCAAATCGTCCATCCCTCTCTGGAGGGGAAAGAATGGGAATGACCCTGCACACCACACTTTGGTGTCAGGAAGAGCTTCAGAGTGGGGAAAACATTGAATTCACTGTGCTTCAGTTCCCAAGGGCAAGATTTGAGAGTACAGCCTTGGGATAAGGCAGCTCCCTGTTTTCTACATAGAAACTCCTGCTCTGAGTTTGGAAATCTCCCTGCACTGACAGAAGCTCAGCTGGGTTTGGATTCCACTCTGGAAACCAAGCAACAAAAATGAGGAGCTGCAAGTCTGGCAGGGCTCTTGTTGAGCAAAATAAGCTTGAAGAATAAAAATCTGGACATATTTCCATCCAGAGTCAGGGGAGAACAAGGAATACATCAGAGAGCAAAGAATTATTGGGGTGTTGGGATTTTGTTTGATTGGGTTAGACTTCTTCATTTTTTATGCAATCTAAAATGGTATTTTAATAAATAATTATAGTATTAGTTTACTATTTAGTATAAACATTTAGTATATTAAATAGTAACTTTATGTACTTTTTTAGCCACCAGCTATTTCTGAAGAGGTGAATTACAAATAGGAGAGGAAAAGGGTTCGTATTTGGATAGGCTGAAATGTTAACATTTCTCACTGAATAGTGGCAACTTCTCTTTAGAGAGGGTGGCTACTAGAAAAAAATTACCCAAAATATGCTTAAAAATGAGAATCTGGAAAGCCCCATTTCCATTAAAGCACAGGCACCAAAGAAATGAAAGTCCAGTAAGGGAAACATAACCAGCACTCTGAGAAAATAATTGGACAACAATAAGTAAATGTGGTTTTGTTGTTTGTGTCTCTTTGAGCTTTCTCTCACTCATCTAAGCATACATTGATTCTTGAATCACAATTAAGTTATAACTAAATCATATTTCTTGAAGATATTTTCTAAAGCTGTAGGAGCATCTCTTCAGTTTTAGTTATTCAATTCCCATTGAATCCAGATTACTTGGGGCATTTTTTTAATGGAAAAAACCTCAATATTTTAAACTGGTTCATTGATGATTTCACTCAGACTAGAACACAGGAAAATCTGCAATGAAAAATAGAAAGCTAATCAGGAAAATTGTAAGAGAAGGGAAACCAGATTGCCCTTTATCTTACACCAATTTACGCTGTTGAAGTCAAAGGAATCCGAGCAGTGAAACGAAATGATGAATCAGACCTAGTGCCTTTCTCCATTGCAAATTTAATGTTACGGAAAATGATATTAAAGTATAATACCCCTACTTTAGGGCTTACCAGAAAATGACTCATGATAAACAGAGTGCGTTTGCAGAAATGGCATTAAAAAATAAATTTAGCTTCTCTCTCAGGCTCATTCAGTATTTCAGGTTATAATTTAAGTACACGTCCTTCATTGTGTTCAAAAATTCTTCCTTGGGAGTGGGAATTCGGAATTTTAATGGTAACTTATCATGCATAAAGTTATCAACGAAACTTGAAGTTAAACTGAACATTTTTGAATACAGAAGTAAGGCAGCACAAGGAAAGGCATGTTTCTCTTTCCCAAATTGCCTTTGAGTAAGGCAATTTAAGTGACATGAACGATAGTTTAGCTTTTAAAAACTGCATTTAAGTGCCCATTCACCTTGATATCGAAAGCATTTTTATTGACTTGAACCTGGGCAAGTTCTTTTAGATAAATTACCAAATAAAATAAATAAATAAACATTAGACTTGCAAAGAATGTAACAGGGAGAACTGACCATCAGACAGAAGCTTGCCTTGAACAAACCAAGTGGCAATGAGGAGAAACTCATTTTTCTCAAGAAAATACCTAAACTCTCCCCAAAACAAGACAAAATAAAACCCCAAACCCTTTTTGGCTGGAGGCTGCAAGGTTAAGTTGGTCTTCCTGAGTGTTTGAGGATGACATGTCCTGTTTTATGGCAAGATATACTCTTTTATGGACCTCAGCTAAATGAAGTAATAAAAACTTCTGCTTTCCCAAACTATCATATGAAGGATATTACTTTGTACTTGCAGCCCTAAAAATATGTATTGCCAAGATTTAGGGAGTTCAGTGCTTTTGCTAAGCCTCTGTCACGATCTCAAAGGAAAAGACTGAGGTAAAACTATCTGGGATACCTCAAGAGAAAAAAAAAAATACACTGAAATCAATACATATTAAATTAATGCCAGCCAAAGAGTAAGAGCTATTTTCTTTCTGCCATCACTAATGTCTGTTTCAGAAATATTTTAAGCTTTTTTTCCTTTTTTCTTTTCTTTTAAAGACCAAGTTTATTAATTTGGGGAAGGAAATGCTCTTCAGCATTGCACAGTCACAGATCAACTGGTGCATTCAGGTAATGGGAATGAAAATCAATCTGTGCAAAGAGCTGCAGAGGCCACTCCATCACTCCACTTTCCAAAGCCACTGTCCCATGCACTGGGCTGAAGAAGCATCTGCAGCTGAAGAGGATTTCTCAGGAGGTCATGTCCCATCCCAGAGCAGTTTTTTGGGGATCTCTCCACTGACAGCACAGGCCATGAGAGCAGAAGAGTCACTGCAGGTTTCTTCTTGTGTTTGTCCTTCCCCCTGGCCACAAACCCAGGAGCAGAGGAGTCTGAATGCTGCTTCCAGCCTTGTTTTTGGAGCTGTTTTTCCACATCAGCTGCACAGATTTCATAAAACAAGCCCACAGCAAGGCATTTCCATGACAACACCCTGCAGAAACTAAACTCAGACTTGGAGCCAGTTCTCATTTCAGTTCTTAAAATCTAAAAGTGTCTCTAGACTGTTCTGGTCTGACCACAACCATCAGTGGTCCAAGATGCATTGTTAGAAATTTGTGAGTTGAGCACAGGGAGCTGCTCCCAAGTGCAGCAGCTCTGATGATGCCCTGATTTTTAAAAGTGTTAAGTTTTCTTTTATAGTTCTTTTGAAAGTTTTAAAGTTCTCATAAAACTTCTTTAGCTTTTTGATAATGTTTACATATTTGAGAGTCAGAGTTCCCACACCATTTCATGTATAAATAGAATAGTTTACATATTTCTCTGTAGGCGAAGAGAAATGATTGATTGATCTTTGGAGCAGTGTGGTTGGAGAGGTGGTAATTCCATCCTGCAATCCACGGTCACCTTTGGAATTCTATAAATCCCAGATGTTTGAATAAAACTGTGTCTTTTTCTCTTTTGAACTTGCCAAGCTTTTATGTACTCATTTCATGTCCAATAGCGACACTCCAGTACTTGGCAGTTATTCTTAAGTTTTATGTGAATTTTGAACTCTTTTCCTGGAGCCCCAGTGCTGGCTGATCCAGCAAGCAACAGCACCTGCAGCTGAGCTCTGCAGGGGTCTGAACCAACAGAGCTCTTACTGCTGTTTTTTCTCAATCTATACACAATTCTTTTTGTTTCTGCAACTCCACGTGTCCTCTGCAAGGAGAGAACACGTCGCTCCTGGAGTCAGGAGCAGGGTAACAAAGCATAACTCACCCCTCTGCAGCATTGCATGGATTCCTTTTGTGCTTCTCTCTCTTGCCAATACCGAGCTGGCTCAATGCCACGACAGGAAAGGCACGAGGAGCAAGGGTTGGCACAGAGCTCAGAGCAGGAGCTGGGCGATTGCAGGTGTCCCACTCTGTAGGATGGGCTGCAACAACCACATTTCTACCACACACTCAGAGAAAGACCTGTTTGGCTTTTTTAAACCTCTGCCTAATAAGAAAAAGTGCTGAAATAACATTTTTTTTAGGTTCAAAACTGCATTTCAGATTTTATAGAAAAGCCATGGTGTTGTTTTGTGCAAATTATCTGGGGTGAAATCTTTCCTTTCTCCAAATCCTGCCACAGACACCCCAGAGAATTTCTGGTTTGTGCTTTTTACAAGACTTTATTTAGCTGGACAAAACTTTCCTAAGTGATAAGAGCACCCCAGACAATAGAAGATTTCCCATAGCACTCAAATACTGAATGTACTGACTAACATGGTTAATAGATTGATTTATTTGATTGCAGACATCA
This sequence comes from Taeniopygia guttata, assembly GCF_048771995.1. Taxonomy (NCBI): domain Eukaryota; kingdom Metazoa; phylum Chordata; class Aves; order Passeriformes; family Estrildidae; genus Taeniopygia; species Taeniopygia guttata. Next base: position 2,094,038 of record NC_133029.1, on the reverse strand, counting down.
ATCAGGACACAAAAAGCTTTGAATTCTGGCTAAATTGTGGGATTGCTATACAAAAATAGACTGAGAGTTTAAATGCTTTGTACATTTCTTATTAAAAAAATATCCTTTTTTGGTTAATTCATGCATTGATCAAACAATATTTTGTTTCAGTATAAAAATCACAGAAGCATTAATCAAAAGTATTTAGTGAATAATAAAAGAGAAGACAAAAGCCACTGGAATGATAACTTGAAGGGTGTTGCGCAAATTCTAACATGATTTTAAAAGAAGTCAAATGTCAGATGTATTTTTTAAAAAACACCTTTCTTGATTTGAGTCAATATTAATCTCTAATTGATGAAATAAATGCTACTGCTGTTTCTCTTTGAAATGAATCGACACAAAAATGTTCAAAAGGAATCCTTTATAGACATCACATGTGGCCACATCAGAAACCTGAGGAAGTTAAACTACATCAGAGTACCAGCATTAATAGTGGCCTGAAATAGAGGCATTGATCTGTTGGAACTGAATGTAGACCAAGTATCAAAAGAAGATCATTTTAGCCAAAATTATTTCCTTTTTGAAAAATACAACCAATTAATGAAATGAGACTGTTCATTTAAAAAAAAAAATTGGAATTTATTTTTAGTTATATTTTTTAAAATTTTCAATTCTCTAAGCACTAAATTTTGTTGTAAGAATATTAGGCTGAACAGCTTTTAACAACCAACACCTTCATGATAAACTTGGACTTTTTGCTTTCATGAGGATAATGAGTCAGTCCAAACCAGTTTTCTTTTCTGGTGCACAAATCCATTGAGTGGAATACAGAATATTCTCCAGTGAAGCAACTGGTTTCCGTGGATACTGCTAAGATTACACTTCAGCATATTTTCTCTTTCAATTCAAAGTCTAGAGGAGCTCAATTTGTCTTATTAAGGAAAAAAAATGTCTTTAGTAGTCTGTCCAGAATGCAGACAAAGGAAAGCAAATGTAGCATTCTAAAGAAAGAATTCTTATAAGGACTGCTGCCCTTTTAGTTAGAGATCATTAAAAAAAGGTTATATACTTACAGCAATAACTGTAAAATAAACTTATAATTTAAAAATTGGGAGGATGTGTGCCATTCTAATAATTATTTTGAAAGCATAATATGCATTTAAATGTTTTCCCTCAAATATTTAAAATATTTTTATGGATATCTTGCCAAAATCCAGAAAAATATGCTAGGTGGTAGATCTACTTTTCTGTAACAAATAGGCTGTAACACACCAGAGTAGAAAATCTGTACTTGCGAGACTTTTATGTAATGCAGTATCAAAAAAAATATAGGTGGAAAATAATGTATTTTTCTTCATATAGGGATACAAGAAACCACCTATTTTTTTCCAGTTGGTGACCCAGACAAATTTTTGTCCTTACTGTTGGGTTCACAGACTCCCACGTATTTCTGTGTCTCATTATTGCTCTAGAATAGAAATGTTTCTTCAGCTACAAATATAACTGATGTTAAATGACTCAGCCTCTACAGCTTCAATTACTGAGCTGCCTTTCAGCCACCTCTGATTTTACAGAAATTGTTAAACTGTAGGTCTTGGCCCTCCACAACAGCCACACGCATTCTGGTGAGATCTTAAGGCAATTTCCTATAGATTCTTGAACCGAAACACCACGTGCTAGAATTTTACATAGCTCCCAAAAATCCATCATTTTTAGCTGCCAGGGAATCACTGCAGACAGACTTCCCCACAATGTGAAGGAATTCTTATTCCAAAGAGACAATGCAAGTGTTGAAGACAAAAACTCATGGCCTCTCATAAGTTTACATCCTCTTAATATGGCTTTTATTGGGATCAATGATATTGATTTACATCAAACTATCACTGCTTTGCTGCTACCTCCCTTGCCTGTTTAGAGAACACACGCTGTATTTCTGCTCAACAAGCCTGCAGTGGCAAATACTTTTATGTTTGTATGAACTGAAGGATTTTTCCTGAGTTTTTCTGCTTTTCCCATGCTGAATCCCTACAAAGACACTCCCAGACTTCCACCCAATCTGTCAGATCTGGCCCAGCTGCTGTGACACTGCTCCTTTTTGCCTCTTTGCAGGGTGTTGTTTGCTGATTAATACAGGAGACAGCTCTGAGCCTCCCCAGCTTCTGAGGGGCTGGCAGGTTTTTGATCCACGTTCCTTATTCCAGGCAATGTCATGATAAAATTCAGTAGTGCTCAAATTTCTGTTCTTTCATTAGGGCTCCCTTATCTATATAAACATTTCATGTTCTTTCTTTCACAATGCCTACAGGTTTCCAATAGCTTTATGCATTTTTTGCCACTTCTATCTTTAATCTTGATCCCAGTTAGTTCTTTATAGTTGCCAGAGGCTTGCCTTTTTTTTTGTTTTATTTTGGTTTTTTTTTTGTTTTTAACTTCAAACACAACTTTCTGTTATACTTCCTGCACTGAATACAGACAAGTTGAAAGGAAGGAATACAGGAAACACAAGGCAAGACTGCATTAATCTGCAAAACCTATTGAAGATAAGTAAGCTGCTGCTTAATTCATATTCTGCCAGGGTGAGGCCAAACTATGAATTCTAATAAATATCTAAAATAAAAAAAAAAAAAGGAAAAAATAGAGAACAACAGCTTGTAGGGCTTCTTAGATATTTTATATTTTATATATGCCTTCAAAATGCATTTTAAAAAAAATTATCTTCCATTGAACACCTTTTGGTGAATACTTTGCAGAAGGTATTTATATTTTTAAAAAAGTTTTGTTTGCTTCAATGGACTCTGTAACTTTGTGTAGTTTTATGTGCCTACTTCATGAATATATATTAATATATATCACTACCATACTTCTCTTTCTGGGAGGAAAAACAGTCAAGAAACATATGGTGTCTATAATTGAATACCAAAGGAGCCATGTAAAAGACCAAAATTATAACAGTCTATAATACCTTACACTTTTTTTACCTGAGAGGAATTTAAAAAATCCATTGCTTTTAAATTAGACTTTTTAGAATTAAAATAATTCTTCACTTACCATTCCCTTACTTGTAATCACCCATTCCATACTCCTCGATCTGAGAAACATTTATTCCACTGCTTCTGGTAAAAGTGAAATATATACCTGGATTATTAACTTATTCATTTTGATGTAATTAATTTAAATTCCTACATTTGTAACTCACTAATCATATTGCAGGTTAATTTTGTCACAAATAGCACTCCCATTAAAATGTTGAGGTTTCTTCCAACTATAAAGATTTTGGTGAAATTTTCAGCAATTCATACAGGGAAGGGGTTTCTGCTTTAATGGAATATGCTAAAAAATGAATGTTAAAAAAAAAAATCTTTTTCCTAAATGAAACTAGTAAGGATACAAATTGGTGAAGTATCCTGCTAAATTCAAACAAATATTTGAAGACTTTTTGCCTCCTGGCATTTTTCATCTCAGATATGAAGTTTTATCATCATCACTGTGAAATTACATCCAATCTGCTACTAAGTCCCGCCTTCCAAAAATAGCAAGTTTTTTATTTTCTTACACCCACCAACTCAAATTTTCTGCCAATTGTTAACAAATCTCAAGTCACTGGTAGAATTAAGGTAGCTCATTTTACAGACTCTATTTTCCCCCTGACCTCACACAACTGAAATTACTCTCCATGCCCACAGCAGACCGGTTATTGCCCATCTTTAATTATTCATATTTTCTATGACCTTTCTGTTTGGATCTCCACCCCAGGGACTCTGGTTTTATTTGCAGCACCCTTGCAGTGCTTGTGCACCAGTTTTTCTGCCAGGGACACGAGGGGATGAAGCAAAACCTGTCAGATGGGGTTCCCCAGCAGAGCATTCATCTGAGCTCTTCCCCATCCCCTGGACACCACTTGTCATGGCACTTCTAGGAACTTAATTATCTTTGAGGCTTCTGTGCCTTTGTCAAATGGGGTTGGAATTGGCAAAAAAATCAATATTTACCAAAGGGAGCAAGGGAGAGCAGTCAGAAGATGCCTTCACACACACCAAGCATTTCCTTAGGACACGGGGCTAAAATAACTGTGCAACAAATGGTTTGGAAGAACCTGGCTCACGAATGTACCAATTAAATCACAGAGAAGTGATTTCTTTTTGCATTTATTATCATAAATACTCTGTTTTACCCTTTGCAGAATCTCATTTAACCGTATTCATTTTAAAAGAACAATTTCAGTCTGAGTTTTGTTTTTGTGGAGCACTGAGGGGAAAATGTTCTCTTATCTTCAAATGTTATTTACTGGAAATAAGTGTAACCTACCCTTTGAGGTCCTTATTGCAATTTAGATAGACAATTAGATATCTGACACCAAAAAGAAAGAGAAAACTTTGTAGCAGAGATTTTTCTCCTGGTGCCCCAGGTGACTACAGCAGACTTCCTTCTGTGTTCAAATGATTTAAAAAACTACAATTTCCTTCAAGCCATTTTTAGAAAGCTATTTGTAATTGCACTATCAAATAATATAACTTTTTCAAAATTAGCTTATGAGATTTACATAGGATTGAGCTTTTAACAGGAAGGTGAGTTCTATCTTTATTTGCAATAGTTCTGCTCTTTCTTCAAGGCTGGAAACTTGCAATAGAGAAAACCAAATCCTTCCTCCACTTAACTGGATATACAAAATAAAATTTCAACCTTGGAGACTTTCGGTAACTTCCACAACAAATACAGATCACTTTAACTAATAAAAGTACATGTGTCTGCTCTGTGACAAATCTATCCTTCAGGACAGTGCTGAAAATGAATTGCTTTATGCTGTAAATTTAATTTTTGTTTAAAGCAAGCCTTTATGGTTAGATCTTAGAAGGGGACAAAAGAATAGTATCTCTGTACTTGCATCCAGATATTGTCAGCATAAAGATTTTACAGCTGGAAGGAGTTTTAATGATTTCATCACAGAGGACCCATGAGAAAATTTGTGATTTAGCCACTGAGGTTTTTGTGGCAGTTTTCATGTTGTAAATGGGAAACAGCACATAGCTTGAACAAACACTTCTTTACAGGAGAAATTATCTCCAAAATTAGAGGCATAAAGCTATATGAAGTTTAGTTCAAAGGAATCGGCAGAATCATCCACTTAGAAAGCTTGATTTAAATGTTGTTTTGTCTTGCACTTAGGAAATGTTGCTGAGAAGAAGCCAGAGTGGAGCAAAGAATAGAATAAAGAATATTGGCACTCTCGACAAAAAAAAAAGGAAAAGGAAAAGAAAGGGAAAAAAACACAAATGCAAATTGTTTAGCTTTCCCCTAATTTGTAACTGCATTGTTGAATCATTAAATGTATGCCCTATGAGCTTTACAGGAACCACTCAGAAAATGTCTTCATTTTTCACTCACATATTTGCATCAGCCTCAGATCTTGGGGATCTGAGAGCATATAACATTGGTAAAATCATATTTTTCATAAACACGGGAAATCTGCATAATTTCCTTTCGTTAAATGACTACTCCAGCACGCAGTGTGCTGTAGGCAACTCATTGCTCACAATTGATAATTAGCTTTTGTTTAACAGCGTTGATGTGTGATTTTGCAGAAGTTGTATTTGGGCAGAAGACCCTGTGATGTGGGGGATGACCCTGGAGGATGTCCTTGCTTAACTGCAGCCCCAGAGTCCGGGTGTTAATTGGCCACAGAGAGTAATAGAAATGGATAAATGGGAGCAGTTTCCTCAGTGAACTGAGACATTTACGTGGCAATTAAACTCAATTAAAAAGAATAAACATCAATGGTTTTACTAAAATAACATTGCAAAAATCTAAGCACACTAAGAAATACCTAAAGGTCAGCTTAAGCAGGAACAAGGTGTTATCTACACCAGGTCAGCTCTGAATGCCTTTTCTCCTTTTTTCTTTTGTGAAACAATACTTCTGGGACATTAAAAATCACCTCTTGGAAGGTGAAGATGGAAAGCCACCAGACTAATTGAACAGAAGAAAATGTGCATCTTTTGAGAAATCCAGGATTTCTGGAAACAGAGAGAGGATGTGAGATTTTAACATAAGAAAATGAAAGGTGATCAGGAAAACAGGCTGCGCGTTAAGGACACAAACATGAAAAGCTATAAAACAAACCAGAGCTTACTCACTTACATAAGCCAAAGGCCCATCTAAATGTCAGTGGAACTGCTGTCAGATACCAAACCAACCCTCTGATTAACTTCAAAACGCTTCGCAGGAGGGTCCTTGACATTCTCTTTTTGTTTGACCTTTGAAATCATTTGGTCTCCTGGTTCTCCTGATTCCTCACTTCATCTTTTCTGGTGGAGACAATGAAATGGAAAATGCCTTCCCCGTGGGCAGGGACTTGGAGCTGCTTGGGTTCCACTGGAGTCAGCCCTGGAAGAGGATTAGAGCCGTGGCCAAGAGGGAAAAGCTCTGGAGCTCTATCGGGCTGGGCCATGAGCGCATTAAAGGCTCCTCCTCTCCGTGGCTCTGCTAATCCTCCCAACCATTGTTGGCTTTGTGCATAATTCCCTCACCATGACAGACTTTAAATTGCAACGTTAATGTGAGTTTGGGAAATCAATGCAACTTTTAATGGCAAAACAGTTTCCTTCGAAACATCAAAGAGTTTCTGGCAGATATTGTGGCAGCTGCCATTTTCCTACCAGATCATAAGCAAAGGTGACTGACAGCACTTTGATTTTAAATTGTACCATCCTGTCCTTTAGAAAACTATTTTCTCACCTAACAGCAGTGCAACAGTATCTGAAACGAATCTAAATTTGATTATGCCGTTTAATTCTTTATTTGTCCCTATACTTTATTATATTTGCAGGAAAAGAAGAAAAAAATTATCATGGAACTTGTATTTTTCATTCATTTACTCCAATATTCTTACAGCATCATAAATGTAAATTTAACTGTCTTTTTTTATTTACTACTTAAAAACTAATAACAAATTAAAAGGGTAAATGGTTCATAATGGCAAATTTTATCTATTTCAAAATAAAAAAAAAAAAAACCAAAAACAAAAACAAACCTCAGAACACTGATAAGCTGATAAAACAGAGACTAACTTCTATTTATTAGTAATAAATCTTCAACAATAAAAACATGAATTTTCAAAATGAAAGCACATATCTGTAAGTAAGGGTAGTTTTTATCATGGTACTTTCTAACTGCAATCCTTCTCAAAAATCAGAAAACATGCTGTTCCATAATCCTGACACATTAACTTGTGTTTCCAGTTTACTGATAGAATTCCTTTTATTTCCAACTAAAGTAAATGCTGGCAAAATTAAATGTCTTGGAGGAAGACACAGACTATTTGAAACATATATCCTCAGTTTAATGGAGTTGTAAATGCTTTCATGCTACATGGTGGAAGGTCAAGTTCTTTAACATTTCCCTCCACACATAATAGAAATAAATTGCATTCTAGTTAAACCCAGCTAGTCTGAGTTCCTAGAAACTCTTGTATCTAATTTTAGGCTCTTTTATTGTGTAATACTGAAATTTTATGAACTACAAAAGCATTACCTTTAATCATTGTGCCAGATACACTTTAGGGGAGTTCCTTGTGAGATTGTAAATCTGAACATTTTTGTTCTTACCTAAGACTTTTTCCTGGTGTGACTTCTTACAGCTAAGAACATGTAATTTAACTTTAAACCAGCGAATACACAACCGTAAAACTGTATATATAATTATATTAGAAAGCAACCTTTGATGGAATTTATTGTGAAGGTATTTAAAAATCTTATATTTCTAACAAAATTACTTGTGGTTTTGGGAAAATAGGTTAAACTATCTAAAAAACCCCTCAACTAACCAAACATACAAAGAGAAATCTGGTAAATATTCAACAGCATAATTTCTCTTTAGTTTGCTCTAAATTACAATCGTAATATATTTAAAATAGAATATTTTAGTATCCTTCTCTGCTGTTATTATTGGATGCAGTTCTGCAGTAATTCTGAGCAGTTCCACAAAACTTTTTCCTACTACCAAAACAATTCCTATTGTACAGGAGCAGATATTTCCTGATATGCAGAAATAGATTAATTCTTTCCATTGATTTCAACTTTTAAAGTGTTCCACTCATTACTTAGCAAATTATTACAGCAGTATCACAATTATTGACCAATTATGACAGGTATAGAGATACTATCCCTTAAACTGAGTAGATTTTAAAACTAAAAAAAAAGAAAAAATATGGAAGTCATGCTGAAGGAGTGCCCAGCACTTCACTTAGCAGAGGACCTGCATTTTTTGTTTAATTAGGAGAATTTTTAAAATTAAAAACAAGGCTGATGCTGTCAGAAATCCTTACCTAAACTCCAGATATTGTTCTAGGTGTGTCTATGACTTGGGGCCAAGAAGATCCAAAAGAAAACAAGTTGCTGCTATCAGAGGTATAAAAGCTTGGTTTTTCTCAAGGAAGTTTAACAGAGGGCAGCATTTCAGGAGATGAATTTGGGACTCTTGTCAGCAGCTGATTCAGAGCTCTGTGTCCATGGAGCAGTCAGCAAGTTTCCCATAATAGGGTTCAACACCTCCTCCTATTATAGGCAAAGTCAGTCGTCCATAAATGTGTTCAAATTGCTGAGATATCCACATATTCTCTGGAGATATTTAGTATGTGCATTTCAGATGCCAAAAAAGCTCAGTTCAAAAGGGAAAGTTTTCGATTTACCAGCCTTGGATGAGCAAGCAGGAGTGAGCAATTCAAACCCATGGAAATCTCTTGTGTTAGAGGACACAAAATACTTCCAGACATTTCAGGGCTTAGTCTATGCTTCTTTTCTCTATAATTAATATATAATCACAAGTATAGTTGATCATGTAAACAAGTTATAAAAAGGTTTTACCATATTTACAGAAGATAAAAGCTATAAACACTCAGCAACCACTGCAAAGAGGATGTCTGTACTTTGGGCCAACATTTCTAATGAATGGCTTAGCCTTATTTAGTAGTTAGTTTTTAAAAAATGTCAAATTCTTAAAGATATTTATAATGTAACAGCCAGATAAAACGTTAGACATGCAGCAAATAGAGCCTTCCAATGGTTCTATCTGTAAATATGGTAATGGTATTCACAGAAAAAACTTCATCAGGAATGGGGAGTTCAGCTTTTAAATGGAATGCCAAACAGAACACAAGTGGAATGCCAAAAATAACACAAGTGGTCAGCTGCTTCAAATATATAAACATAAAATATTCTAATTTCTTAAAGAAGTGTTAAGGAGATGATGTGATTAAAACCTAGCAGAACTGAGGTTATGAGGAAGGTGGAAATGATAATCACATTGCAGTTTAGCTGTTTGTGTGATTAATTGTGGGTAAATATAAATATTCATTGTGGAACAAAGTCCTCATAATAAACTTATGCTCTTGTGATATAGACCCAAATGATTTTTAATATGCGAATTTCTAAAAGCAATTTTTGAATCCCCTCTTAAATTGTGAGTAAAATACAAAGAGAGAAAACACTGCCAAGAGATCAGGGGATGGCACTCAGGCCTTACTATGGAGGACATCAGCACTGTACTAAAAAGAAAGAAGAAAGAAAAGACAGAATTTTCCTTAGAAGACTTGCAGAATTTTATTAAAGAAAGTGGAAATGATCATTGTGCACAGCATTAAGAGGTCCATCTGGGAAAAGCAATCTCATTTAGCAAAAGCAGAGAGGCTGCAGAAAAAAGGAAGAGGAGATTGGGTGTGAAATCCAACCCCCTTTGAAGTCAATGGGAATTTTGCCATTGATTTCACTGGGTCAGGACTTCACTCAAGGTGGATGCAGAGTGTGCTCTGTGAGATCCATACTGAACTGAGGTTTTGATTTCTAAAGCCATATTAAAGTCACCCCATGTAAAACTAATACAGCAGGGTACAGAATACATTTCATTACTTTTTAATGGGGGAAAATTAAGCGATTGCTGTCAAAACCTTGCTGTTAATACAATTAAAGGTGGACAGAGGGAAGGAATACATATTTCAACATTTGCCTCCTGTGTCTATTTTGTTTTTTCCCTTTTAGTTTTCCTCACTGAACACTCTTCTATCTCACTGCTTCACTGTTTATGCTCTCTTCAATTCTTAACTGCAAATTCCAGTGGCAAAACTGACAAATCCCAGTGACCAACTGACAAAAACCTACTCCCATTTTTAAACAATCCAGTCACTTACACTGCACTGTTCAAGTTCTGGGAAAAGTTTGTTGCACACAGTTTTAAATATATTTTATATATATTTTTCAGTAAAGGAAAAACCACCCTCAGATGCTTCTTTTGTTATTATAAAGCAATTCAGATTTACGAGTAGCATATGAAAATGTCAGCTTTGAGTGATGTGGCATTTGATGTAAATAAGCAATATTACAGTGCTATTCTTATTGTTGTGAAAAAGCAATAGTAAGTATAATTTATTAATAATCTCATAAATAAACTCTTTATAAAGGGGTCCTTTCTCTTGAAGAGCATTCACAAGTTACAATAAACCTCGTGCTTTTAGATAAGTTATCTTTACTCATGGGAAGATGCATTTTCCTTTTCCAAAATTGCACATATCATAACAGCTAATAACTTTCATAGAAACCATGTCCAATTAAAAGTGAGAACAAAAGAAAGAGAAATAAAATTTTCCGTGCTATACAAAAGTGAGCTTTCTTTCTAATTAAAATTCCTTCTTGAACCTAATGTTAAAAATGTGTGTTCATTCCACACACGTATTTAATGGAATCACTGGTGTTATTTAATCAGATGCAGAGATTTCAGTTGGAAATATGAATATCAGGCTGGGAAAGCACTCAGATATTCTTTACCTGCTCCTTTCTCACGGTTTGGTAAATGTATTTTTAATGGAAATACATCAGTGTGCTTTCATCTCTTTGCTGTCCTTCACCAAGGGAATCCCACAAAGGTGCAGCCCCCACCTCTCTGCCCCTCCCCTGCTGTGCCAAAAGAACAATTAAATTGTGACCATCATCATTTGAATGATCCCTACCTAAAACTGGCAGATCTGTGTCTAACATACCTGAGCTTAATTTAAAAATAAGCTTGTTTACAGAATGCAGCCTTTCAGAAAACTGGTGTACATACTGAATTTAATATTTTTGAGGCTCTAGAGAAATATTCCTTCTAAACCTTTTCTTACCTGCAGAGGAAGACTGGATTCCTGAATGGAAAAACTCATCCTTTTGCTTTTAATGTTAACAGTGTCAAACATCTACTAAGTCTCATAGAGAATGGAGGGAAATCTGGCTAGTTGTGAATTTAAGGGATTGAAAAATTTGACTTTTTTTGGAAAAAAATTCCCTTGTTTTAGATGAATCTATAAGAACTTGCCTTGCTGATAAAGAAATACATCTCTTTGAACATTTGATCTTTTTAATAAATGAGTATTTTTCTGTTTAAAACATACTCCATTTTCTTTCAATACAAAGTGAATGTTCTAAAGTTTGTCTTTTTCCTCTTCAAAGCTGTTTTCTTTCAAGTGTCCTTGTGAAAGAGTTGGCTCTCTCTAAGCATTTCCAGAGGCATTTGTCACTCATTCAGCCTTTAACCACATTCAGCTTCATGCTGCACATCAGAATATTCCACTCCTCTACCCAAATTCAAAAAACACTTCATGCAATGGCAGCTAAGGCAAGGCACTTTCTACTAAAGGCTGCACTGAACTTTAGGGTCTAAAATACTTTTCAGGGAGTCTCTTAAGACTAGAATCATGTATAATAGGTTGTTTTCTTAAAGTTGCTAAAGACATTTACAAACTAAAGTTTATTTTTCTTAGATCAATGAATTTTAGGATTTAGCATGTTATAAAGAATTAAATTATTAAACTTTTTTCATGATTCAACAGAAAAATAAGTTTTGTTCATGTGTTTTGAGTTTTCTTTCAAATCATGTTCTCAACTTTTGTTCAGTGAGAGAGTTTTGCTTTTGAAGGATAAGTAAATTCTGCAAATAAACTGTAATTATATATCAACACTGAGAGCCCTGATGGTCACATTTATTATGTCTAATGACAGGAGTCACAGTTTTCTATAGGCAGCTTCTTGAGATTTTTCTTCTATGCTTTAGTCCTCTGCCTTGACTCTGTTTGGAGTCTTGGATTTTTCTTCTAAAGGCTGGAAATAGTTCTGGGGTGGAGAAGGAGGGATGGGAAGAAATGGTGGTGTTTTATTCAGGATCTCTAACAAGCAGTTTATCTCCTCCTGTCTCAGGGGAATGTGCCTAAACATGAGGCTCCAAGCAGCACACTCTTATTTCACCAGAGCTTCAGGACTCAACCTCATTTTTTGCTGAGAAATCAAGGCAAAATTTGTTGGCATTCTGGACTCTAGAATTACTTTAAGCATAAGCTTAAATACACAATAAAGTTAATTTATTGACTGAACAACTGTAATTTACAAATGCTTTAGTGATAGCAACCACTGGGGAGAGGAGAAGAAGAAAAAAAAAAGCTGTTAAAGCTTCTGAGAGTGTTGTCACATCAGCATTAAAGCAAAGAAGAAATTTAGGCTACAAACAAGAAACTGGTTTATAACTCCCAAAGGAGTGAGATGCTGTGAGATGCTGAAGCAGCCTTCTTGTGGGAGAGGGAGAGGAGGAGCAGAGAAGAAAGCAAAGAATGCATCCACTCTAAAATAATCTTGACAAATTCAAAGAAGCAGCCCCAGCAGAGGAAGGCTTTTCTAGGCCTGTTTTACACAAAATGCTTAAAGGGATTGTTGAAACAGCTTCAAACCTGCTGGGGTGGCCAGGGAGGATTGGAAGAGCTGAGCACAATTGAGGAAAGGCACAGGACTGACTCTGCAGACCAGGGTGGGTTTACCTGCACGGAGTTAAGAAAAGAACTTTGCAGCTGGGTGGAAAATGAAACAAGCCCCAGGTTGTACAGCAAATTCAATGAAAAACACAGGAACGCTCTGTCTCCAGAGCAAAGGCTGGAAAGAGAAATGAGAATCATGAAGGTAAGCCCTGTACCAATTCATCAGGTGCTCGGGTGCCTGCTGTATTTTCTATTTGGTGCTACTCTAGCTCTAAGCATTAAGCCTTTCTACAAACACTGCTCCTCTTAAGCAGCAAGGTGTGAATGATGTAGCATTTGTGCTTTAACAACACTGCTCTGGTTTTAACCATTCCAGGGCCTTTTGTGTGAGATTCTACTATGAATGCAGTCTGCTCAGCCTGCCTCAAATATTCCAAAAATTAAATTAATACTGAAACTAAGGAAAACTGATTTACGTTATTGCTGTCAAAGACAAAGGGAAATTAGGAAAAAAAAAATACAGATAGGCTAACAATTCAAAACATATGCAAGGAATATAATGGAGAAATTAATGTAATCACAAAATAATTTATTCCCCACTAGATAAAAATAACAACTATTAAGAGTTATCTTATTCCAAAACACCAAAGGTCACGGTTAATTGTCACAAATTATCATTTGCCTTAATTGCAATGCAAAAGAAAATAATCCTCCAAACAGTAAACGTGTGGGTGGAGTTTTCCATGCGGTGGAAGAGCAGGCTGTGGGTCCCACCTCCCAGAGAAGAGATGCTGGTGGGTTGTACCCAGAGCAGGGTGTCTGTGCAGGGTTGTACCCAGAGCAGGGTGTCTGTGCAGGGTTGTACCCGGAGCAGGGTGTCCGTGCAGGGTTGTACCCAGAGCAGGGTGTCTGTGCAGGGTTGTACCCAGAGCAGGGTGTCTGTGCAGGTTGTCCCCTCCCAGGTGTGCACCAGCAGCTCCCTGGGAGCGGAGCAGAGCCTGGTGGGCTCCCAGGATGGCTGTTTTCTGCAGCAGGTTGCCATGGTAACCCCCCATTTACATCGGGAATAGCTGCATGAGTTAATGGGACTCAACTCCAGCAGCCACTGCCAGGGGAAGGTTTCAGCATATTAGCAAAGGCAGAACTCCTCTGTGGAGCCTTTGGAATTGCCCAGCCCATCTTCCCCTTCAAACCCATGGAAATCTCTTGTGTTAGAGGACACAAAATACTTCCAGACATTTCAGGGCTTAGTCTATGCTTCTTTTCTCTATAATTAATATATAATCAAATATAGTTGATCATGTAAGCAACTTATAAAAAGGTTTTGCTATATTTACAGAAGATAAAAGCTATAAACACTCAGCAACCACTGCAAAGAGGATGTCTGTACTTCGGTCCAACATTTCTAATGAATGGCTTAGCCTTGTGTAGTAGTTAGTTTTAAGGAAAGGCTTAATTCTTAAAGATATTTATAGTGATTAGGGACAAGGTGTAACAGTCAGGACCCACCAGGGTCCTCTCCTTGCTGTTTGTGCCTTGTGTGTGCTCCCTGCTCACTTGGTCACCCAAAACCCAGATTGCACACATGGAGTATTATTTTTATTTTTTCTTTTAATGTGAACTGAACCTGCTGCAAAATTAAACCAAAACTTTGAATTGTTGAACTCTTTGGGTTGAAGGACTTTGAAGATCACCTTGTTCCCATCCCCTGCCATGGGCAGGGACACCTCCCACTGTCCCAGGCTGCTCCGAGCCCCATCCAACCTGGCCTTGGGCACTGCCAGGGATCTAGGGGCAGCCACAGCTGCTCTGGGCACCTGTGCCAGGGTCTGCCCACCCTCCCAGCCAGGAAATCCTTCCCAGTCTCTAATTAATCCTGCCTTCTCCCAGTTCATCCTTGCCCAACTCTCCAGTTCTCTTGCAGACCCTTTAGGTCCTGGAAGGGGGTCTCAGGTCTCCCTGGAGCCCTCTCTTCTCCAGGCTGACCCAGCTCAGTTTTCCTCCCATGCCAACCAAAACCCAACAATTTCTTGCACGGAGCTTAGAACCAAAATTAAGTTTCTTGTGCTGGAGCCTTGGGTCTGCTTCTGTCCTTAATTACTTAATTCAGCCTGACGTTGCAACTTCAGAGTCTGACTTCTGGGAGCATTTCAGACATTTAACTGAGCTAAGGGCAAGCCACAAAAACTCACAAACTCCCCAGCAATATTTATTAGCATTGTGACTAATCTTAATCAAGAACTACTGCTAATATGCATTAATTCCACATCCATAATTTTGCAATCTTACATGCACCTACAAACACATTTCTAAAAGCAAATTTCAGTGTATGAAGGAACTACTGGAGCAGGGATAATCAGTTTTGCAAATACACAAGAAAGGATCAAAGATCAGATGGAAGTTTCTCAGAAAAACGTTCAGGCAGTGTTTGAGTCTGGGCAAAGCACGAGTCAATGTCACGACACTGGTGAAGGCAAATATCACCCTGGGATCTACAAACAGGAGTTCATAGCTGCAAGAGATGTGAAGTGATCCCTATTTACACAGCATGCAGAGAATTTCTGTTCAAATCAGATTTTAGACATTGTGTTCTCAGACATACGTGGAGGAAAGCGATGGGAGGGATGAGAGGTCAAGGGAAATCTGTACTAGGAAAGGCAGAGTTAAGTGCTGCTTGGCTGGGAGGAAATCCTGAGTTTTTATGAGTTTAAGAGGCCCTTGTAAAGAGGAAGGATATCATCTGTTTTCATGGTTCTTTCTGAGAAGAAAAATGTCCATGGAATAAATAAAAGTACTGAGGTTATTCTAAGAGTAATTTCTACCTGAGGAATTGTAATCTCGGGAAAGACCAAAGGAGAATATTGCAGCTGTCTCTATTTTCAATTGAAAAAAAAATTAAAGTCAAAAATAGTTTGGTGAAATGAAACGTAAGAAAAAGTATCTGGGTTTCTGAAAAATTAGCCAGAGGCTATTTAAGCATGAGATGTTTATTTTCTAACTCCAGGTAAGCAATTTCTGAAATTTAATCATCTCATTTCCAAGTCTAAAATTTCTAAAACCTTCTGGAAAAATAACAGCTCTCATTTTATATATATGTGTGTGTGTATATATATGTATATATATATATATAGATAGATAGATAGATAGATAGATAGATATAGATAGATAGATATAGTATTGAAACAATTATGCTTAGACTTTCTCATAGCTATTGATTCCAATTGTTAAAAAATATTCTTGAATGGGGTTGCATGTCGACACAAAATATAGGGTTTTTTTCCCAGAGAAAGAAGCACCTTTTCATGATGCTCTGCACAAGTATTGTTATGCAAAAATTGTCTTGTTATCCACAGATAACATATTGTGTTCTACATTAGACCTCTGGAAAAGAACCAGCTCTTCTCTTCTCAACCTTCTTCTAATAAATACTTTAAGTGTAGCTGGAAGGTGTGTGGGCAGGAGCCTGTCCACTGTCTGGTCTCCTGAAAGTCTGATTCAATAACTGACTCAACCAAAAACCCTAAAGGACACTGAAAATATATGCACTATGTACTGGCAAGTGTGACACTTAATAGAATTGTGCTCTCTTTTCAGCCCTGCTGAAACAACCGTGCCAAGATTTAGTGCTGGGGAGCAGACATGACAAAAAGCATTCTGTCTTTGAGGAGCTTTAGTGCAAGAAGAAAAGGCTGGAATAGCTGGGGCTTATTACCAACTTAATAAGATTCAGATTGCTACATGTCTTGGAAAGAAAAAAAGATTTCCAAATTGCACATTTTTTTTCCAGAATACAGGTACAATTCGTGGTATATCAATAGCCCAAGGGCGCAACATATCGAATGACTTATTAAAGATTCATGATACAAATTTATTTCCTAACAGCACTGTAGGAATGTGTTGTTTTCCATTACAAGAAGCAATGCTTCTCAAAAGTGTTTACAAGTCTCAAATTGCAAAATTTAATTTTCAAATCAAATGAAGCATAATGAGCTTCGTGAGCTCCTCATTCTTCACACCAGGTTTAGCTGCAAACACAGCACTGCAAAACAAATTATGAGGAGCAAAGCAGGTGTCAGAGAGAACTCTGATGGAGCATCCTGCTCTTGACCAATGGCAAAAATGAGTAGAGCATGGCCAAGCTAACAACCTCTGAGGTGACAAAAAAATGGCACTAAAATTTTTTATATCATCTCATGTAAAAACAGCTCATTGTGATATGTATATCTACATATAACCTGTATATAAAATCTTTACAAAAAAACTTTATTCTACTGTAAATATGGTCCTCTTCTACCTGCTGTCAAGGGGATGCTGAAGGGAAATATTTAGCATAATGAGAAGAAGCAGCATCAAACAAATTACAGGTAGATAAAGTGGATAATTACTAAATCCGAGCTTTTGAGCCCAATTTTAGGAGAAGTAAAACCAGTATTCTAGATCAACTAAACTTCTCTGTGGGTATCACTGATTGGAAATTTTGAAACTTGATAATTTGTATTAATCCAGGCAAAGAGAGCACTACTACACTTTTCAATGAACCGCTGTGAAAGTTGCAGTTGTTAAAGGAACCTGACAAACCAACCAAACTCCTGAATGTGTGTAAAAAATAGACATTACTGAAAATTTTCAGCCTTACATGTTTTTATATATTAATGACTTAAAAAAATGGTATAGCACAGATTCTTAACTCGGTTTTTAATTAGTTTTCCTTTATTATAAATTGTGTCAACAGATATTTGTTGAGAAGAAAAAACTCTCAGAAACTTAACTCTAAATTACTCATTCTTCTAGAGTAGCTTTGCCTCGTTATTGTTCTTAAAAAGACTAAAAGACACTTAAAAATTAGACTTCATCTCAAAATAATTTAAAATGTTTGGGGTCTTTTTTTTTTTGTAGAGAACATTCAAAATATCTAACATGTCCATGTTTCCCTAGGACATGTCCCCTCCCTGCAGACACTGTCACCTTGCCTAATCTCTCCTTCACACAAGAAATTAGCTGCAAATTTAGAACAAAGAACTCAGCCAAATGTTGTCTGGCACATGGCAGCTTGGCAGATTCGCCCACAAACCAAGAAATTATTTGAGGTACATAATTTACGTGGTGGGGCTGGGAATCCAAATGCACGAATAAATTGGAACTTTTTCAAAGTGTTATTAAAAAAAAAACTCCCAAACAGATAAATTTGCATAAAACTTCATAAATGTCAATAAGTGTCTTGCCTGTGACATACCAAAGTGTAATTGAAGAGCAGCCCAGGAGAGGCAGGAGTTTCGTTTTCCCATGGTACTTGTTTCCTTCTGGTTATTCTGTGACAGCTGGAGAGTGAGTCTTAATATTTTTCAGAAGTGAATTTAATTGCTTTAGAGAGTCAGTTTAGCATATCACTTCAGAAATACCCCAAAGCTACAAGCAAACCCATTGTTAGCCAAATAGCTTCTTATTTGTGAGATTCTTAGTTTACCACTGGAGTTACCAAATTATGTTTTCAACACCTTACTGGGTATCCCACAGGTGGCCTCCAAATCTCATCCCTGTTGGAATATTTTCAATTAAAAGTTTCATGATAAGAATCCATGATAGTCTGAGAGCTGTTGATGACAGATAATGGGCTATAATCCAAGGAATTTGGGAATTAGGGGCCTAAAGGTTATGCTGGCAACAAGAATAATGCACTGGGCCTAAGCAATTCTAAGGAAATAAAGGTTTAAAGTATGATAATTTGAGAAGGAGTGGGAAAGTTCCTTCTCTGAAAATGATAAAGGCTCTCAGATTGAAAGTAGCTTATGTCAAGTGAAACAAATATAGTTTATAATTAGCAGTCACTTACCTCTGCTGAGAACCCCCCCACAAAAAAAAAAAAAATTGTTTAATTCAAATATCTCAACTATATATTTCAACTACATGCAGTTCTGGCATAAATGTGTGATAGATACTTTGTATTATTAGCAGATTAGTTGACTCAACAGACACCTTTGCCATCTATATTCATTGATTTCCAAAAACATTCATAAGAAAGTCATTATTGTATATTTAAGGAAAATACTGTAAGGTGACATAAAGAAATGACATGATATTTTTCTGCATTTTTCCTCTGGATATATAATGATTCTTAAATTTTATCATGATCTTGTATCCATAATTAAAATAATATTGATGTTTTTGACAGGGACAAGAATTTTCTTATTATCAGTCTTAACATTTCCCTCCTTCCCATCCTTTAAGTTTTAGGAAAAAATTCCAATATGTAGCAGTTTTGTTCAGCACTAATAACCAAAAAGACAAGAAAGCTCTCCCAGTATTATTCTAAACCTATAAATTGTGATGACTGAAATTTTCACAGTCAGTTTTTTACCTCCAAACAAAGTATGCTAAAAGGGCACATGAGCAATTCTGCTGATGTGTGAAGTGTGATATTTAGGCCCATTTATTAATTTGTATTTTGCATGAGGGAATTTAGTAACTAGCTGTGAAATATAACTGCATTGAAATGTTACATTTGTTAGGTACAGGCAGTCTCTTTACAACTATTTATAGAGTACATCATTCTAATAATCTCATTTGCCTTTAACTCAGCACAGAGCACCCTGAAGTCTTTCACGAGAAGGTTATTCAGATTTCATTTTTGTCAATTTGTACCTTTATGTTTCTGTGTTCTGGGTCAGTTCCACTGGTAGGACTCCGTTGTCAGAGCCCAGGGCATCCCTCTGGCTGCCCTGGCAGGTCTGGGACCCTGGCAGGGGTCAGAACCCCCCTGGACAGAGCCCCCAGAGACACTGGCTGTGATCTCTGTCCATGGAAAAGAGTTTTCAATCTTACAGGATGAATTACAAGCTCTGAGTGTTTGATATAAGTAATAATTAAGTGCGGCACGGGTGCAAAAGTAAAATTTTAGGATTCTAGATGAGGGGTCCAAAGGGGACAAGATGGAGGAAATTGGGTGTGCCTTGTCCTTTTTCTCCTTCTTCATGCCCTCCATGTTTCACTGTGGTGTTGGCATTTTTCTGTTGGTTTAGGCTGGGGACACACTGTCCAACGTAGGTGACAGATATTGGCACGTTATTGTAAATCCAGCACAGGTAGTTTGTGGTATTTAATGTTTGTACCATCCCACTGAGGGCAGAGCCCCACACGCTGCCCTGCAGGACAGAGCTGCGGCAGGGCAGCAGAACATGTTAGAGATAAACAGAATAAACAACCTTGAAACCAGCACAGACCAATTATGGCTTCTGCTTTGGCAGTGGGGCTGACAGACAATCTGGGAATCATCAATAGCACAGATTCCAACACTCCGTGGGTAAATACCCTTTGCTGTGATATCAGAATTCAGCCAAAAGAGCCACCAGAACCTCACAAGTCAAGGTCACCTTCCTGCAGCTCTAGCAGTGGAGAGCAGCTGGTAAATGCAGCATGCAATGAGAATGACACCATGATACTTTCATTTTCTTACAGGCATGAAGGGCTCTCTGCTCTGCATTTTACTGCATCCCACCACATTTCAAGTGCTGAAACAGATTCATGATCACAATTGCTTCAATACTTTTCTACCTACTCTACAGAATTATGGCATTCCTTGTTTCTACACCTCAGGTGAGGAAAAATTACTATTTCACCTCAGAGAAACAGTATAAAATGACTATCCAAACATTACAGAAAACGTACAAACCATTTTACAGGACACTTGATGAACACTTTATTTCTAGGAGCAGTTATATCTCTTTGCAGATTTGAGCACATGGCTGATCTCTAAAGCTTAGCTCTTTTAAGAGAATTCAGGACAGTTTCAGCCACATAAGTAGGAATTAAAGAATAAATGTCTACTAATTCATAAACATATATTTAGTGTAAAATCCAGGTAAGATCAGCTCATCTCTGCTGTTTCTTTCCTAAGCTTACTCTTATATTTTCTATGTCCTGTTCTTTGTAGTCTTTCCTCCAACCAAAGGTCTTTCCAAAGCCATCACTGTTTCTGCCTCCTGACTCCAGTCTCTCTCAAAAACAGATTGTACCTACTCTTGTTTCATCTCTGTCTTTGATATCTGTATTAATAACTCAGCAGTAAATCCATTTCTAGCCATAAATGTGTATGAGTCCCCATCATTTGTCAGGCCTTATTGGCACTTCAATAGCTGAATTAAAAGAAAAAAAAAATCACAAAGCCCAGACAATATAAATTGAATTCATAATCTGTGTTGGCAGAATCCTCAGAAGCACAGTTTAAAAAGAATATTGTGGGAGTTACCATATTGACTGTCACGCCTCAGAAAAAAAAAAAAAAAAAAACAAAAAAAACCATCAAATCAAAATGGGTGAGGTGCTAAGAAATGAAATTAAAGAGTTACCAGAGCTGGTTCAAAGATTATTTACACATTTACCATTTTTTACTGAGATCCTCTATTTCAAAGCCCATTTCTCACATAATGCTCTGAATTGCAAGTACAACATTTGCAGTCACTGACTTTGCATCATATTTTAAAGCAGTTTAATTACATCAAGAATGTGTTTTCATGACTCAGGACAGAAATCTACAGTGCTCTATTCATGTAGAACAGAAGAGACTGTTTCATTTGAAAGGGACCTAAAATGATCATCCAGTCCAGATGAATACACGATTATGAATTGCAATTTATAAACACCAACAACCCCACAACTGCTGTTTAATAAGGGGATTAATTTGGTCTTAGTTGAGATGGCAACAGATGAATTAAAATAATGGATAAAACCTTCTGTACCAGAACAAATTGGTTGGTCACTCCTGACAATAAGCATGAGTTTGCATAACAAACGTTGGAGAGGAGTTTTCCTGTGAAAGGACATGATCCTGAGTGTCAACTGGGAAGTTTTTTGAACAAATTGTACCCACAATGTCTTTGATTAAATTTTAACCCTGTTTTCACCGGTCTGTGCAAGTGCTGTTTCAGAGCAATGTTAAAAAGCAGCAGCACATGGGCTGAACAACAGGAGTTCCCTGCAAGCTTTCTATTTAAAAACTCACAGAAGCAGTGAAAATAATTGCCAAGTTCAGCAGAGAGGGGTCACAGCTTTGTCCTCACATTCCCACACAACTGGCTGGGAAAAGTAGAAGGTGACAAAGGAAACACATAAATAAACAGTTCCAGATTTTTATCATTCCTTTCAGCTCTCTCCAGAAAACATGGCAGTATTTTGGAAGAAGTTTCGAGATGCTGAATACCAAAGCAGACTCCAATAAAATATTATACCAGCAGAATTAAAATCTCTTATGGTTACTTGCAGTGAAAAGACCCTAATTTAATATCTGTACTTTAAATAGAAAGTTGTTGATGGTACTTCCAAGTTTTAATGCAGGTTTATCTAAATTTAAACTTACTAATTATACAGGGATTTGAAAGGCACCTTCAGCTGCAATTGGAAATCCCATTAAACCACAATGCAAAACTATTCTTATAT
Source organism: Taeniopygia guttata (assembly GCF_048771995.1). Taxonomy (NCBI): domain Eukaryota; kingdom Metazoa; phylum Chordata; class Aves; order Passeriformes; family Estrildidae; genus Taeniopygia; species Taeniopygia guttata. The sequence continues at coordinate 2,071,867 of NC_133029.1, read as the reverse complement.
TTAAAGACAAAAAAATGCATCTAGAAGTTATCAGGATTCTTTCTTTACTTCTGGGTTTCAAATAAACTATTTTGCAAATGCTGGACATCTATGAAGAAAAAATAAAATCTACTGCATTGTTGTGGGGTAAAAAAATAGCTCTCCATATTCTATTGCACAGCTTAAGGATTATTTTTTACACCCAGCGTATCCTGGAAAATCTCATGGTTTTGTCACTGCTGGCTGCAATTTGGCCACATTACAGAATGTTATTCAGTGGAAACTGCTGAAAACTAAATTAGGTTTGGGATCATGGACTGGTCAAGGACCAATGTCTTTTGCAGGTCTAACTCTGAGATTTCACCATCACAAAACTCATAATTGTATAGAAAAACTTTCAAAAACTGATTTATTTTTAAATCCTTCAATATAAAGAAATAACAGAAGAATCAGGAATAAAACATGTATTTTCAGTGATGAGCCCTTTTCATCTCAGGGAAAAAAGACATGAGGGAGACTTTCTGGGAGGTGTCTGTGGTGATGAGATGCAGGGATTGCAGAGCACAGCTGGAGCAGGGGCGTGAGCACAGGAACAGCAGCACAAATTTAGCTAACCCACAGTTCCCCATGCTAAATGCAAAGCAGCAGTTCTTCACAAGTGGATTTCATGCCAAAGGATGTGATCAGAAGCAAAGGAAAACTCCTGGCCTCACCCATGAGCGCTTGTGCCTCTCCTCCTGATCCGAGGGACTCTGGGGGCTTTGCAGTTGTGTTCACTCAGGCTCTGAGAATCTGAGATATTTGTACTTTGTGTAAACCATGCCATTCTCCATCACCTTTTTTTTTTTAATTTGGAATAAAATCTCTCCAAAAGCTGAATTCATGACCCCAGGCAAAGACATCACTTTAGAGTTCCAGAGGTGCTTATCAAAATTGTCAGTATTAAGGTTCTGTCCAAGGCATAACCATTTTCTTGGGGAAAACAGTCTATCTGAATATTCAGCTGATTTTATTAAAGCACTTCTTTGAGGCTGTGCTCAGATCCTTTGGGGTGTTTGATTTCCATGAGCATTTGAGTGACTAACTTATTGCCATGCACATTTGTGCAAAGTTAATTTCAAAGCACTGTGCACCAGTATTTGCAAAAGGAAAGTAAAATCCACACACAAAAGTGTTTGTGCTGGAAGGGCTTTACTGCTGTGGGACTTATCTGATTTACCACAAAATCCCAACCTCCAGCAGTCAATACTTACCGAGCTACTCCTGAACTCTGCAAATCAAAATTGTTTCAGAAAACTTGGTAATTTAAACCACTAATATCCATTACAAAAATTTAAAATCTGCTCATAAAAACAATTTAAAAAAAAAAGACTTAAGATTTTGTAGTGAATGTATTAACTACTTAGCTCCATCAAAATTCAGCTATAATTTTAGTAAATACAGATAATATTTTTTTTTTTTAGTTTATTGAGCAGGGTTTTTTCCTGTTTACTTTTTCATGGGAACAATATAACTCCAGCGTTAGCTCCAGCGATGTTCTGCACACTCTCCATCCTTCCTTTCCATCCATATCAGCCCCCTTAGGACCAGATTAATCTTTCCCCTCCAGAAGAGTGAAATAACAGGTGATAACTATGGAAAATACAGCCTTATTTGATTTATTGAGTGAATCACTTTTTCTCTGGGTCATTAAGTTTCTCAGGAAGAAAATTCACATTCATACACATTTTTCTCCATTTTCAAGTAGGCATTCCAGTTGTGTTTCTCATCTACTCTCAATATAAAGGATGAATTAAAGTATTAATCTATGCAATCATTCTCTAAGGGATGCAGTTATAGTTTTATACAAAATCCACATTACAATGCTTTAATCACATTTTGAAGACCCTCTCAAAAAAATCACGTTGAGCTGAGGAAGAAATAAAGCCTCAGTACTTGTCCTTCTAGGACTTTACTGTTATTTTCTAAGTTACTAAATGACATTGGGAACAGGTTCTTATATTTTCACTTCAGAAATAAATTTGGATTTTAGCAGCTGTGGATATTGTCAGAAAATGTGCAAAGTAAAAATAAAAAAATTGAGCTCAAGAACTCAAAACAAGGTTTATTCATGCTTCATGTTCCCACATGAAGATGTTTTAATTTTACTTATCACTGCATGATTTGTAGGAGAGGAAGAAAACAACATATTAAGTTCTGCTTCCTTGCTTTTCCGTGATCAGTGGAAAAGATGAGTTTATTTTTACTTTATAAAAAGGTAATAAAATAGTCATGGAAGAAATGAACCTGGATTTGCTGTTTGGAATGGAATCATCACACCAAATATTAAAGATATGAACACTCATCACTCATGTAGCAGGGCACGTTGCTGGTTTAACACTTAAATCAAAGGCAGGCGTCCTGGCTTGTAAGATCAGCACGTATTCTATTGCCATCTGTTGGACGTTGGGCAGTTTTCTTATCTCTCCCAAGAACAATGTCTCCCTCGGGGAGATATCTTCTGTTAATGGGCCATGGAATGACTCCCTGCATGACTGGGAAAGTTCCATCATCCCATTGTGAGATGCTCCACCCGGAGGGAGGAGCCAAGCATCCTTACTTGCATAAAATCAGCATTTTTGGGACACCAGGGCAGCCACTTCGCTGGATTCCCAGAGGAGCAGCTTCTTCTCTGCTGGATCCCCCGAGGAAGACCAGGCCCAGCTACTCCATCACCAGACCTTCAGAGAAAACTCCACCCTCCTCCAGATCCCTGCTCCAGCAGCATTTCATCTGCCCCTCCAGGAGGAGCAGCCACCATTTAACTGGACTATTACCAACACCCTGACTGCTCAGGGTGTCAGGTTTCTGACTCTATCACTAGTTTTGTTTGTGCTAATTACATTTTTTTAAAATTTTTATTTAGTTTTTCTCCTAGTAAAGAACTGTTATTCCCATTCCCATATCTTTGCCTGAGAGACTTTTAATTTTGAAATTGTGGTAATTCGGAGGGAAGGGGTTTACCTTTTCCATTTCACAGGAGGCTCTTGCCTTCCTTCACAGGCTCCTGTCTTTTCAAACCAAGACAGCAGGGAAAGCTCAAGGAAAAACCAGGCTCTTCCCTTTAAAATCTGCATGGAAAGGAATGGCAGGGAGATGCTGGCACTTGGCTTTTCCTGAGTCAGGGAGGCATGTAAAACACAGAATGTGAAAGTAACCTGGACAGCTCGTTAGGAGAACGCCTCCAGCACTCCTGTGCTGCGCTGCTCTGTAAAACCTGCACTCAGGAGCAGCAAGTGCCTCAGAAAGCAGCGTGGCAGAGGGATTATTGGGTAGGCAAGAACCTTGCCTGGGGAGAATTGTACCCTTTTCTATTCTTTTTCAGAGTGTTATGTGCAGGGCTCACCGAAAAAAAAAATAAAGAATCCCAGACCTGAAGAAAGGAGAGATGCTAACCTGCAGAAAATGTGAAAGAAAATAAAAGGTGCTCTGGGAGCCAACATAAAATACAGAATGAGAAGAAGATTTCTTATTCAGATCCACAGACATGGCTACATTTCACTTCTCTCACACCAAACTGTTCCACTCCTTTCTGTTCTCCTACTTAACATGTTGCTATTGGACACGAAATGAGTCCACAGAAGCTTGGTAAGTTCAAAAGAGAAAAAAGACACAGTTTTATTCAAACATCTGGGATTTACAGAATTCCAAAGGCGACCGTGGATTGGAGGATGGAATTGCCACCTCTCCAACCACACTGCTCCAAAGATCAATCAATCATTTCTCTCCACCCACAGAGAAATATGTAAACTATTCTATTTATCCTTGAAATGGTGTGGGAATTCTGACTCTCAAATATGCCAACATTCTCAGAAGGCTAAAGAAGTTTTATGAGAACTTTAAAACTTTCAAAAGAACTGTAAAAGAAAAATTAACACTTTTAAAAATCAGGTCAACACAACACAAAACTGTTCCAGTTCTTTCTGTGCTCCCACCTAGCAGCCTCCTGGGAAAGGAGCTCCAGGAGCTTGTGAGGGACATCACAGATTTACACCTGACCTTTACACCTTCCTGCCTGGGGGTCTCACATCACCACAATCAGATCTTCAGTCAAGCACTGGAGGCTGCACTCAGAGGGAATTAACACCCCTGCACCCAGCCAGGCCAGCTGGTCGCACTAACAAATATTTGATTTACAGGCTTAGCCCACACAGCAGTGCAAAGCCAAAGAGGCACGCCAAATTCTTCCCCCAGGTTCAAATTTTAGATCTGATTTTTGCACCTGAACACAATTTATTACACAGTTATCACATTGTGAAATTTTTGGAACAAGCAACGTTCTATTTCAGATCCAAACCCAAATGCATTTAGGAGACGGAGCAATTTTCATTCTGCTATTTTGCAGGTACTAATTTTCTTATGATGGAAGTCTGAGTGGCTCAGTCTGTGTTGGCCCACAGGAATGCATCTGTGACAAACCCAGGGTGTTACTCATGGCAGCTCCCAGCTGCAGTTCAGCTCAAACCCTTTGTCATACAGCAGTGGATGGGGAATGGGAGCTGGAGGAACACAGATAATTAGCTTTTCTTCCCTATTATTTTATGCTTCAATTTGCCTCTTTTTCCTTCTTAACTCTCCCCCTCTTAATCTCTTTTTTTTTTTTTAGCAAACAATTTCACCCTGATACACAGGGAGAAATTCCAGGGCTAAAAATGTTCACACTGGGGTCATGTCCATCCCTTGTCACCATTATAATAATTTTTAATAGTTACTCCCAATGTTTAAACAGTATTTCCTGTAAATATAAATTGATCATATTTTTCCTTTGGGAAAAAAAAAAAAGTTTGAATTCAAACTAAGGCTTTGATATTTCAAAATTCATCAAAATGTAGAAGAATAGAAGTTGATTAAGATACATTTTCTCCTGTCATAGACAAAATTATCTATCTTTTGGCTGATTCTTTATCTTTGCCATAAAGAGGAGCTGCCTTGAACCATTCCCTTTGACCTGTCAGGTTTATTAATAAATTGCTGTTGTGTGTGCAACTGCACAAATATAAATTGCAGGTTAAAGTTACCTTTCAGCCAAATCTGCTCCAAAAAGCAGAGTTCAATGTCCCCTCTCCATTCTGGGAGTCCATTCAGATGCTGAAAGAGCTGAGAAAAGGAAGCAGCTATCAGGGCAGTTTTAAATTGCATAGCTAAACAAAACTCAGCCTCCTGACACACAGATATAAAAAAAAAAAAAAAAAAAATTAATAACAAAAATAGCTTTAAGCTAAAAATGATATACAAAGACTTTAAGGCTACAGATTTTCCTCCCAGTAACTGTAACCACCAATAAATTTTAATTTCTTGTGACCCTTCCAGGGAAGCCCTGGGTCAGGAGACTGGAGGAGGAGAAGAGAAGAAGCTCCTGGTGAGAATCGTGGGGCAGGGGATGCTGTGCAAAGCTACAGTTGATATTTATTGACTTATTGGTGTTTGGGAGCTTTGCAAAGATTAGGCCATACCTGGCCCCTGAGCCTCTGGCAGCATCAATAGATGTTCTGCAAAGATTCCTGCCTCCAGCCTTGTCATCCTTTATCTTAGTAAACATCAAAATCTGAGCACAAAAGACAGAAAATGAGCTATCGATTTTCCAGTATTGTCTTAACCTGCAGCTTAATTGAAGGTCAGGATATGTATTGCTGTCAAAGGCAGACTTTTGCTATTCATGGGGGTGTCTGGCACAGAAGTGTCCCCCAGAGGCAGAGCACAGATATATTTTGGGCAATCCACCAAAGGGGAATGTGCAACCCAACACTTTCAAACGTTCCCTAAGGAAAAGGGAGGCATGGAAAAGATAGACTGCAGAGTAATTGCATTAGATGTGGGAAGCTTTACAAAAGGAAGGGAGAAGATACAGCAACAGAGTGGGACAGAGAGGGAAGGGCAGAAAGAGAGAGAAAAAAGAGATGAATGTGAGTTTGTCATTATAAGATGACAAATAAATTGTCTCCTTAGAAAAAGTAGGTGACTGCAGAAATCCCCCTCTGTGTTCTCTCTCTCATTGAGTGATGTAAAACTGTAAATTCCCCTTTTCCTAACACTGTAAGATGGCAGCTTTTTGTAAAGAAAAGCACTTGCTTTTATTAGAAGATATATGTAGAATGACAGTAAGACAGAAGTTGTCAGATAATAGATAGGAAAGAAAATCCACATCTTTCTCTTCTTTTCTGTTATTGCTTTGGCTTTGCCATCCTTCACTATCCTCCTCTTGTGAAGTATCAGATTTTGACATTTTATATCTGTCATTCAGGAAACTAAGATCATTTCTCAAAAAAAAACCCAAAAAACAAAAACCTACAAACCAAAATAACAACAACAAAAAAAAACCAAAGAAAAAAAACAGTAGTAAATATTCCTATTTTTAAGATATTCCAAACCACTTATGAAGCTTGCACTTTATCATAATTCTAAGTGTTTTTCTCCTCTGCATTAAGTGAATTAATTTTACCCTATATATGCTATATATGTCAATCAACATCATCATATACCCCTCCTGTTTCTACTCTTGCACCTGAAACCTGGAGAGAAGAGCAAAGGAAAATCTTTATGTTTATTTACCTTGACATTGCAGTGAAATGCCTCAGATGGTGACAGTCAACCTAAAATGCTTTGGGAACATCAGACAGTCCAGTGAAGCCCCTTCATCTCTGTCAGGATAAGACTTTAGGCTGTTGTGGGAGGACTTGCATGATCTCCAGGATATTGAGCAAAACCAGCATTAAACCACTGAATTTAACTGACAGGAGCAGAAGGATACCTGGCCTTGCTGAAACCTTTAAACGTGGTGGGTAAAGTAACTGAATTTATTTAAGTGTTATTTGCTACAGAATAAACATGGCAAGAGCACTTAATGCTGGAAGTGTTCAATTTGAGCATCCAGACCTTCTGTGTCAGGCTTTAGAAAGATTAGGTTTATTTTCATTCCTTTGTTTTAACTTAATTGCAGCCACTGAGTAAACACCTCAAAAGTCTCAGTGGTCTAGAACTGTTCTCTGGGGAAACTCAGTTCTCAAGGCCTGGAAGGACAAAAGGAAATTAAAGTGCTAAATATCTTCAGCCATCAGAGCTCCATGGCCACACAGGCACAACACAGAAGGCAAATGTTTTATTCAGTGAGGAGGAATTTGTTTCTCCTATCCTGATTTTGTTTCTCATTTGACCTGCAACCAAGGCTGGACCTTTCCTGGCTCAGCTCTTTGAATAAAGATGGAATGGAGGGCACCCTTCATATCTCATAATGGAGTTAGCATAGTTTATATCAGTTTATTATAGCTTATATCCATTTGCCATTGCAACTATTCTGATTTCTTGCTATCATTTACAATGGCTACCATATAGTTTTGAATGCTTATTAAATCTGTTTCATATTATGAATAAATAAATAATCACACATATATATGCACACACACTGGCTGTGGCATTCTGGTCTGTTTTTTTTATGCCTTCTCCTGCCAGAGAAGGGAAATGTTTCTCTTAATTTTAGTTTACTTTTAAATGAGTGTATTCCTATGCTTCCTAAATGATTGTCTCTTGTCTTAATTATTCCTGTAGCTATGAGAGGTGAAGTTATACCCTGGGGCAGACCACAACCACCTTATTTAGATAAAATTAACCAATGCTCCAGAAACAAAGTGAGCTGAGAACAAAAAAAAAAGAAACCAAAAAACATTCCTAAACACCTTCACAGCCAAAGAAACATGAAGTCCTCCACGATGCTGTCAGACTGTGGCAATTCTCTTCACAGCAGGAATTCCATACAAATAGGAACAGAATACTTCATCTCCTGGTACACTCCCGATGGAATATTCATTCTTCTGGGATTTCTTACTGCTTCTTTGGAAAACACATTTTTACCCCCACTCTGCTCCGAGCTGTGATTCCTCTGGGGTTGGCTCTGGGGTGCAGGTTTGCTGCTCACCTTTCTCTCTGGGTTTGTGGCACCCCACCCCTGGGGATGTTGGACCTAACGCAAGTCTTGTGAGGGATGTTTGAAGGAGCTGGGGATGTTCAGCCTGGGTTCTTTAGCCTGTTCAGCCCTGTGAGGAACATTTGAGGGAGTTGGGGTTGTTCAGCTGGAGAAGAGGAGGCTCAGAGGTGACCTCATTGCTCTCCACAGCTCCTGAAGGGAGGCTGCAGACAGGTGGGGTCGGTCTCTGCCCCGAGGCAGCACTGACAGAACCAGAGGAAACAGCCTCAGCTACGTCAGGGAAGGTACAGGTTGGATATCAGGAAAAAAATTTCACTGAAAGAATAATGAGTATTGGAATTGTCTTCCCAGGGAGGTGGTGGAATCACCATCTCTGGATGTGTTTAAAAAATGACTGGACTTGGCACTTGGTGCTATGGTCTAGTTGTGGTGTCAGGGCATGGGTTGGACTTGATGATCTTAGAGGTCTCTTCCAACCTCATTATTCTGTGATTCTGTGAACATGGTGGGTACTGCACCACAGTTCTGAGATCCTTCTGGGAGGCTCCTCTTGAGGAAGAGGTTTTACAGTGACCTCTGTGAGCCAGAGAAAAGTTTGAGAACAGGATTTGTGTTCACCCATGAAAGAATTTCCTACCAAGGTCATTGACACAGAAACCAAGAGGGAAAGGAGAAATAAGAGAAACCTGCAGCTGCCTGTTCCAATGAGCACTTTCTTTGTCTCTGCTGACCAATGAGTAAAGTGTAAACTCATGAGCTTTGTAAGAATGGATAAAAAGCATGCATGCCAGAATAAAAACACTTTGAAGCCTCCTGGAAATGGTGTGTATTGCTTTGCATTGTCTCCATCTCAACTATAACATTCTGTCACATTTGAGATTGTCTGGATTTCCTCTCCAGGCTCACAACTCTTTGCAGTTGTTTGTGACATGAGGATTAACCCACAGCATGTGTTTTCTGAATTACCACAATTACCAGCATTTTTCTACAATCCAGCAAGCCCTTTTGCCCCCTTTTTTATCACAATATGCAAAAGATAGAATGGCCACACCTCAAGCCACACTTTCTGGTTTTGAATTCAGGATTATTAATTTTGATATTTTTAAGCAACACCAAACAGCACGGAAAATTGAACCAGACAACAAAAGTGAGAAGCTTAAAAACATCAAAACCTATTTACCTTTCCAAGTAAAACACAGCTGAGACACAGAAAGCGAGCTGTTCTCCAAGAGGTGGATTATAACAAACAAATATCCACATTCTATAGCAAGGCTCAAACTCAGAGTTATCAAGTGACAACCACACCAGAGTGCAACAAGGAGCTATGGAATATGATTTAATGCAGAACCAGAAGCATTAACTTGAATATTTCTTTGTCCTTCCAAGGCTTATGAAATCATTCTGCTCCAGCATTATAAAAATTGTGCTGAAATGTCATACCTTCACAGTGGGAGTCTGCTTTTTTTCTTTTTAATTACTAGGAAGCTGGAAAAGACTTGACTTCCCAAGAGAAAAAGGACTTGAAACTCAGCCAGCCATCTACAAGTGATCCTACAAAGACAGTACAAGCTACATTTCCACACCATGATCAAAAGCCCAGAAGAAATGACAGGGAATGCACTGAGTTTAGAAGTTCCTACTTCTTCTTACACTAACACAAAAATCATAAATGCTCCATTTGCTTGTAAAAAAAACAATGTAAAGCATATAAATTTAAGATAACAATCTCATATTTTACATCTAATTTTCTCTTTAGTTAATTTTTTAAATTGCATTTATAATTTTACTTTTTTTTTTTTTGGAAATATTTTCAGGTTATATTCAAGATTTATTTTTTCTGAGTCTCATCACCTTTCCTTGACTTTCCCTTTCCTACCTCCCAACTTCACACAACTTTGTATCCCTCACATATTCTGAAGTTCAGGCTTTTTTCCTCCAGCTTCATAGAGTTCTTTTCTGCACCACTGCCTTCAACGTGGGCTTGGTTTTGCCTGGCTGCATTTATTAGGTGTGTTTTATAAACAAGTAAGAATAAGCACCTAGGAATACTGGATTTGGGAAAGAAATACCAGCCTGACAAATTTAGGGGGATATTTCTCAAATGCTGACATTTTTGGGTTTGGCCACACCGAAAGAGCCTGGTCTCCCTTCCCAGGTGTACATAGGAGAGAGTCAGAGAAGATAAATGGGGAAAATGCTGAATATGTGGTAGCTGATATTCTTACTTTATAATAATTTTTAAAAGCAAATAGTTGTAAGATTTGGGGAAAAAAATGTTTCAACATTAAAATAAAAATAAACCATTCAGTCTAGATAAGGTAATGAAACACAAATATATGCTTTGGACTGTTTTAGAAAAGGTAAGGTTTTTTTCAATAGTAAATAAATTCCTGAAATGCTGCACACAATAAAAGTAGTTCATTGCTCCCAATTCCAACAGCACTTGGAGTAGAGGGATGGAGAAGAGGGGGATTTTATTTTTCATTATTTGTACAGACCTTGTTTTCCTCTGTTTCTGAGCTGGCTTTCCCCATTTCTGAACCAACTTTTCCCATTTCTGAGCCATTTTTTTCCTGTTTCTGACTCGTTTTCCCTTCAAACATTAATTACAATAAATATCAAGAACGCAGGGATATCCTTAACTCTGACAGATTTTGGTGCCTGTTTCCTGGGTTTAGGAGATAACACTTGGTGTCAGTAGTTCTAAAGGGAAAAAAAAATCTAAAGGGGGGAAAAAAAGAAAGGATAGTTGAGGGATCAGAGAAAAGATTTCATCTCAGCTCCTCTGTGCAAAGCCTGGACTTTTCATCACCTGGAGATGTTTTGGAGAGAGTTCACCAGCAACTCTCCATAAAATCTCCTGTGCTGCCCCACTAAGCTCTCCAGATTCCTTTGCACAAGCAGAACCAGAAATGCAAACTCTTGCTCTTAAAGCAAGAGCTGGTCTCGTGAACAGATATTTTACATCCAAAAGAAAATACAAAATTTTGAGCTTCAAATTTTCAAGAACCCCTGGTAATATTCCTTGGATGTCAGAAAAATACCTATTTGGGGAAATCAAGGCACTGAATGTGAAAAAAATAGTTACATATATTCAATATTGCAACTTCATATCTGGCTTCTTTCTCAGCTTTTCTCATAAACTGCGTCCCTTCTGAAAAACCTTCTCAGCCTGCTTCACTTGATTGATGAAGATGCCTTTCTACTTAAGAGTTGGAGGTTTTTTTTTAAAGTTTGATTTGTTTTGGGGGGTTATTATGGTTATGTTTTATATTTTTATTAAAATTGTAGGACTTTAAATACATCTCCATAAAAAACTTAACACAGACTCCTCCCAACTGAATATATATTAAGTTAAAAACTCAAATTATGTTTAAATTGCTCTTTGTCTTTCCTTGGGTTATATTAATTTCTCCAGTGTTCATTATTTAATTGTAAGTGGTTTCAGTTCTTCACTCTGTCTTAAATAAATAAATAAGAAGATAAAACAATATTCTTTGAGGCAATGCAATAACAGAAGGAGAGGCTTTTGTTCCTTCAGACTGTGCTGAATCCTGATTGCTGATTTTCTCATTTTGCTGTACAGGCATTACAAAGTGATCATCATCAACATCCCCTTTCTGCCTGGGGGTTGATTTTTCATTAATATAGCATAAACAGAGTGAGCTCCAGCCTGTTGAAACTCAGCTTTTCAGTCAGTTTGCTAGAGGTTTACTTGGTTCATTAAAAAAAATAAAATCTATTTTTGAGAAGGCCAAACCTGAACTACACTTAGGTGGGTTTTTCTGGTTAACTGCTCCACCCCTGACCTTTCTAGATGTTATCCCACGTGATATCCAAAATTCTTTTAAAAGACATGGTCAAGCCCACCTCTTATACACACCATTCACTGGAGAAAATCTCATCAGTGCACTTCACAGAGATTTTCTGTGCTGGAATGGTTTGAATGCCAGCTGTGAGCAATTGGCAACTTTGGGGCACAGCACTTGGGAGCACGGAGGAGGAACGCAGCTAAAATTGATGGTTGGAGGTCAACACCTTTCTATGACTTGACATTCACTCTGCACTGAAAATGCCAATTTTACCTTGCTCCTGCACAGTCTATTACAACCTTTTTGCAGTGTCAAAAACTTTCTGAAATTCCTCCCTATGGTCCTCACAATTGCACCTTAACCCCAGCCCAGGAGAGCGTATCACCCACATTATTGGCACTTGTCTGACATTCAGCTCTGAAGGAACAGTAATCCTTTCACTATTTAGAGTTTATCTAAGGATTGGGGGGGGGGGGGGGAAAGACCCTTAAATGATAAAATGATTAAAAAGAAAAAACACCAAAAAAAAAAAAAAAGAAAAAAAAGAAAGAAAAAGCTAAAACAAAAGGAGCAAAGAGCTGTGCAATTCCAAGTTGATATTGTCTCTCTTCAAGGTTCAGGCCAGGTAATTGCCCAGCACACAACCTCATATCTCTGTGACTACAATTACAGATAAAACCCTGTATAAGAAGGCATTCAATGCAGAGTTTACAGGATATCTCTATTTTCAGTGCTGACCCACCTATAAAATGTGAAACTATGTGTTAACCACACCTACTATTTAACATGGTATAAATGTTTTGAGAAGTGCATATAGAATGCATATAATGAAATTTCTCTGCTTTGCAGTTACCAGACAAATTCTGAAGCCTATCTTCCTTTTCCTGAGGTGGGGGAAGCTTTTTATTTCATCTTTGACTTTCATTGAGGGAAAGCCACTAATGGAAAAAATATTTTCCCAGGTGCACTAACTGCAGTTATCTGCAGCTATGAAAAATCCTGGCAGCTCTGTGATTTAAAGCACACAGAATCTATTGACACTCTTCAGGCTCTTGGCAGCCACGAGGCTTTCCTGAGCTCACGCTCAACTCCAACAACTCTGTTTGGAGCAGCAGCCCTCCCTGAAGTCTGGTAGAGCCCTGCCCAGGCTGCTCCCTTGGCTGATGCTCTGGCAGAGAAAGTGGAGGAGGAAAAGCACATCTGTGTTTTTTCTTGGACACTACAGCCCTGGCCCCAGAGTTTGTTCACAGCTATTACCTGCAGAGTGGCAAGGAAAAATACATCTGGTGTCAGGAGTGTTACCTGGTTGGCAGGACAGGGAGGATTTTAGGAGCTCATGTGTGACCCTGTCCTGCACTTTAATCTCTGACAGCCTTACCTTGCCCTCTGACCCACCCAAATCCCACCCTCACCTCCAATTTTCCCGTACACAATCTCCCTTGAGGCTCCTTAACAGAGTATCAAAATTACTGAGGAAAAAAAACCTGCTCTCCCCAAACCAGCTTCTGTTTCCCCCTCCTCCAGCACTGCTCAGTTCTCCACACAGGAAACTGGGAGAACAAAATTAATTCTAATATAAGGCAGCACATGCACTGCCTGCAGCTGCAATCTCTGCCATGTCTGAAGCAGCACCACTCTCCCACCAAGCACAGGGAAGATATCCAGGAGAGATGACTCTTAAGTAGATCCTCAAGCCATCTGTGAACATTTTGGAGAGCATTCCAAAGCACACAGGAGACTGTGGCATCATTTGGTGTGTAAGAGAAAAACCCAGCACATGTCTGGATCCAAATCCAAACCTTCTCCAGGAGGTTGGTGTGAACCCACACAGCTCTCCTGGGAATTATTTTAAATTTCCAGAGCTGTGACCAGTGACTGTCAAGGAGTGGTTGGGGTTGGAAAGGACCGTGGAGGTCATCCAGTCCCAACCCCTGCCATGGACCTCCACTGGACCAGGCTGCTCAAAGATCACCAAGACTGAGGAGCTCCATGCTCACAGATGATTATTTTGCTTCATTAATAGCCTCCTGAAGAAAGACAAATTTTTTTGGGCTTCATTGGAAGCAGAGCCAGCAGAGTCCACAGAGATGCCGAAAGCTTTCTGCTCTCCATGTTCTGTGTGCAGAAATAATGCATTTGGAGTCAAAGGAAAAAACCTCAAATATATTACTGAACATGCTGCTAAGACTAGAAACTTCTGTCTGAATGAATTGCTTTCTTTTAGAAACTATGCCAAATTGATTTCTTTAAATAAAGGTTTATTTTAAAGGAGGTCCTGTTCTGTTCATTGAGAGTAAACTCTTCTGGTAACAGCCTGTCTTTTACAGTTAATTGCTGCTTGTCTCCTTGGATATCATCATTTGCATAATTGTGATTCTTTTCAATAAAAAGGGATTATATCATCTTGGAGAAGCAAACATCATAAAATTTAAATTTACATGAAATTAAAGGAATATGTGTTCCATGGTAACAGTGCTATTAACTTGCACCAAAGAATAAAGTCTTTAATATTATAAAGTCAATGTATTTACAGAAAATCACTTAGAATATGCTGCTTCTCAAATGTCATGCAAAATTAAAACATCAGACCATACTTTGAAGCAACATTACTGAAATAAATATTAATGCCAACTTTAAATGTTTGTAATAAGGACACAAGGTGCTCCTGAGGCCAGTTTTGTCTTTCTGAAATGGAAAATTTGTAACCCCTGGAAGCGAAAAACAAGCAGCTGGGTTGCAATTTTATAAATAAGAGTGAATTTTGAAGTATGTGTCAAAGTTTTTCATGCTTTCCACTAGACACATTTGCCTAACCCATGGCTGCATTAAATAACTGAAACACGCGCCAGTGAGACTGTGAGGTTACAGCAGAGTTTTTCCTGCCAGGGTAACCGGACCATTTATTCCTTCCTTTTTTATGTATGGATTAATTAATTGTGTTTGTTCTCATTGCCACTAAAGCTGGAATTTGCCAAGAGCCTGTGGCAGGCTAATCTAATTAAGAAAGTGCTTTGTAAGCTGAAGAACAAAACCAAATCAGTTCAAAGGTCTGACACTGACAAGTTACCTGCTTGGATTCTTTAACATTGTCAGTGTATTCTTAGAGTTCTTCCACAGCATACTCTAGCACATTTAATACTCTAAGAATTTAATTAGGCCAAAGTCTGGCTTAAGAACAGAAAAACAACTGCTCACACTTCCCTTTCCACCTTGCACCATCCAACTACTCACAAAGTTTCTACTTTCTGTCGAGTCAGATGTGGTTTTGGTACTTCAGAGAGTTTATTTCCATCGAATCCCAAAGACAGCTTGGACTGTCACTCATATCTGCAAGCTCAGAGCAGTCAGTTTGGGAACAGAGCTAGGGAATGGAACACAGTGCTCAGCACAACCTGGAAAAAACAGAAAAGATGATGGAGACACAAGACAACACATAATACATATAAAAAAATCCTCAAACCCTTTGAGAATGAAGCGCCTGCAGCTTCTTTGAAGGTCATAAAACTCACTGCTCCAGCTTGATAACAATACTTTTCCTTTAACCTGTTTATAAAGGTCTGACAGAAAAATCATCAAGCTAAATAGCCCAGATGTCACCAAGGTCTGGGGGTGATTTGATTGCAGCCTGTTCCTCAGCACACGCAGCCCTTCAGCCTGGCACAGTGAGCAGCACAAGTTCTCCCCAGGAAAAACCTATTGGCCACAAATCAAGGAGCCCTTCTGGAATATTTTCTTAGCTGGAGACTGTTCAGGGAGATAGAATGGCAGAGCCTGTGGGGCTCACCCTCAGTGCTGTGCTTGAGGTGGTTCCCCAAATGCCAAATGCTTTTAACCCAGCAGATGAGAACATCCCTGCCTTCCCTCCTCTGCCACGGCCGCCGGGAGGCTTTGGGAATCCATGGATTGATGTTCACAACAAAGCAAACAATTTTGTCACAATTCAGTGTACACACTGGAAAAGATACCCAGAACAATAAAAATAGCTGTATTTATTTTAGGCATGGATCTTGGCTGACATAGCTGGCTGGGAATACAGACAATGCAGAAAATCAACCCTCATGTGCTTTGTATTTGCCTTTCTCTTTGCAGCCAAATATGCTAAATGTTCATGCACAAAAATAAGCACTGAGGGGAAAAACAGTAACTAAATATTGGGTGGGGAGATGTTTTAACCATTCGTTTGGCACAAAAAAAAAAAAAAAATTTTAGTTCCACAACAAAAAAGCACTGGAAGACTTCCTGGGCAAAGAAACACCTTTGTAAAGTGCAATGACACAAACACAAATGAACAGCAATTCTCTAAGTGTCCTATCTTCAGTGAAGTATGGCATATGGAATAGAAACACAATAAAATAATTTCTGAGACACAAACTCATATTTGACAAAGCAAAATAAGGACAAGGAAATAACAGGCATTGACACCTCGAGATAAGAAAATATATACAGGTTTGGAAGACTTCAGATAAAAAGCAATAAATTTATGTTTTTTATCAGATTGTATTGGACCCTTGGACGCCAGTACATTTATAAAATAATATTATACAGTGTGTTGAAAGTGCTGGATGAAAGTTAATGGCCATGGGCATTTCTTCTGCAATACTCCAACACAGCCTTGCAACCGCTGAGTTTGTGTAGAAATGTGGTAAAACAGGAGATTCAAATATAATACAAAACTTACCTGCCATAAGATATACGTTATATGTATCCTGCAGCTTTAGAAATGAAATCTAGGGGACAAATTCTGGTTTAATTTACTGACTTCAAAAAGACTCTGTTAAAAATAGTTTCATTTTTAAAGGTCTTGGGATGTTGCACATGCTATGTCAGTAAAATGGGAATCTTTTCTTTGCATCTAGAGAGGAAAACAACCCCCATCGCTGCAAACTGAAGAGTTTTGCCCAACTTAATCTGGAGGGTGGTAGAGGGGGAATAAATAAGTGGACAAAACTTCCAGCCAGGCGCCAAACAGAACAACAAAAGTACAACTTCATCTCCTCTCTGTGGTAACTGGGTACAATCTGTGGCAGAGCTGGAAAAGATACAAACACAAGTGTCTGCTCTGCTCCCAGAAGGGAGAGGAGCAGGAAGGGAATAATTCCTCCTAGAAGTGAAAGGACAGTGAGTACTGAGCCCAAGTTACACCTCCACATGCAATTGTGCTCAGCAGGAACGTTGTGCCTTGCTGGAGACGTGAGAGCAGAGCTGACATTTGGGATTAAACCCAGGAGGGGACAATCATGACAAAGCCACTCGATTTTCCCCAGCAGACAGTTCTTCTGGAGAGACTGCCATGCTTTTGAGTACAGATGGTTGAAATTAAAATAGTTATGGCAGCTCATTATCATTTTGGGGGTGGCTGCTTTCAGTCTGTCCTTTCTGTCTGGCCTCTGTCCTTTGCCAGGCAGGGATCTGCTCCTCACTAAGCCCAACAAACACTTCCCAAGTAGTCACTGCCAGGATTTGGTGTGGCATTGCTCACTTACATCCCCCTGCCTCAGACTGGCAGCTGCAGCACAGAAACTGCCCCTGAAAACCACACAAATATCGGTGATTCCTAAATCTTTGTGCCAAAGTCCTTGTGCAAAACAGCTCCAGCAGCCAGCACTGCTCTGCAGGGTAATAATGCATTGTGGTATGATTTAGAATGATATACATGGAGATCACAGAGTCCAGGGGCAGGTTGGGTTGGAAGGGACATTATAGATCATCTCCTTTCAAACTCTGTGCCATGGCAGGGACACCTTCCACTGTCCCAGTGCTCCAA
Organism: Taeniopygia guttata; assembly: GCF_048771995.1. NCBI lineage: Eukaryota > Metazoa > Chordata > Aves > Passeriformes > Estrildidae > Taeniopygia > Taeniopygia guttata. The sequence goes on along the minus strand of NC_133029.1, from coordinate 2,054,355 downwards.
GCCCCATCCAGCCTGGCCTTGGGCACTTCCAGGGATCCAGGAGCAGCCAAGCTCCTCCAGGAAATCCATTCCAGGGCCTCCCCACCCTCACAGGGAAGAATTGTCCTTAATATCCAATCTTAACCTCCTCTCCTTCAGCTCAGAGGGATTCTGCCCCTCATCCAGACACTCCACATCCTTGTCCAAAGCCCCTCTCCAGCTCTTTGTAGCCCCTTCAGGTACTGAAATGGGGCCTAAAGAAGTTTTAACCTTAAAAGAACCATCTTGCTTCTACTTTTAATAATTTTTAGTGCACATTCAGTCCAAACTGGCCTCTTTGATCAATTACTGCCTGCAACCCAAATTAGAATTAAAACACATGTCCCCTTGCTTTTGCTGGATGGTTTTGTGCAACACACACCATGACCCACTACCCACCAGTCATTTTTCCCTGGAAGAAGAGCTGTATCATCAGTATCCAAAATGTGTTATGAGTGGGGAAACTATAAATGTTTTGTTATGACACCCTGAAGAACACACAGGGACAGGATTACGTTTTTTCCTAAAAAAAAAATCCCAACAACAACAAAATCCCAAAACAAAACAAATCCTACAACCAAACCAAATCAAACAAACAAAAATAACACAACGAAAAACAACCAAACCACTACCAACGAAACACACACCAAAAAATCCCCCAAACCCTTGAACAGCAGAACCGGGATAATTTTTCTGGAATTACAAACATCCCTGGCATATCAGTACTCTTTAGTCCAGATTCACAGGCTTATGCAAAGCATTAGCTGTACATTACACCCGATGTGTGATTTGAAATCTGGATTAAATAGCTATTAAGAGATAAGAATCAATGTAGAGCGTTCAAATGCACAGCAAGCCCATCATTGCACCACGGGCTGCAGAGGAGCTCTGTCACCTTCACAACTCCCAACAAGTTAAATGCAAGTTATTGCTGCCACCAACAGGATGTTCCTCAGCACATTTCAGCTTAGCAGCTCTCCAAATCTGCCTTTCTCTACAAACACCTGTATGCTTGTAAGGCTGATGTGGTATGAAACTCACAGTCAGCACTGAAAAAGCTGCAAAGCAATTATTTCTACGTTTGCTGTTAAATCTGGGAAGTGCATCCCATTTCCTCCTTGAAAAGCAGCCTGCAGAGAACAGGAGTGTTGTCATAGGCCCTATTCAATTACTCTAAGAATAAACCCAGACAAAATCCCCACCCAAACAGCCCTGAGGAAGTGAAGACAGGCTGTAAAGTGGATGAAGGGTTCAATGTGCCACGGAGAGCAGCAATGGCACAATCTGAATTTCTGCAGGAGCAGCAGAGTCTCTACAGATAACATAACTGTGATACAGCCATGCCAACTGAAAAGAAAGCAAAGCTTGGGCTGAAAAACTCTCCTGGTGTTGACAAGTTCATTATTTGCATATTCTCCTGTTTGATCTGGCCTTGTTCAGCACACTTAAGGTGAGAGTGGAGTGGAGAAATTGAAAAGGAACACTGACATTTAATGTGGGAATGTGAGAGAGAGGCTTCACCAGTGACACTGTCCAAGCTTTGGAGGAGGTGGCTTCAATAAAAGCTGAAAAAGAGCTAAAAAATAAAAAGAAAATTAAAAAAAAAAAAAGTCATTACAGCTGCTATGATCTACTGATAAGTATCAGGCAGATGATAGCAAAATTATCGTCTGTAACAACAAAGCTTTGACAAGACTAGCAGATTTATAAACAAATCAATTCTAATCTGCTGAAAGGTCATCTCTCCATTAAGACTGAATAGGAATGAGATTAAATTACAGGGTTGGCTACGGATGTCTACCACAGGGCACCAACAGGGGAAGGCTGCACACAAACGATGCAGTGATACTCCATGGCTTTGCTCACGTGGGGCTGCCTCACCATGGCCTGTGAGGCCACGTTGGAGGTACATCCTAAATGCTTAAAATGGAAAATCTGACTAAAGAAACACTGCAGTGAGAGTTAACTCTGTTCTTCCACAATAAAGAGTTATTCCTATAAATGAGGTCCAGCTGCTGAAACCTGCAAGATTCTCTGCTGTTTTCCTTCCCTCCAAATTTTACCTGATGAAGATCTTTCATGAATTTCTGGTATTAAAAAGGAGGCTGATAACAAAACCTATGAGCTAGAAACAGAAACAAGGGTTACTCATATTCAGCTGTACTGGAGAGGAGAGAAAAGAAGCAGGGAAGGGACAGAACAACCTCTCCCATCAGCATTCCCAAAAAAGATTATGCCCTACCCAAAAGGATAAATTATGAGGAGAATTGGTTGGATTTTTTTAAATATATATTTTTAATGTCTCCTTTAAAACTGTCATTACATACTTTAGCTTAATTAGCTTATACTGGCACCTATTGGTAGGAAATATAGTTTGCATCACCATTGTCAGTTATTGCTTGTTTTTTAATCAACTGCAGAAAACCTGTTTATGGTAATTATTAGTTTGCACCCTTCCCTCTTCATTAAGAGTATCATTTTTATTGTTTTAATTGTGCGATGGGACAGAAATCAATGACAAAATCAGACTGGATGGAAGCAGAGCATGCCTGAATCTGAGGAAGCAAACCACCATTTACAGCAACTATAGAGGAGGTAAATGACAATTACCCTTTGAGTGGTACTTAACTAGAATAATAATGTTAGGGGAAAAAAACCTAAAACCAAATTAATAATTATAAATAAATATTTATCAACACTTTTCCTGCATGGGTCCTGTGCAGGAATTATTTTCTAATTTTCTTTTTTTTTTTACCCATTGATTATTGATCTAATTATTCAGAAAGCTGAAAACTCAGTTCTTCAACAGAAATTTATTTAGTAGATCATATTGGGAAGCTAAAATAATTTCAAGGCTATCTACAGCTGTCCTCTGAGTGCACATTTCTCTGTACTGGAAGGATATCACCTCCAAGTGTAAGTCCTGATTTAGAGACTCGTTTTTCCCTTTAGGGGCTTAACATTTGAGATTATTAAAAATTATAGAAATTTTGAGTCCTGTTAATATTCAGTTTTGCAATAGCTGTTTCCTGCCATTCCCAGAGACTATTTTTGCCTCCTAGAATCCCAAATTTTGGCTGCCATAAAGGTCACCACTCAGTAATTCTGTTGTGAAATTTTGCAATTTCATCTGTAGCCTCTGGCTGCTGCAGAGTGCTGGTGTCCCATCCATCCTTACACCTGCCAGCCCCACAAAACTGCCTTTAAAACTAAAAAATAACTTTAGATTTCGATATTTAGCAATTGAATTTTACCCTTGATATCAAGAAGAGATTCACAGTGTTACTTCTACTGTCAGTTCTATGAACTGCTAATATGAATAAATTGATGCAGCCCCCTGAAGTTTCATGGAATGCATTCTCTACCTGCTGTTATTTCTCATTTCCTCTTGTCCTTTCTTCAGCTGGATCATTCAGCCAATCAAACAAATCCAATCAAATGGCCATCTTCAACATTTCAGCAATTATTGGATCTGTATCATGAATTTAGCCAGTTTTCAGATGTTGGTTGTACCCATTACACAGGAGCAGGAATAGAGACACCCAGCAAAGCCACAAAAAAAAAAAAAAACCCCAACCCAAAAAAAACCCCCAAAAAAACCCAACCCAAACAAACAAACAAAAAAAACCCAACCCAAAATACATTAAGTATTTTTATTAGGCAGCCTTGGCCAGTTCCAGCAATAAAAATGAAGTGCAGGGAAGGACCAGAGTGCCCACCAGACATTGTGACCACATCTTCTTTCACTTGGAGCTCTGTAAAGCTGCCCTGAGCACACATCTTTATGGCATTGTGGTTGTGATTTCATTCCACATCATAAGCTGCTATCACCACAGCCTTGTCATTGCAATTTGTCACACACAGGAGCGTGAGTTTGCTCTATCTCGCTGGAATTTTTATCTCACCCGTCACAATCACAGACTGCCAGTTTAAAGCAGGGCTCTCAGACATTATGAGAAGATGAAATCACAAAAGATAACATTAATAGACATTGCCACCACCATAGAGACAAATTCTGTGGCTTTTCTGGAGCTTCTGAGATGAGAGCTAACAGGGTACAACAGCCACGAACACGTGTGTGAGTGGGAAGTGAGCAGCCACTTACAACACTCCTGAAATTCACGTGAAACCCATCCAGTGCTGTTCATGGGAAATACAAAATTTGTCTTCTTGGAGGTTTTTTGGTAATAATTTTAATATCTCCCCTTTTCTCCACTTCCCCTCCACAGGAAATCTCAGGGAACGTGGCTTGTTTCATTTCTCAGCTCTTGAGTTCCTCACTTTTTTGTTTCACCACGATTCAGATTTGCTCTGGTCATTCTCTGTTGTACTCTGGACTGTAAAACTCACAAGCCTTAAGCCAAAGACTTTGAATCAGTGGAGGTGTGGTTCAATGACAGTGTTCACCCTAAACTAGAACACATGAAGAATTCCCAAGAACAAAGACCATCTGTATTTGGGGCTGTGAAATTCCTGAGTCCCCAGTTGATTTTCCATTTCTGAGCAATTTTCTTGTCAGGGATCTGTTGTTACCTTTTAACTGCCACATGAGGTTGCTTCTGCACTTGGATCCCCAGCCCAGATTATCTGTGTATTTACTAATCTAAAATCAGCAAACCCATGCCTCAATTGCTTCTTCCTAACTTTTTTTGGTTCCAAGTTAAAAGGACAACTTCAAAAGTGTGACTTCTAAAGACTAAACTTTAATAAATTCTTTATTCTTCTTCTTTTTAATAAGTTCTCATTAGTTCCCAGTTATTATTCTGGCTGATATGAACTGAAATTTCCATCAAGAAGAAAACATTTTCAAAGAACACCCAAAATCATGATACACTAAAATGCTCACCTTGGGTCAGCATGTCACAAGTACCAGGGCACGGAGTTAAAGACAGAAGACAAGAAGTTGCTAATTTCTGTTACATGAGTGAATCTGGAAACAATCATGCCCAGCTTGTATTGTTTCATTTTTTATTACTGTTCTATCAAAAAAAAATTGTTCCAAATTCCTTTATCAAAAATTGGTCAAGAGATATTTTCATTTCAGCAACTTACCCTTCGAACAGTAAATTATGATTATAAATAGAAACCATCCACTTTAGTTTTCTCTGTTTCTGTCTTTCTTTTGCTTTCACTGTAGACTGGAATAAAATACTCTAAACATATTGAAAAAAAACCCCAACAGCCTAAAATATGCTGTTTGTGCATTACTGGGCCTCTGTCTGTTCTACACCACACCAAAATGGCAGGAAGGGCAGAGCCTCATTTTGCTGCTGAGGCCAACTGGCCTCACTCTGTGCTCTGAGATGTTTATTTTGTTAAAAAACCCAGATATGATTTCCCTGCCCCAAGCAAACACCCTGTGATCTCAGGTACCAGTAACAACCACCAGCACTTCGAGCAGAACTCTGCAATAACAAAGTGTTTTCATTTTTTCTTGTAAATGACAGTTCAAAAGACCTATGCAGTGTTACACCTAATGAAGTACTTTAAAAAAAAAAAAAAAGCCACCAAAAATACCTCTGAAACCAGTTTACTACACAGGCACTTGATTTGTCACAGTCTGAAGCTTCCCATTAAAATATTCTTCACAAAGGCATCAAATTAGCACTAGGGCTTCTGAAGGTTTGGAGCCTTTTTTTTTTTTTTTTTTTGCTGCCATGACATTTTGTACGTTATGTAGTTGGATTTATTCAAGCTTTTGCTTTCTTTATAGTTGTTTGCACTGTAAAAACCAGATGCTTATCCAAGGATGTACAACCTTTAACTTCACTTGGGAAAAAAGTATTTGTGCTAATCAAGGAAAAAATTCTGGGGTCTGATATTGGAGTTCGCTTTCTCCACAGAAAGATGGCATTTCTGAATAAAGAACTGTAACTTGGGCAAATACATAAGTTTTTATACACATTTGCCATTGTTGGATGTGAGAATGCAACCTCTTCCTTTTTAAAAATGGTTATAGAAATAGATTATGTATGGATGACTCCATCTATGTTGAAAATATGTTTGGAAAGGCAATGACAGATGCATAAAATTAAATTAACCATCTACATTATTTCTGTGTATTTCTTCTCCCCCCTCTGACAAAATTGCTGGTACCCCTAGAAGTGGGAACCAAGCAGATTTTTTTAACAAGTCACAAAATTTTAGGTGAGGATTGGTTTTCTTCTTCAAGGCTTGGCAAACACAAACAAGGTTTCTTGGCATGTAGAAATATTGTTTAATAAGATTAACTGTTTGGGAATTTGAGATATTAAGGATAAACAGTGGCAGGCTGTGCTCCCAGCTACCAGAATTTTGGATGATGAATCTCTTAAGCAGTTAACAGCTGAGGGAGGAAGGTAAAGTTGGAAGTTTTCATGTTTGATGAACCACGAGCAATTTAGAGATTTTTTTACAACAAATATTTTCTTTGGTGACAAAATGAGACATCGCTGAGAGATTTATCTCTAATGCACTGCAGGTTCCCTTTGTTTCCATCAGAAAACAAAAATTCTAGTGAAAAATAACCAAATAGTAAAAAAAAAATATAGATACAGTGTTCAGCTGCTACTGAAAAAAAGTCAAGCAGGTCTTCATGGAGGATCTAATCTTGAGTAAGAGGAAAAGGTTGTCTTATTCCAGACTTGCTTTAGTCTACAGATTCTGGACAAGAGGAGCCCTGGATAAAACATATTAATGCATATTAATGTGTGAAGAACGCTGGAAGGTGATGCAGCTGGTAAAGAGAAAAGCTTAACAAAGAAGGACTTGGGAAGAGTGAGTACATATTTTCACACCTTGCTGATATTTACAAAGATATAAAGTTCCAACAAAAATGTTTGCTTTCAATAATCAAGTAAAAAGCATGTTTTGTCTTAAGTTTTTCATGGCTGTATAAGGATGATAATGCAGAAACAATATAATTTGAGTTACCAAAGATGCAAAAATAGTCTTCAGAGCTTTTTCAAGTGAAAATTTCTGTATTGGTGCAACTTCACCAAAAGCTGGGCTCACACAATATTGGACATTTTATGAAAGCTTTCAATAGGGAACTAAAATATTTTTGATGAATGCATTCAGTTGGCACTCAACTGCTTGGCAAGGCAAACAGGAGATGAAAGGATGAAGCAAAAGCTGGATTCAGAATTAACAAGATGATCATACCCAGCAATGGCTACAATGATACACAGACATAGAAGAACATCTCAAAGTTAACAGCCTCTCAATCTACTGAGTTACTAGATAAGATATTAATTCAACAAATGCACTTCTATATCTGCTGATAAACACAAGATGCCTTTTTGAAAGGAGGGGTGGTACTAAAAATTTATATAACATTTAAATAAGAGTGCAAAATCTACCAACATTTAACCCGAAATGTCTCAATCAAAGCACTAACATGGGATATTTTCAATACTGTATATTTTTTTAATTTAATTTTTTTTCTGGAAATTTCACTGATCTTAAAAAGTATAACAAATCTCTAAATGCAGTTGGGTTACACAGACTGTTTCTGCTTCTACCTGAATGAAAATATTGACTTCTTGGTTTTATAAACTGTCTTTCTAGCTGATAAACAAACATATTTTGTTCTCTCTATGTAATTTCTTTCTTGACCTCATGAAATTTATAAACTGAAATGAAAGAGGAAGCTGCAAGAAGCAAAATATGCAACTTGCCATTTGCACAGAAAACGTAGCAGAACTCACAGCTGACCCAGACTGCTCAAAGACTGAACAAGGAAGGTGCCACCATCTGATTACACAAATGGGCACACGTAACCATGGCAGCTTCCTGTTTTATAACACCAGGCAGGGAGAGAAGAAATTAAGAAGCATCAAAAAGTCTTTGTATTTCAAGCACAAGTATGCTTCACCTGTAAATTCACATCAGCCTGGTAAGGTCACACTGAATGGACACAGCAGGTCACACTCTGAGCCACACCGGGACTCCTTTTGTCACCCTCTGGTGATTATCCATTACTAGGTAAGGGGGAGAGAAAATATGGGTTCAGGGAGAAGTTAACATATGGAATAAAAGTTTGTTGGAGTAGGAACGTGCATTTCTCCTGCGCTGTGGTGAGCAACCTGTTAATGATGCCAGGCCTCCAAGAAGTGACAGAACATTTTCCCTCAAGCACCGTGACAGACTGTACAACATCTGAAGGTGCAGAGGCTAAAAGTGCCCAGATGATGCTTTGTGAAGTCTGCCCTAGAACAGAGACCAGACAGAGCTACAGAATAAAGCAGGGATTTATTAAAGGATCTCCTCCATGGATCCACCTTGGGCAGCACCAGAGCCCAGCCAGGGCTGCACCCAAATGAACCAAATGTCCCCAAAATGCACGAGCGCTCCTGGGGGCTCTCCCTGGGATCAGTTCTGCTCCATTGGCACCTTGGAGTTCATTGTCCCATTCCAGCTTTAGCCCAGGCAGTCCCATCCTGCTTGTTTTTCTCTCTCCAGCCCACGGTGTTTGTGCCCCTGGGCTGAGATTTGGATCATTTGTCCTTGGTGCCCAGCTGGAGAAGGAATTGTTTTGTCTCCCTGCTCTGTGAAGAGAGCTCAGCATCCCATAACACAAAGCTCAGAACTCCACACCAAAGCAGCACAGAATGTGAAAAATAGAAAAGCCAAACCTGAGGCATCACAGACCTGAAGGAAGAGGCTTTCAATGAGCTGCTCAGACACGTTCCCAGCAGCACCTCGATGTTCCCATGGACCAGATTCATGGAATCAGAGGGTTGGAAAAGAGTTTTGAGGTCATCAGGACCATCAACCCAGCGCCACCAGTGTGCTCACAGCCAAACCAAGTCCTCAGGTGCCACATCCTTCTTGAAGGCTTACAGGGATGGTGCCTCCACCACTTCCCTGGGCAGCTTCTTCCAAAGCTTTACAACCCTTTCTGTGATTATTTTTAACTAATATCCAATCTAAACCTTCCTTGAGGCCATTATCTCTGGTCCACTCAGTTATTACCTGGGAAAAGAGACTGACCATAAAACAGACTTCAAGATTGGACAAACAGAACTGTGGAGCACAGACTATTCCTTTTAAGATAGCACTTTTATAAATAATTTTAATAATTTTACATATTTTCCAGTTAAAACCCGGGGAGGCAAAGAGAACCCTTAGGAGATTGCTGACTCCAGGAGAGGAGAGGTCAAACTCTGCTCTCAAGGACTTTGAGCTGCCTGTGTTTGACACGTGCTATGAGTGTGCCTGTCCTTCTGCAGCTACTGGAAATCACAAAATGTCTTTTATTCCTGGAAGTTAATTACAATCTGCTTTACCCTCACAAACTTAAACACAATTAAATAGATAAAGTACAGAGTTCAGGAGATGTCTTTCCTGATGAAATAAGCTTTGGCAGTCAGAAATCAAGCTAAGAGGAAAGGTTTGCACTTAAGAAAGCAAAATGTGCTATGGCAATAATCCTGTTATTTTATTATACCTCTGACAACAAGGAAAATTCTCCATCTGGGTAGGTGGATGGCTGAGATGGCCTTAAGTACTTGATAAATGCATTTTTCAATCTAGAACTGCAAAGAGCACAATAATCATGTGTCATTTGGATTTTCAGTAACTTAATAAAATCCAGGAGACTTCCTTAGAAATATATTGGTTAAGCTATAGTACTTTTATATAAATTTAGTTTAAAAAGGTCTCTAGTTGAAAAGCTAAAAGGTCTGAACTATCCAAAGAGGGTGTCTGGAAAAGTATTTCATTTCTTTATGAGTCTCTCTGGATGTTTTTCTTTGCAGTAATAATAGGAGAGCAAGCAAATGTCAATTGTTTTTAGTGTGTGTCATCAGAAGTGGACCTGGTATCTCAGAAATATTTAAAAGTTATGTTCTCTCTAGTACAGCCTAAAACCAGAAACAAAACAGAGAAAAGCAAGCTGAAGAGAAGATGGCACTGAATAAGATTGAAGCAGAAAACCAAAATAAAGTAACATTTTAAAACCACCCAGCACACTTCTGGAATAGGTGTGCTTCCATAGTGGCATTGCAATTCTTTTGGTGGTAAGCGAGTTCCAGGCATGTAGAAAGGCACACAGATACATCTTCAAGTCAACTGAAAGCCAACTTCTGCCCCAGAAATAAAGAGCTCCCTGCTCCAGCCACATTTAATTAGCTTGCATCGTGGGGTCTTTTAGCATAACTGCTGAACTGTTCACCCGCTGTACTTTTCAGGGAAAATATCAAGGATACAATTTCCCCTTTGTTGGGAAAAAAAAGTCATCTTTTTTACGTAAAAGGGAACCCATCTCATATTTTGAGTCAAGATGGGATCCTTATGAAAGCTATTTTGGGGTAGGTCTCCTCTCAACCAAGTTTAACCTTTCAAGATGTTTTTACAACAGTTAAAATAAATGTAGCATATAAGCCCCTGTGTCCTGTAATTATCATTATATGGGGTGTGAGGGGTAGAGTAGGCAGTGGCAATGAGGATGCAGCAGGACAGAAGAAATGAGACACACAAAAATTCCCATGGCCAGGAACATATTCTAACAAAAGCTTAACCCCAGTCTTTTGATTAAACATCTCTGGAGTAATAAAAAAAATTAAAATACAGTCATATTCAGGCAGAAGCTGATCCTACAACAGAGACCTGTGATGGACAATACATAGAATTTTCCCACTAACTCTAATACAAGGCCACAGCTGAGGTAAATGGCAGCACACAGAATTAGGTGTGCAGAACAAGGAGAGAGATGGAGCAGCCATAACCAAAGCACACTGAGGAGATAAAAGCTACAAATGAGACTTTTCTTACCTGATTTAAGCAGACACAAAGTTAAGTTCTCAGCTGGTCAGGACAAGCTCAGCAAGGCTGACCCTCAGGAAACCAGCCCATGGAAACTGCAGCTGATGACCTGAAGATCCTCCTTCCCTTAAATCTGGTGGTTATTCAACTGATTGCAATCTAGGCTGGCAATTTAATAGACTTCAAACATTTTTTCCAAGGCTTCACCCAGTGATCTCTCTCAATCACCCATTTTAATGAGTACATCTTAATTAGCCCAAATATGTCATTACCAGGAAATAACACATAAAATACATGACTGGAAGTTTGAGTTCAGGTAAGCATCAGAAAGAGAAGTGCGCTGCAACTTCTTCATCTCCTCTCCGACATCTCCCCAATGCAGCTGCACTCCAAACAAGCACAAATCATTGTCAGATGCACCTTCCTAAAGTGCCTGGCAGCAACCAGGAAGCTCACCACAAATACATTTTAAATAATTCAGGTGCTGTTCTAATATGTATAGCCATTAATCATTCCTTAAGACATTTACATATATACACCCTCTTCACTCTCCCCTTGCCAAACAAAGAAAACCACAGATAAGCCAAGGTATTTCTTATGGGTCCATAACTGAATTTTTCCCCTGACTTTTAATTACTTATGACTTAAGGAAGAGTTTATATACTCATACTTGAGTGCAATTTACGGTATATTGGATTTATTGTAATCAGGACTGACTAGCAGCTAAAAACAAAATTGCTAATTCATTTATCAATTTTCATATAGAGTCCCTTATATGTATGTTTTCTAGATGATTGTATCTGCTGAATTAATGGGAGAAGCATGAATTTAGTGAAATGAATCTGTAGAACTTCATGGTGCCATTACTCAAATTTTGAAGAGAGAGCTTAGATCAAGTGAATATCATCTTTTCCTGTATGTGAAATACTGCTCATGCAAACATTCCTGTTTGCTATTTTATTGACTAAATAGAAGTTAATGCAAGAAAAGATTTCTAGTTTGGGTTTTTTCCCTTTAAATTAATATATTTGTGTTGAATTTGTGTGCAATTCCTTCATTTGCATTGCCAGTTTTGTATAAAAAGTCATATCATTAAGGACTGCAGGTATTTTTTAATTTCTGCATCACTTTGTTAATTTTGAGATTTAATCATCCTTTCCATCATTTAGGAACCTTGATTGGTCCATGAATTTAATCTAAATGTTTATTAAGCGTGTCTGTGAAAAACAAGGGTTCTCATTAAGTGGAGCTGGTCAAGCCTTTCCACTGACAGCTGGTACCCAGCAGCCCACAAGAGGTCCTGGTCCCGTTAAAGGAAGGTGCTACAAACCAACTTGTTCTCCTGACCTTGATCCAACTGCTCACTGCTCAGTTTTTCAGCTTTCTCTGTATTTCCCTGTGGATGGCAGTGCAGAAATACCTCAGTAACACAGTGGGATGACCTCGTTTGGAAGATTAAAGTCACTAACTGGGGCAGCACAGAGCTCAGCACACCCTTAGCTAGCATCTTTTGGGCCACATCACTTCCAAAAATTGAGCTTCAAGGCATCACCCAAGGCCTGTTGTCCCATGGAACCTTTCTTTTCACAGAAGGCCCAATGGCCAGTTGAACACAACCACATTGTGCTCGTTTCCTGATGCTGGCTCCCAAACACATCCTCAGTGGGTGAAGGTTTCAGTGGGCTATTGAAGTGCTCAGCATCTCCAGCTCAAGTTCAAATCTGTATTATATCATTCTTTGTACGCAACCAATTTTTGAGACTTGAAGGGCAGAAGGGTTAAAGAGCAGGATGAAAGGTCAAGCCAGATAAGTAAAAGTCCATATTCCATAGAATTACTGTTTAACTTATCACTTTCCTTGAGATTTGACAGGCATACTTGTGATTAGGTTATCACCTTCAAATAGATTTATAGGCTCTAGGGAATTTCTATTCAACTTACCCATGGGATGTCTTGACATTCTGTCTCTACATGGGCATTTGTGGTTCTTAAAGGTCTCAAAAAATAATGTAGAAAGACACAAGCAGCAAATATCTTTGGATTCACCATGGATTCTGGTAACAAATATTTCGCATTATTTTCAGTACACCTGTTTGCATTGCACATTGCTTTTGAAAGCATGCTGCTGTTCCAGGAGAGCTTTAAGGTAGTGAATGAAAACTAGCATTTCCAACTTTAACTAATTTTGATTTGTGGCTTTTATCGCCAGCGATCTCTTTTGATACAAGATTAATAAACTTAAAAAGGTTATTTTGTATTAATTGGACAGGAGAGCACTGCAGCAAGCACAGCAATGGATCTAAACACCTTGCTGCAGCAGAGCCAGCAAGAATTTAAACAGGGAATTTTGCAAAAGCTTGTGCACTTTGCTAGAACCAAATGCAGCTGAAGCACTGCCTTGAAACTTGACATCACAAATCCGTGGATTTACTCAGAAGATGATTTCTTGAAATATTTTCATTTTGTGTTTGACAGAACTGTATCTTCACAGTAAGTCCTTTAAAAAGGTCCTGCCAAGTTTGCCACAAAAGATATTCCCATCTCTGCTGAAAAAGAGAGCATCAGACACCACTCTATGTAAAATGCTAGTAAAAGCAAACAAATGACAGCAAGATCCAGCCAGTTGCCTGTTCAGCACTAAGACTCTGCTCTGGCTGACTTGTGGACTTCTACATTTCATTATTCTGGATTTCAGTGCCATTTTTTTGTAAAATCAGCCAACAGCTGTAGGAAAGGGCTGGTGATGGTGCCTGGACAACCACCCTTAGTGTCATTTCAGATGTAAATATTTCACTGCTGGGTCGCCCACCCCTCTCAATTTAATCCTAATTTCCATTTTTCAGTTTTACTGGGCCAATGTACAATACCTGTGAACAAAAACGAAGGGGATGTTTGTTGCACTTTGTTGTCAAGACCATCAAATATTCATGTGGCTTCTACAGACACCTCAACATTATGGCAAGAGTTCAGAACATTTCTCCACAGGAAGGAGCTTACTCAACTCATTGTTTCTGCAGCTTGAGAAAGAAGATCCCTCCTTGCTCAGTGCAGGGAGAGGGGGAGAGCTGTCACTGCTCCTTTCACCCTTTTGAGACAAAAACGTTGACCGTCAGCGACTTTCTGACAATTGGCTGTTATTAAACTCCAACTTGCGAGGGCCAGCTGTGCCTAATTTGAGTCACTGGTGCAAAAATAACCAGTCAGCAGGAATCGAGGCAATTATGGGTAATTCTGCTGTAGAGCAGTCCTGCATCAGAATCCCAGGATTAACTTCGGGCTGGCACTCCAAGGTGATTGAATGAAGAGCACGAGGCCTCAGTAAAATCGTCGGTAAATGGAATCAGGTTTTGTATGAGCTGGTTTTGGAAGCCTGTAACCTGTATTTTAATTTACTTATAGGAAGATTGTCAGAATTCTTTACTCCTGGAAGATGCATAGAAGGATATAATCATATTTCCAAGATGCTATTTGTTTTATTTTTAAATATCCAGCCCTTTTGCCCAAATGTTAGCATCTAATAACCTTATAACCAAATCAATCTCTGAATGTGTTTAGCAATTTCTATACCTTGCCTTCTATCTGCTCTGCTACACATCAAAATAATGCATTCCTTTTTCTTTAAAAAACCTCAAAAACAAAACAAAAATCCCCTTAATTTTAAGAAAATACTTTTTTCTTCCTAGCTGAAAAACATATGAGTATTTTTGCAAGTGCTGCTATGAAATGCATACAATAAAAAAAAAAAAAATCAGAGAGAGTAAGAAGAAATATTCTAAGCAGTCAGCTTTGAGCTGTGTTTCTATGTAAAAAAAGAAGTAGAAATAAAATTTTAAGTAACCACGTCATTTTGACAAAGAGCTCCAGAAAAACTGTTACAACTTCATACTACTGCATGATATAGTTTATTTTAAGCTTTTAATATGAAAACAGCAGGGAGGTTTGTTACATCACTTAAACAGCACCATTTGAAAAATATTGCATGAAGAAAACTATGAAAAGAACCCAGCATGGAGTTTAGATTTCACAGAGCCCTGTCATTACTACCAGTCTTAGGCAGAACAAAATAAAATATCTGTAGCTTTGTTTTTAAAGATGGCACTTTACCTTCTGCCTTTCTGACTCTGTTGTGTCACTGTAACAGAGAAAGAAATCATAGAGAAAATTAATGGTATCTCTATTTTAAGTGAGGATTACTACAAATTCTAGTTTTTTCAGCTTCTTAGGATATATGTGACACACAAAAATATCAGGTACACTGACACTGTTTCCTGAAGCCAGCTTCTGCTGAAACAAAGCATAGGCTCCCTACCTCTAACAAGGTATAATTTAGGACATCAAGCCTCTACTCAAGCTAATAAGTAGATCCATGTCCTTTCAATTATTTATTCCTCTGGCAGACAATCCCATTAACCCCCTCCTGTGCAATAATTTGTTCTGCCACATGTTAGAAAAATTATTTTCCAGCTGCTCAGCAATGCTGCTAGGGTAAATGGAAAGTTTTTCCTGGCAGACAGCTGATACTCAACAGAGAGGTGGGCAGTGACATCTGATACATGGAGGGGAATGCAGGAGAAAATAGCATAAGACAAATGTTAAGTCCTTCCAGTTTGTGGACTGAT
This sequence comes from Taeniopygia guttata, assembly GCF_048771995.1. Taxonomy (NCBI): domain Eukaryota; kingdom Metazoa; phylum Chordata; class Aves; order Passeriformes; family Estrildidae; genus Taeniopygia; species Taeniopygia guttata. The sequence continues at coordinate 2,038,972 of NC_133029.1, read as the reverse complement.
AGCAATAGGATATGCAAGAATACTGATAAATTATTCACTCACCTCAAGAAATACCTGAAATCTGTTCTTGCTGTGCAGGTGGGACCCAGGCACCAGGTGAACACCAACAACCTGTTGCACAGAAGTTAACTTAGCAGGATAAGCACAAAGAAACAGCACAGATGGGTTTGAGTTCACCCACCACGCTGTTTGTGGGCTTCCAACGATGAGATGTGTAAAATAGCAAAGAATTCTTCATTTACCGTGGGTAAAGAAGGAACAATTTCCTTCCCTGCACCCAGGGGCTGCTTGGTGAGCTGGTACTGGCAAATGTGTAAGGACAGCAGCCTCTGATCCCATTCATATGGTAGGAGGCTGCACAGCTCAGGACCCTGAACACCCCATCAGGATTTACACAGGGTTGTACAGCTACACCAGCTGGTATCCCTGCAATAGGCCCAAGTTTTGACTGGGTATCCAGTAGCACACAGTCCTAGATGTCCTAAATGTCCCCAGAACGCTGTAAATGGACAGTGTGAGGGTAAGAGAGCTCAGGATTTCTACAGATGTCCTGCTCCTGAGTAAGAACAGGTCAAGCTTGCTGGAAGGCCACGCACTCACCTAATGTCTGACCAAGAAACATAATTAAGAAGCAGCCGCAAAAATAAATTAACTAAACCCCTGTTCCATCCGGAAATTCCCACCTGATGGATCACACACCACATGTTACTAAATAAAAGAGGTATCAGCAACCACTAAATCAAGACCAGTTGGCTGAATTCTTTTTTTATTCCCTCTTTCTCTCATTTTTGTGGGGGACCCATTCATATTGGGTTTTTTCAGGTTCATTTCCCACATACTCAGTCAAAATATGCTCAGCTATGTTTTTGGTTTGAATACTATACACACTCACACATACATACATACACACACACACATATATAATGTTAATTCTGTTCCATGGTTAGAAGATAGGAGAGCATTTCTCATGAACAGTTTGAGAAGAAAAGAAATTATATAGTTCTAAAAACATATGAAGAAAAAGAAATCCAGGCACCTGGAGAAGCTGGTTTAATTTAAAGAAGAAAAGGCACAGCATGCTTTAAAAATGCTAATGTACGTGATGGAAAACTATCAACCTCAGTTCTCAATAGAAAACTTAAAATTCCAAGCTTAGATGGTTTACCAAAAATTACACAATAAGTCACTGCTAAATTCTGAAAGTAATCCCAAACCTAATCCACAGACCATAGCAAGTCTCCAGGGAATTCCTTATGGACATATTTTTCACTGAAATTGTGCTTTCCCTTGTTTCCTTTGCATTTAATAGAACCCATGGCTCAACACCTTTTAAATTTATTGTATTATATTTCAGAAGCAGCAGGCAGAGATGAGAACCCTCTGAAGGTGTGCCCTCAGTCCTCACAGGTCAGTCAGTGCCACGCATGTCCCACCCTGAGGAATCCGATGCCTTTGGGCTCCCTGGACCCTCAGAGAATGGGAGGTGAGCCCAGGCTGCCAAACCCCCACCTCTGCACTCCCTAAAACAGCCTCTGAAAAAACAAAACCCAGGTCTGAGTCCAGAAATGTACGGTAGGGAAATTTCCCTGAGTCACTGCAATGTGTGAATGAAATTGGGAAAGTATGAAAATCATCATTGTAGAGTCACCATGTCCTACTGCCCCACCAGCTGTTCCTCATGCTGAAATGGTTCTTATTTAACTTGATAAACTCTGTACCAACGAGTGGTTGGAAGCTTTGGACATCACCTATTTATTTGCTTTTATACACTGCAGGTACTGCCATTATTTTCTAGGCCATTTTAAAGGACATTTAGGCTGCTATAAGGAAATTTTATACATTCAAGGCTGATTGTACTTACACAGTAACAAAGCTGCACTTGAAGCAGGCTAAACACAACCAAAATCAGCAGAAAAATTAATTTTCTTCTAGAATTCAGGATACTGCTGCCAGTCAATGGGGAAAAAAGTACTCTGGCAGGCTGGGAAGACTGAAATATCACTTTTATGTTTATCACACAGACAGCAAGGACTCAGGCAGGACACTGGGATGGGAGGTCTGTTTATGGATATAGAGGGACTGAACTAAAAATGAATCTAGAAAAAAACCCTTCTGGCTTATTGAAGAAAATGGACAAGAAAATAGACAAAGGGAGAAATGGCTTCTAGGAAGCATTCAATTAGAATGGGACACACGGCTGGACATTTTTTACAGGAGATATCTAAAATCCACCAGTAAATTGTTCCATCCTACCCTGGCTGATGTGCCACAGTGAGTTTTTAGCAAGGTGTTCTGCTGGGCTGGGTTGGGCTGAGAAGCAAACTCTGAACTCTGCACTGGAAACCCCCAAAATTGATGCTGGAAATGGAACAATGTGATGAAAATCCAGTGGAGAAATTTCACCAATCAAAAACCCAGATATATGAAAGTGTCAGGACTCCAAAAAAAGCCCCCAAGTTCTAAAACATAAGAATAAACCTTGCCTGAACGTGTCTGTATCATATTGAGTGACTGATTAGTGGATGATACACAAACCCATTGTGCACTTGTTTGGAGTTTCAGTTCCTGCAGAATCTGGAATGTAAATGCATCACTGTTAAAAAAGAAAAAAAGGATTTTCTGATAGTCAGAACAGCTGAATGCTGGTCTAAATGACAAATTAGGATTGCCTTTGTTGCACAAACCCCATGTAGTGCAATGCAATCCCTTTAATTTAGGATTTTCTGGAGCTGGCCATTTTCCTCCTGGGGAGTGTGGCATCTTCATTAATTCCCAAGCACACAGCTTTGAAAATTGATCCTGCTTGTAGATATGGTATTACAGCTCACCAAGCCAATGAAACTATGGTATAAGAATACAAAGTTCCACATAATTATGGGTGTGCTGAAAACACCAGCATTTTCTTCCTTGGTTTGGGCACCCTGGATTGAGAGAATATTTGTGTCTTCTTTTTGTGCCTTGATTCCCTAGTTATAATTCCCTAGTTACAGGGAGATTTTCCCTCTTATTGCTTTGACAGTAGACTTTTCAAATTCCACACAAAAGCTAGGCAGAAACTAATTCCATCTTAATAGTGTGATTTTTCTTGTGTCTTATAACTTAGGACAAGAATAGGAACAAAAATGTGCATTATGTGGGCACTGAGCATCCTGTTTTAAAGGATATAGAGTCCATGATGATTGTTTTAAAGATATTGAAATTCATATTAATGACAGGATGATTAAGAATGAACAGACAGCACTAATTCAATAAATCCTCCACTCTTTACTGAATTAGTTGGTGTTTATGTTGTGTTTTGTTTGTAATTCCCCCTGTATGTCTCAACAATAAGCAGTGCTTAGAATAGTAGAAAAAGCAGCAAAATTATAACTCAAATAAAAAAAATTATATAAACCCCATAAGTAGTGCCTATGAAGCTTCAGTTCATGCTAAGAATACAAATGGAAAGTTGTAAATATCTCTTTTTCTTGTCTTTTAAAAGAAGTGAGTTAGAACAAGCCCATAGAGAGATGATTGATGGAGTACGGTGGTATTATGAGCAATATTCTGGAAACGTCTCAACAGAGCCTGTAAATCTGAGTTCACACATCCCTGCCCCTCACAGATCACAGTTTCAGTGATGTCTTCTGGCTGACCTTGCTCTGCCACACTTCCCCGATGCACCACGTCTTCTGCAATTCCACAGCGAGGGGCAAACAGGTTACCCCAAACCTTCAAATGGGCTGGAATTCTGTCCTCAGCCAAGAAAAGAAATATTCTGTCAAAATCACTAACACATTAATAAAAAGGAAAAGGAAGAACTCTTGTTAGTGATGCTAGAGGGAAAGGCAGGTTGGTATTTTTGCCTCCCTTTAGATGTAAATGTTGTTAATTTGGGCCGCCTGTAGAGCTGGTTAGGAAAAACTCAGACGCTGGCTCAGAATTTATCTACCTTGACAAGGGGCAAAAATCCTTTGGGAATGGAGCTTGGTCATCAAGAAGAATTTAAAAATATTTTCATTTTCTATTGCATCTGATCATGGTGTCTAAAATAGCAAGAATAATTTCTGTTAGCCACCAGCTGAAGTTTAGATGGATACAGAATCTGTCTGGCATCAGCTCTAGAAGAGAAGGATTTCAACAGTATACAAGGGACATTTGAGGTTTGGTTACATATCAAATGTAATTACAAAATTTCCTAATTGTGAAGCTATAAGTTTGCATAAATGGTAACACAGAATTCCTTATCTCACTTATAAGACTTGTGACACAGGACAACAAAGGAGAAAATCACTTTATACATCTTCATAAACAGAAAAATCCAACTTAACTATGCCTGACACCAGTGATGAATTTCTTAAAAAGTGACAAAATGGAGATAACTATTTTGGAAACTGTTTTTATATGAAAAACAGGTTTTATATACAATTTTAGTTCTCTGGGACTTGTTGTATTACCTCCTTGCTTCATGTAATATAACATTTTTGAAAGAAGACCCATAAAAGGTCTCTGTGGAAAACTGATCTCCTGGACTCTGCTATCTGGTTCATTAGAACACACTATGAAGTCCATTTGCTCCTCATTTTAAATGAAGATTTAGTGTAATAATAGATTTGATCTAAATATGGTTCTAATTACCTGTATAGTTTGTCATAATAAATTGGGTTACCCTTCAAAATATTACTTGGGAGGCACTAAACAAATGAATATAAACTGGTATAGCACGTAGTACACCTAAAACACTTTACTAACTCTTACATTTTAGTGATAATGAATGATGAAGTGGAACAAATCTCCCCCTAGGATGGCAATTTACCTCTAATTATGGCTTCAGCTCTTAAGACCTCACTTCTTTTAAGAAATTAGCTTCTAGTGAAAAAAAAAAAAAAAAAAGCCAAACTTTTCAAAAGCACTGGAAAAGACTGGAATTAAATCACATTTTTGGATATCTTTTTAAGTAGGATGGAATTGGAAGAAAAATTAGGCTTTTAAACCACTGATTCAAATGTCAGACTGGAAAAGGTCTGAGAGGGTCATGTGTTGCCACAAAGACAATTTGTGCCTTCTGACTTGGAAGCAGGATCTGCTCGTCAGGAATTGCAAATCCCACACATGCAGCAATACAAATGGAAAGTCCTGAAGCATTTAAGAGACAGATTGTGGAAACATAATCTATGAACAACAAAAAGCTCACGTGCCACTGGGAAATATGCGACCTGAAATATTAAAATTGGCCTGAAATGTAATCTGGGCTGGGGAAAGGTGGGGGGTGGTCGCAGGTTGGACTCAACAATTTCATTTTCCAACCTCACAATTGAGTGATTGTGTAATGTTACCTAATCATACCTACACTGGGAGTAAGGTTTTACAGTGTTTAGATAACAATTTCACAGCAATAGGCAGGGATGAAATCTAATTAATTGTAAAATAAAGCTTGTAACATTTGCAAATAGGATTATATAATTTAATTCCTAATGATAGAGGGGCCTGGACTCCCAGCTGAGATACCTGCTATTTCTAGTTCTAACATTTAGTGTGATTAATTCTGCAGAATTAATCTGCAGAATAGACTTTATATAATTTGTAAAGTATGATTAGCCAAGATAATTTTTACTGAAATCATGTTCTCTACTTTTGCTCGTGAATGGCCCATGTTCTAACTTTAATTTGGATGGGAACAATGGTAACACATTTCACACCCCCTATTTTTAATCTTCTCTCCCTTCCTGCAATGAATATGATTTTTATATTCCTTCTCTGACTACATAGTGAACTCATTTATAACCTGTTTCAGCTTCCTATCTGATTAGTTCTTTTCCCTATAGATTTAGTTTTGCTGAACCACAATGGTACCACACAGACAGCAGAATAAAATATAAATTCATACATAATCATGTAAGCAGAGATAGAATACCTGCAACTCCTATTCATTTCAAAGAAGCTGCCACTATTTAATACCTTTAGAAGCTGCACCACTGTTTATATTCAGCAGAATGCCTTATCCTGGTAGAGAGCACTGAATAATTATCACTAGATGAATGCACACTGTAAAATAAATATCAGAACTGGCATAAGAAAAGAAAAAAAAAAGTTCTTTGCAATCCACTCTTTCCCCAGAATAATTGTGTAATCTTCAGACGGGGGAAGTCTGAAAAGACCATTGAATGAAAATCTCCCCGTGTCTTTAGCTTTAACAAGGGTACTACTGAAAGAACATGGACAAAGCTGGTGAGGAAACTCGGAGAAAAGCGATTGAATTTCCATCAAGATTCCAAAAGATTTTAGTACTATCAGCAGACTCAGATAAAACTCTGTACATAAGCACTTCTCCGTCTTGCAAGAGTATATAAGAGAAAAAGAGCAGCAGATTTCGTTATAATTGTCAGTTCTATTCAGATAAGCACAGAGTGGTACTGTTCCCTCACATGAAGCATTTTCTGCAGTTTATAAGGCCATTTGGAAATGTGAGCAAGCTGGCACTTTATTACCAGCTGCACTTCACAGAGCAGGGACGGGGCAAGCAATTTCCATCAGAATTAGAATGAAGGGATGGCAGCCTCCCACTGCCAATACCCACATGGTCCAGGAGGCTGGGTAAAAATTCAGGTTAGGGGAGCCCCATATTGCTGCTAACTTCAGCAATGGACTTAGAATCTCTACATTTCCAAGTAACTTTATTTTTTAAAGTATTGTGTACAGCACTGTCCGGCAAAATCTCTCTACAGGGACTGCTACTTTTCAACAATTTTAAATTAATATTGGTAGATCTTAATTAATATAAGTTAATACCACCAGTAAGTTTATAATAAACAACTAGGACAGCAGACATCATGGATGAAGCCAATCTGAGTTAACCAGGCTCATCAAAATTGAGTCTGAGCCTCTGGACATTAACAGAAGTCTGTACACAAAGTTTCTCTGGTTCATTGTCAATTTGGGGCCAATATGAAGCCTGAAATACCTCTCTTCCTAAACAGAGATCTATTCTTCTCAAACTTTTACCTTTAACCTTTGGCAAAATTAGAAGGGGCTGTGTGGAAATTCAACCAGGTGGCTGGAAGAATTCTTCAGATGGATCAGAGGAATGTTGGAGCAGTGTTGGAGCAATCCCTAGGTCGGGGTGACTCCATGTGGTGGAAAAGTCTCTCCTCCAAGCTGTGCTTCCAAAGAAAGGCTCAGCAGTCTCTGTTCTCCGGTCTCAAGGCAGTTTATTGCAAGTTATCTAAAAGATTTTCTTCTGGGGCTGCTGTGGTTTGCTCACAGCTCAGGCAGAGGCACACACACACCCTGACATCCTCTCTGACTCCCGACTGCTTCTTCTCTCCCCCTCTGCCCAGGGCTGTGCTGTCTTTTATATGGTACATTACGTGTTACATGGGTACAGTTTTTCCCAATGCCTATTACCTATATTAAATGGTGCTTTTCTATCTTTTATATGGTACATTACGTGTTACATGTTACAGTTTTTCCCCAATGCCCATTACCTATATTAAATGGTGCCTTTCCACTCTAAACCAATCTGTGAGTGCCAACATCACCAAGAACATGGAGGTAAGGAAGGAGAAAGAGGGAGGACAGGGCAGGCCCAAATCCCTCCATCTTAAACCCTCTGACCCCCATGTACAAAACCAAAACCCCCTGTACAGCACTCAAAAATTCTTCCCTCTACTTTGAAATACTTCTACTATAACATCAAAACTTTGTGACTTCTTGTTCTTCCTGCAAGGTTGGTAAATCATTCCATGGTTCAAACCCAAAATCACAGCTGTTTCCAGCTGCCTGCCAGGGTCTCAAATGCTTCTGACCTGGGCCCGGAACATCCAAAAATGTCTGAGGGACATTTTGAGTCCCGACAGAGCAGCACATCCTCCGAGCAGTGAGAAAAACCTGGAAGCTGCTCAGGCTCTGCCAGTCCCATGTCGCCTGTTAAGGAAAAGATGGCACTAAAAATGGGTCACCAGTGCGCCACTTTGTGAAAATTGAGCCCTAAACAATTAAAGCAGAGCTGCTGGAATAACCAGTGTGTGAAGAAGAAATGAGAAAGGTTAAATATTTGATGGAGTGGTGTCTAAGCAGCCCATTAGTATTTTGCCTCTACTTCATGGCTTTCTGAGAAAACTGGTAAGCTCAGCAGCAGCATTCAGTAGCTCTGTCTGCATACATAAAAGCAGTCTAGTGGAACTTGAGACCAGAAAATCTGCATGAAACTGAGAGCAGGAGATAAGTGAGAGAGAAATTTTAAACATTTACTGTTTGATCACTCAGGAATGAGTTATTTCCTCGGTTTGCCTGACTCAAGGTAATAACCCAAACTTCGAGCTCCCTCAAGTTCTTGCTGTTACCCACCCATACTCCAGGACAGTTATTAAATGTCTTGCCAACAGCTGCCAACTTTTACAATCTGAGTTCTGTCTCTGAAGTGTGAATTACTCAGCTGTGGGGTTTTTTCACTTCATATCTGCAGTGGTTCTGCTGTCCATGGTTGTTGGGGTTTGTTTTATTCTGGAATAACTCTGAGATTGTGAGAATTTTTGTTTTTTAGTTTGTGTAGTTAAAGAAAGAGTTTGGAATGTGTTTGATTGTGCTTTTAAGGTTTTTTATTTTTTTATTTATAATATTATTTTTTATTTATAATTTTTTTTTTTTACTTACCAAACTCTTTCTGCCCCGAGCCTCAGGCGGTTCTTACTTTATATACTTAAAAATCTGTGTAGTATGGTTACAATTATGTGCTAATTTTCATTATTTGTGTTAGATAGTGAATTTTTACTTTAAACTGATAGAAAAGATTTTTCAAATAGTACAGAAATAGTTTTGAAAAAACAAAATCAATGACCGTGTGATCAAATGTTTTGCTGAGTAGCAAAGTTTGACATTTCTTTTATTCTCCACAACAGGGAAGTTCAGCCTGGTCTAAGATAGAAATATCTTTACATAACCCAATAATATGGTTTCTTTTCAATTAGTTAATTATAGAACCATATTCTTATTTTACCTTGCTCTACTGAAAAGAGAGGCACTGAATAGAAAATTTTTTGTACAGGGTTTTCATGTCACTTTGATACCTCTATTTCTACATAAAAATCTCAAAAAAAGGCCAAAAATATTCCTTCAAAAAGGAAGTAGTAGTAATTTTCCTGATGGCATACAAAATCTAGTCACTCTTTTGGTTCTTTCTGATTACTTTTTCACTGGAGGAGAAAGATATCACAGACTAGGAAGCATGAAGGGAAAGGAGAAGATAACCCACACTGCAGACAAAAATCTGCAGGATTTTTCTGGAATACTGGATCCTAACCACCAAAAATAATAGAGTGTAAGGACCTGGTTCTTTTCCACACACACTCCAATGAAACTGCATTTCACAGCTGGAAAGTGTGGCATTTGTTCTATGCCTCTTTCTCTATGCTTTTCCTCCAGAGATAAGTCTAAAACTGAGACACAACAAAACAACACAAGCAACACCATGAAAAACAATCAGCTCTTTGATAACTCCAATAGAAGGAGCATTTCCTGACCAATAAAAGTGATATTTGTGTGGGTTGTTATTCTCAATACCTCAGGGTATGATTGTGCAGTTAATTGGATTCAAGGGAGTGCCACACAGCATAGGTGGTATCTGTCAGGAATAATTGTTGCTAAAAGTAGGGGGATGTTTTAGAAGTAAAATTACAGATAAGATATTCCAGGAGTGTTTATTTTTCTACTGAGAATACAAAAATATTTATGCACTTTTATACCTCTACAGCAGATGTCATATCACTTCTGATTAAAATTGCTTGCCAATAATAAATTTCTGTCGGGCACAAATTAAAATCAGCTTCTATAGATAACTCCACAAAATAAAAATTTCCACTGCATTTGCCAACACGTCCTCCATATTTTCTGATAAAAATAGGTAGACACACACAAACAGGACATCAGGAACTGCAAGCTGGGGATCACAAGTGCTCTGAATAACTTCTGAGAGTTTGTTCATTTAGAGACCCCACTACCTGTGGATAATTTATGTGTGTTCATTCCAACTCTTGCTGATCTAAAATATTAAGACAGCTCAGTAACCTCAGTAAAGAGACTCACAGGCTCCTAAGATAAGATAAAGCAAAAAGAACAAGCTCGCTGAGCACACCAGATGAAAAATTTATACTTTTAATATCTTTGTATTTCCACATTCTATTCTATGTTCATCAGAATCTGAAGCATGGAATAGCAGTGACTTAATTTCTTTTCTGCCTCCAGGTATACACCAGGGCATCAGGCTGATGTTTGGCTCATAGAACCCCAGCTCTCTTATTACTCCAGATAATTTATTTAAAACGAGGTTCGTGTGCTTTCCCTGTTAGATGTTGATGCAATTTGACTGAGCTTTCAGTTTCTAAAGATGTATAATTGTTAAATGGATACAAATATTGATAAAACATTCCCTACACAAGAGCAAAAGTGTCATACAGGGAACGTTTTCAAAGATAAATCCCGGGAAATATATTGCACATCAGCTGGTTTCTGCCCAATGAGAAAAATCCTCAATACAAAAGGCCTAATTGCAGAGAAGCTTTAATATTTTAATTTAATATTTCCACTTCCACATTAATTAGCCCGTTCACAATTACCTGGAAGTGTTTCACTGCATGTGAGGATGGCTGTTCACTGGGCTTAGCTTCTGGAGAATGGACACTGAGGTGATGGAAATGCAGAGACTGCTTATTCCATACACTAAACAACAACATAAAATTGTTCTCTGGCACAATCAAATGCACAAAAATGCAGATTCACTGGGAATTGTGAAGGGAGAAATGAGGGCATTAACTGGAGGTTGTGTCTTCCTGCAGGTCAACCTTTCCTGCATGGCCATGATCCTCACCAAGGACAGACCAACCTTGTGTGATTCCAGAATCCAGGCACTGCAATGGATGGAAAAAAGCTAGAAGACAGCTCAGGTGATGCAAAAAAAAATTACTAATAAGCAAACCTCACCTTCTAAACTCTTTGGGGAATTGAGTACAGATCCTTCACAGGTTGCTGGAAGTGAAAGACACTAAGAGACAACTTGAGAAGATTTCATAGGTGTGAGTCAAGTTACTTAGATCAAAAATAAAGGAAAACAAATGAAAACTGTACACATCTGAAGTCACACTTACAGCTGGCATAACCTTCCTCAGAGGAAAGTGAGATTCAAATGCTCTGATTCTGTAAGATTTTAAAATTTTTCAAAAAAAGAATGCTGTGACTTTGAAAGTTAGATATTGAAGATTTCTTTTAGGTTCAGTAGCTACAGAGATGGTGAATATCTTCACCTCTGCTCAAGCCAAGCCCTGTGCAGTACAGCACTTTTTCAGATCAGAAGTTAAGTGGCACAATTGGAGCTTTGGTTTGTGCCCAAATGACTTGGCAAGACTAAACTCAGTCATAATGAAACTTCACAGATTTGCAGACATCCTGGAAATAGCAGAAGCAAGTTTAGTATTGTACTCCAGGACATAATTACAGCACTCACATATTTTCATTAAAAAAAAAGAAAAATTAAAATTTATGAAGAGGAAGAAACAGAAATTGTTCACAGAATTGAACAGCCCCTATCAAAGGACACCTATAAAGAAGAAACCTCTCTAGCCCTCCAAAAATGATATAGTCATTTGAACTGGTGATTTCAGTAATTAAATTTCAAAATACTTTTGTTTCACCACATCTAAAATGCTCATGCTGGTATGTAAGAAACAGTGATGTGACTGAGAACATTAACAGGTAGTGCTGCAGTAATTAGCAGTGTGCTCTAACTGGGCTTAAACACAGGTCATCATGTCCTTACCAGAGATTATTCCTAAAATGCAGAATAACCCTTTAAGCAGAAAGTAATTTAGGCTCAAAACCCAGCAGTGAAGGAGTCTGGAGCATGTCAAGAGAAGAAACAAAGTACCCCCAACACTTAGCAGTGTGATAAAAACCATTTTAACTCTCACTCATTTTTATTCCTAAAATCTGAGTTTAGCCATGTAAGAAAACCCACAGCTACAGCAACCAGCCAACCAAAATAATATTTTCTGTTTGAATGTCAAACACAGCCTATGACAGCTTCAGAGTCTCCCTCTAAAGAAAACTGTAAAATCCATCTGCTCTGATGAGCATAAATAAATAAATAAATATCTCCCTAACCCTTTTTCACATTCCAGGCATGTCCATTAACTTTCTCCATTAACACTCTTTGGACAAAAATAGCACATAGAAGCTAATATTGGAAAAGCTAAACAAAGGCTGTAATCAGATTTTAAAACAGACAATATAAGGCATTATAATTAACTGGGCTGGAATAAAGTGGTCTTTATTAGTGCAAACGAGCTCATCTGCTATAGGAATGAATATTTCACAATCTAATCCAGAATGTATTGACACCAGCCACACATTTACATTTCTTCCATGGACAGATTGTTATTGACCTTGTGATGTGACATATCTACTGTCACCGAGCTACAAAACGGGAATCTCATCCTGCCTCTCCTCTTTTATATACAGAAAGCAACTAATTTGTCAGCATGCCAGCTTTAACTAGCTGAGATGAAGGTAAGCTAATTTAATAGGAACTGTTCAATAGCTTCGACCCACCTGACACTGTCAGTTAAGGCAGCTCCACATTGCAGTGTCTTTCATTATTTCCACCTCTTTCTTCAGCCTACTTGAACAGCAAGTCAAATAATATGCTCAGGAGTCAATAGGCCTGACTTTTTCTCAAGGACATTCTTTTGATGCCAGGAAGCGTCAGGTGGGAAAACACGTAGGGAGAAGGTGAGAGGACACTAATTAAATATACATAGCTCCGGCCAAGGAAGAATGAGGCACAGCTTGCTATCTGAAAACTCACTTGCCTGCTTGGCTGAGGTCACAGCTGTTGACTTGTACAAGTTCTTAAGTTGCAGGCTCAGTATGAGACGCTTTAACACTCTTAAACACCAGACAAAGGCTATCTGCGAGGATGCTGTGTGCAGCTCTGTGTGCTTTTGTAGTTTAAAGACACACCAAAGAGATTCCTTGGTTCAGTTTGACTGAAATGAGTATGTATCTTTTATCCATCAAACTGTTCTGGTGTTTCCTGAAGCTGGGAAAGGATCTGTGCTTGTCACACCATGAGTAATGCCATTAATCTTGTCCATGCAGGATCTGACTTTCTTAAGAATTATTTCAAAGCATGGAACTAACCACAACATCCCTTCAGATTAAATTGGCTACAGTGAAAAAGAGGTGTTTACACGCATGCACTTGGATTATTTCAGAGGGAAATGCACGTTCCCACCCATGTAAAACACTTTCAGGACATGAATTTACATCAAAATATCAAATAGTCCAATCCTCTCCCCCCTTTCCTAGGTTTTCTTGGCACTGCTGATTGCTCCCATTTAATATATTACCTAAAAATCAAAATTTCAGTTACCAGTTTGCCAAATGCCACCCTGACCTGCAAAGTCTTGCTTTCACCCTGCCATGTGTGACCTGAATTTTGGATGTTTGTCCTTCCACAGACCCCTGGGTAGCAATGGCCCCACCTACAAAGGCATTTCTGGTTTTGCTCCTGTGTTTGTGCAGAAAGAGGAGACTCTGTAGGGCTGTTTACATGCTGTGAGTACTATCCCTCCCTTCAGGCTCAAGGGTAATCAAAACTCACATTATCTCTAAATGGACAGATGAGAAAGTGCTCAAAACTGGGCTTGTTTGATAGAAAAATTATGCAAATTAAGACATTTAATAGTTGCATAATTTCACACTAACAACTGAGCATTCAAAACTCCAACATTTACTATTCCTAGAACATAAATATAATGGTGCACCACATCCATTCTTTATGGTTTGCAGCCTCTTGCTATTTTATCAGTCTACGACCAAAGAGAGTGCTTTCCCGAAAGCTGGATATTTCCTCCCAGTTTTTCCCTGCTGACCATGCAAATAACATTGCACTTTTAGTTTATGAGAATGACTTTTGCTCACCAGCCATGAAGTTCTTGCTTTCTTCTGGGCTTGACCTCCTCCTTCCCTCCACCAGCCCCGTCTGCTCTGAAAGCTGTGGGATTAAACAGCATCTGATAAATTGCTAATATACCATTTATCTCAGTCTCTCCAAGTATTTGGAAGCAATTGCAGGTCTCAGCTCATAAGATTTTCGAGTTAACAGCCTTCCTGCCCAGGCTGTAACTGCATTTACACTCTGAGCACATTAATATGCAGGTGAGAGCAACGCACTCCATACTCCCTGGGAGGGATGTGGGGAGGCAAAGGCTCCAGCCAGATCAGCACAGGTTTCACCAGAGCCTGTTTGCCACCCCGTTAACTTTTGGTTGTGTTTTTCATGTTTGCTGGGTTAAAGGTTCTGTAAATGCATCAGCCCCTTCAGCTGGGCCGGGCTGTCCCTGGACCAGCATGTTCCTGGTGCTCCTGGGGGGACACTGTGGCATCTCCCCGCCTTCCAGTCCCTCCCTGGAGGAATATTAAAAGGTAAAAGACTTTAGAAAGTGCAAAAAGGCCCCAGAAAGAAGACATAAAGCTAAGAAAGGCTGGGAAATTTCTAAACCTTCTCATGGGAAGCTAAGAAAGTAAGAACTAAGTGAATACATTTATATTTATCATAAAGAACAAGAAAGAACAAGAACTTACTGATAGTTCAAGACGTAAAGAGTCCTAGATATAAGCTTTGCAAAGATAGAAAATGTTTCAATATTAAATAATGAATTATTGTGAACCAAGTGAATACATTTATATTTATCATAAGGAACAAGAAAGAACAAGAACTTACTGATAGTTCAAGATCTGAAAAGTCCTAGATATAAGCTTTGCAAAGATAGAAAAGGTTTCAATATTAAATAATGAATTATTGTGTATTGTTTGAGGTTCATAGAAGTCCTTTTGTTAATGTTAAACCCACATGGGTCCTTTTCTTATTGGTTAGAGTATAATGACTTTGCACCTTTTATGATATTGGTTCAAAGCATATGTAGAAAAATGAGAAAAATGAACTTTGCATAAGTTGCCATCTTGTCTCTGATGTGGATTTGCATGGATGTTGTTATTTCCCTGTGTCTCTCGCTTTTTGTTTGTATGATGCAGACAGATAATAAATCCTGAGTCTGCAGCAGTCAGGGTCCCGTCCTGTTTGTGAAACACGGAGCGACCCGGCAGAACTCCCCTGCTCCTGGGCACTTCCACAAACACCAGGGCAGCAGCAGCAGCACTCCCTGCCCCTGCAATCCCACATTTCCAGCAGGTACAGCCCATGAAAGGCTGGCTGTGCAGCTGGAAAAGCTGAGCAGCACTCCCTGCCCCTGCAATCCCACATTTCCAGCAGGTACAGCCCACGAAAGGCTGGTGGGGCAGCTGGAAAAGCTGAGCTGATGGGTTTGGTGGGGCAGCTCAGGAGATATTTCCTCACAGATCCTCCTGTTCACTCCGCAGTGGTGCTGTTCTCTGATTGCAGGGGAAAGCCTTGCATTTATGGAAATGTAACACATAGCAGATCTTGTCCTTTTGGGCTTAAACACAGATGAATATTGGCTGTGCTTGCTGGTTTCAAATCTTTTAACACGTTACACTCCACAGTCTATGCTGTGCTACAATCACACTCTCATCCAAAACCACAGAAAGAAAAATTATATGCTTTGGTGTTTGCAAAAATGTGTATTATTTCCAGAGCAGTTTTCAATTGTGGTAATAGAGAGAGGAAATGCAAACACAGCCATCAAGAAAACTGTAAGAGACAGTAGTTTGTGATAGAGGCAAACTGGATGAAGGCAAAATGTTCAAGAAAAATATTTTTTGACTTACCATTCACCCTGAAACAATTGCAATCTATTGATGGGAGATAAGAAATGTGAGTTACTGAGATTCCTACAAAATAATACATCAACTCTCTAGCCAATGGCTGTTCTGTAATTAGCGCAACTCTGGCACTGACCCACTTTAAAAAAAAATCAAAAAAATTTAGTTATTTTCCTTCCTTCATCTCTTCAGGGCAGAAGCATGTCAATGTTTATAAGCTGTTATGTAAATGCACAGCACTACATACATTTTGTTAACAATGAAATAATTCTGTTTCTATTCCCAAAATCCAGACATTAGGAGTAATTATTTTCTAGCCAATGACTCTGTGTAGGAGCATCTCCCAGAAGGGCAGAATAAAGGGAAGCCCAGAGCAGCAGCTTTGTTTTCTCACACAATTTTGCAGCCTCATGAGCAGCTAAGGGTGATCTCGGAGCTGGCCTTTTCAATCTGCATGGAAACCATCGACTGAAGATGTTTAACAGCATTTTCAGCTTCACTTCTTTCTCATAAAAATCTACTGAAAGTATATTACAAGGTCATTTGATTGATCTCTGGTATTTAGAAATATTAAATATTTCAACATTTTGGTCAAATCACAAAACTGAAGTGTTAAGAATTTAGAAATCACAATCCATGCTTACCACACCAATGCTGTTCTGGTTCAGACCTTGTGCTCTGCAGCATTTTTTAGATTATAATACTGTCCTTAAAATCAATCAATCAAATTAATGACATAGTTTTTCAACAAGAAGTTGTAAAAAAATCATGTTCCATGCATTGATTCAAGAAAGGATATGACAGGTATATAAGATAATGAATTATGTTAATCAAAATTCACCATCTCCTCATAAATGATCTAAGAGCTAATGGAAACTGGGAAGTAATTATTAAAACAGATTTTTTTTTTTAATATAATACGTAATTAACACATGGAAGTCACTGCTTCCAGGCATCATTTAATGAAGACATTTATAGGGTTGGGGTGGGTAACAGGAAATTTCACATATCATCCAGAAGAAATGTTCTACTCCAAGCTAACAACAAAGGCCATCATTTAAAAGGCAAGACTCAAAAGACTTCAAGTTTATAATCCACTAAACCATGATTAAACTACTGTGCATTTATCATTAAAAGTCACAGATAGATACACTTATGAAATATATTCTTGTAATAAAAACCACTTCTACATCAGGTAGGGAGCAAAATCACAAATCACTCCAGAAAGCAGATTAGACAAAGTTTTGTGTGCCAAGGCCCAGAAACTGTAAACCCCAAACTTTCAGTCCTAAGGTACCTGAGAAAGCACGAGGAGGAACTCCAATGACCAAAGAACCCTTAGTGGAAACAACCTCTCTGTCTCTGTGTGGACACTTAAAGAAAAACTTGCACGGAAAATGCTCCCACCATCCATCATTTTGAAGCCCCAAACCTTCCTGACGCCTTTCTCTACCTGGCAAACCCTAATAAATTTTCCCCCAAAGAAATTTTCAAGTGTTTCTTATTTATTTCTTAGAAATGGAAAATGCAACAAGGATGGATTTGATTAGGTTTCTTTAACTTCCAGTTTGGTTACCAAGTAAAAAAAGCAAACAATTTGCATAGCACCAGAACAGATTCTCTCCGACAAAATAAGAAGATATAAATAACAGCAACCAAGAGCTATAATAAAAATAAACAAAAATTGGACTGAAACCCAAAGTTACTGATCTCCTCTTAAAGAGACCCGAGCAGAATTTTAAGGCTGCAGGATTTCCTCTGGTTTCCATGGATGGGGAAGAAGGAGAACTGAGAATATGCAAATAGGCCAAGTATTTCATGATATGCAGATGGTAAGAAGCTAATTTCCATCTGACTTTTTCTTTTCCTCTGGGTAATTACACTCTCCCTAGCAGAAGCTTTATGTCTGCATTGAAAGCAATAGCCAGCTCTCTGTAAATAACCTACTTCCTATAGTGGGATGGAGGAAAGGGAGTTTAGCAAAAAGGTTTTTATCTTTTTTTGGTTAGAATTTTTGTGCTGTAATTTCACTTCAAGTGGCTACTGCAATTACAGGTTAAATTTGGCTCCTACACTCTACTAATCCAATATTTTGATAACTCATTTAAGCTATAACATAAGAGGAGAGAAAATTAGTTTTAGGCTTCTGTAATGTAATTATTACCTTTTATTTAAAAAAAAAAAAAAAAAGCATGTCCAATTAGTAAATAAAGAGAACTAATTTCTTTTTGGCAGTTTGCAAAAAAAAAAAGTGCAATTTTGTTCTTACAAATTTTTAAAATTACCTGCTATATATGACCAATTTTTCTTCTAAGTTTTGTAAGCACTTTCGCACAAATAAACATCAAAATTCTATAATTACAAATTAGAGTCACTGATTACATGTATTTACAGTAATTACATAATTAGCAATAATTACATTAATTAGGCAAACAATACACTGCATTGACTAGCAATGGAAAACAAGAACATTCACACATATAAAAACCTGCTTTGAGCTAGGAAAGAAAGATTTTATCATTAGCACTAAATGCAAAATTAAAGCACAGAACAGCACCACTGGAGCGTGCCCTGCTTTGTTCAAGCACCAAAAACTTTCGAAAATGCTGTTACAAACACAGTGAAGTATTTTGGGATACATATATCCCAGCAAACATGAGCAGAGGAATGCTGAATTTATGTGGAATGCCTTAGGGACAAGAATTTCAGTTTCAGGAGCTCCCAGCTCGTTTTTTGCAGTGCCTGACCCCATGGCTGCAGAAAGCCTCAGCTGCCCCTGCTATGAGCTGTCACTGGGAAATGTGACCTTGCTTTTGGCACTGACACTCCAGCTGCACCCTTCCACCCTTTCTCTGGTGCTGCCAGAGCTCAAATATTCATGGTTGCAACCATTTTTATCCAGCTGGGTTTGTTCCCTGCCAAGCTGCTGCAGATCATCCTCAGGCTGATGCCAGGAGGGAGAACCACACTCCTGTGGAGCAGCAGCAGTACCTGAGATCCAGGGGTGCAGGCAGTGAACTCCTTATTTTAGGTGATTAATTACATGACCATGGTAGGTAAAACCAAGCAAAGTCATCACCTGGAAGACAAAGTCACTCTGGGGACACCTCACTGCAGAGGAGGTGAGCACAGAACCTGCTGCAAGGGGATGAGAGGAGCTCAGGGCAGAGAGCTCAGGTACACAAATTTGTGTTTTCCTGAGAAAAGGAAAAACCCCGTTATTCCATCTGCTCAGCCAGTAACTACATATAGAAAGAGTATTTTTAGTCTGGACCTTGCAAGTGGCAACCTCACAGTGTTCTACGTGCAGTGCTAATTCTGTTCCTATCCAGGGAGTGAATCACAAATTTCAGACAGCCCCGGATGCCTTGGAGCTTCACACCACAGGGTCCCAATCTCTCATGGGGAGTTTTGTGGGGTTTTTTAATGGGTATTTGTGAAAAATGCTAATCATTTGGTTTTTAAAATTTCAAAAGTTTGATAAAATGGTTATAAAAATAATAATACAATTTGAGTAATCAAGTTTAGAGTTAGGACAATTATAAGACAATAAAAAGGAAAGAATTATGGACGTCTGGATGCTCTCGGACACTAAGTCACAGAAATCATGTCTTGTGAACAAAGGGATAACCTTAAACCAAAACACTTGTTGCATATTCATACACCTTCATGGTTATGCATAAATTCTATTCTAAACAAGAAACTCTGTCTGTTGTATGTCAACTGTTTCCTTTAATCCCCTGGGGTCTGAGCAAGGCCTGAAGAAATTAGCTTCTTATGATAAGAAGCCATAAATTCCTCTCCTTTGGAAGATTTAGGTGTTCCTCAAAGCGAGTATCTCATTCCTAAAAAAAAACTTCCCCCACATATATAGTCTCTATTTTAACACTATGGTGTAACCTAAAACTACATTTAACACACTATGTAAGAGAATTGATACAGCATAACTTTCTAAAATTACACATATAATATTCATTGTAACATTTGCGAAAAGCCAATCACAAAATATGCATGTTCACAGTATTGACAGGCTGTGAGAGCTGTGCTGCAGCCCACCTGAACAAAGGCACGGATGCCCCACAAGGCCAGGTTTGATTTGTGCATCTCCAGAGCTCAGGAGCTTCCTGGGAGCGGGCAGCTTGTCACGGAGGTGTCCCAGGGAAGGGACAGGCTCCTCCACCGTGCTGAATGGAAGAAGGCACTGCAGCAAGGGATTCCCAGAAACACACCTGTGCGGGGGAGAGCTTGGAGAGAAAACTAATTAGTTCAAGCCAAAAGAGAGATTATCACTGAATTAATATTCATGCGACACAGGCAACCAAGGGACCAGGAAATGGGATGGAATGGGGCATAAAGTCCTTGAAAACATAGTTGCTCATATTGGATTTGTCAGAGTTGTAGTGAAGGACCATAGGAGCAGTGAGGGCGAGGCAACCCGGAATAAGGCAAGGCAGATGCTCTGAAGGTTTCATTAAGCACATGACATCTGTATTTTGTATCAGACAAGCACAAAAGAATTCAGGAAAACAATTCTGAAGTTAGCTGGGTTAGAGCCCTCCCAGGTCAGTGAAGGTGCGGTGCAAAGCAGGAGACCCAGAGGTTGTGGGGCTGACAAGAGGACACTTGTCACCCCACTGGGGACGTGTCCTGCCATCCATTCTGCCTTCCCAGGAGAGCTGCCGGGGCTGACAAGGGGGCAGTGGTGGTGCTGATGCTCATCTGAGATTTGGAGGGTGATCTGTGTCGGGTGGGCGAGGCTCCCCACTGCAAACTGGTCAGCAGCTGAGAAGGAAAGCAGACAGGAGCAGGCAGTCCCATACATAAAGACGTGTTCTTGGTTAATCAAGACTTTGATACAAAATTGATTATCTAAATATTGTTTTCTTGTTCTGACTACTGAGTTGCTCCCTGATATAAATTCCACACTGTGTTTGAGCACAGGCTCAGGTGTTATCACTGTGTCACTAAGTGGCCCCCAGTACTCACCCGCTTTTAACTTCATTTCCAAATGACCACAATATCACATTCTGATAATACACTCATGAAATTAATCTTAGCGTTAGCAGGACAGGAGAGCCACAGTTTGTTTCAGTACCCGGAATACTTTGACAACAAAGGCTCAAACATTGGGAAGGTCTACCAGGTTCAAGAAAAGGCCAAAGTTTGTGGGGTGCACTGGGATCTTATTCATTACCTGCACTACTCCTTATTCCACAGAACCACAGGTAAAGTGGTTACTGTTTAGAAATTTAGCTACAGCAGTCTGCCTAAAACACTTCAATTATGCAGTTCCCAAGCTACCTTTGTGTTTAGTGAATGACAGCACTGCTGAAGGTTTAATGAGCTGTGAATGACTATACAAAACTTAGAGGATCACAAAACCTGCTTCTGGTAATTTACATGAGCAGTTACATCTAAGTGCCAGAATCTATGTCATGATCCATTGTTAATACACTCTCATGTTCCTTCTTAAGACTGGTTGGAATATAATTAATTCCAAGTCTCCAAGCTAAACCTGTCCATTCTGGTTTTCCTTTGTCTGAAGCACTCGTTGATACGCAAAAAGCCTGCCTAGGAACATCAGCTCCCTAGAGCTTTTAGCAGTTAAAATATTTGATACCTTCATACTTTCCACCTCAAACGAGGGTTTTTTTAGGAGGAAAAGCTTTACATTTCTGTTTAATGTGCTGGTGGGTTTGCAGGCTGCCAGTATTCCCTGCTGGAATAGCTGTGGGCTCATGGCACTGCTCACAAAGCCCACAGGAGCGAACTGATGCATTTCCTTTCCTTGCACACACATTTCACCCCATGCTTTTCCCAGCTGCCCAGAGTGCCACAGCTTTGGCTCTTTGCACATTTTAGCCTGTACGAGGTGTTGTTCCTGGCACCCCTGCAAAGTGTCCAGATCAGATCCCCGCTCACCTTGGGAGACACAAAAACCCCATCTCAGAGGGACACAGTAATGCTCTCAACCATCAGTGTTATCTCATGAGCTGGAGCTATTCCCTAACAAAAAATTCTTCATCCCCTGTATTGTCTTCTGCACTTTTGTCTCTACTTATAGTGGTCACACAATTTAAGAAATTCCTGTTCTTAAGAAACCCTGTCTTTAAGTGTCTCATCTTGATATCATTTATTCATCAATTACAGCAAGAACCAAAAGCTACATGCCACAAACAAGGGAAAGCTGTAGGAAACAAAGAAACCAGAAGCACAATTGATTAATGTTCACTGCATCTTTCCTGTTAAGAAACCTTCAATTCAGAGCATAAAATGTGTTTTAAAGGTACAGGAAAAATAATTCACTTTTAGCCCTTAATATATACGTACATGCAATTACTATCAAAGGATCTATTTCTGCAGCCTAAGAGAATGCTCAAAAATAAGTTAAAGAATGATTCAACTGCAGAAGCATGGCTGATGCAGCAATGCTGACATTGAAAATAAAATCAGAAATGATGGAAAGTAAAGCATTGTTCTTTATTGCCAGCTTACAGAAGATTTACGAAAAAAAATCTGGAAAATAAAACCCCAACCAGATTTTTTTTTTTTTTTTTACAATTCTGTTTATAAAATTTAAAACCAGTTATAGAAATATGAATTGTTGAGAGATTTAATGCAAAGAATCTTGCCCTTGATGTTACAAAGTCAGATTCAGAAGCACACTTTATATACTATTACTATATTACTACAATATTACTACAAGCCCTCCAACACAGCTGCTGAACATTTCATTCTGAAATAACTCAACATGATCAAAAACAGGAGCACCCAACACAGAAATTTCATCGTGCAACAGAAAAATGAAACACACACAGGAGGAGGAACTGACTGCAGCCTGGGCTGATGTGGACATGGAGAAGAGAGTGTGGGGTTGCTATTCCATTCACAAAGACGAATCCACAGAAAAGGCAAACATTTTTCTTCTTATCTGTGAGTTCTGCCCATCAATCACTTCATATGGGACAGGGGCAAAAAAGTGGAGAAAATAAAGTCCATAAATAATTCACCTTTTCAATGCCTCAGTTCTGAACTCGATGACCCAACTTGGCCAAACCACACAGGCCTACACTGCTTTTCTCTGTGTACCTTAAATATTAATACAGAATAATTGACTGCAAGTATTCAGTGTCAAGTGTCCAGCTGTGTGTGTCCACGAGCTGTCACAAAATCCCATGTCCTACGCTGGGATTAAGGCAAGCTTTAATTGTGCTGGGTGGGGAGTCTGGTTTAGAGTCAAAGCCACATGTTCTCTGGCGTGTTCTGTGAATTGCTCATGCAGATTGGTGGGCAAAGCCCAATTAAAATAATACCACAACTCAGCAGTTACAGCAGAGTGCTGGTGACCTTCCATGGTGTCAGCAAGTACATGATGTTTTGCCAGTGCTGATGCACTTGTTCCTAAAGAAACATTCCATTATCTAGATATTGAAAAATGGTTATCACCCTGCTTTAAACAATGTTAGTTAGAGCTACCTTTTTCCTTTATTTCTCTGGCTTTTCACAAGGAAAAACAAATGAGCTGACTTCAAAATCTTTAACTTTTTTTTTTTTTTTTTTCCATCTAAAGGGCAGGAAAATTAACACACTTGGAAAACAGACCAAAATTCTTAGGTTTATGTTTATTCCTATTTGGGGAGAACATTTTTATTCTGGAATTTCAGTAATTTGGGTGATGAGTTCCCTACAGAAAGAATAGGGAAGGTCATGAATGCCACTCCAAAATTGTCTAACCAGTGTAGCCAGCTGGAAAGGGAAGTTTCTTCCCCCTGGAACCTCAACATCATCCATCCCTTCTTGTTTGGGTCTGTAATTCCCACCTGGAGCTTGGTGCCTGAAGGTGCACTGGCCATACAATCACCCTTCTAAAGCAACATCTTCACTATTCACCATTTCATCCTCCGTTATTTAACAGAACTATTGTTCTTTGTTCCATTCAGAAGACATCATTTGAATGCTTACCAAGCACAGGGCATAGTTGATAAATAGGTAGATCAATTAATCTGAAAAGGTCATAAATTGCTGTTTCATTTCCCTTGAAAAATTACAATTGATGAAAATTTATTTGAAGACAGAATTCTGCACCAGACTTCCATAATTAACAATCCAATGTAACAATCATTCCAATTCCCAAAGGTTCAGAAGATCAATGTTATAGTATTTTTCTCACTCGAGCATTATTTATTCATGCATTCATCTTAAAATTGTTCTTTTTTTTGTTTTTTGCTGCAATATGATGATTTGTCAAAGGCAAAGCACTTTCCAATGCTTTTTTTTTTAATACTAGCAAGGTGTTAAAAAGCCAAGAGAATATATGTGAAGCCAATCACTAACAGAGAGCCACAAGACTGCCTGAAATGCTGTGGAATTCTATTCCAGGAATATAATCAGAACTGCCTCTCCTATATCTCAGGTCTGTGTCCTGATCTGCTGTCTATGCTGCTTCATTTCCCTCCTTCTCTCACCCTTAAAGAAAAAGTCCAAGCACCCCACAACACAACCTTATGCTTCAACAAAGATGGATATTTCAGGAATATTTAAATTGCCTGAGCTGATAATGTTGAGAAGGTGGACTTCACACTCAATTTCCCAAGGAATAGAGAGAACTTGTGAATGCTCCACTCTAGGTGTAGCCAAAAGGAGTTACAGCATAATAACTGCAGTTGTGAGACCTTTCAGAGTTCATCAATAAATCTCTCTTTGATACTATGTGAAGATATAGGGAAGCTTAATCAATAATTAATGTAAATCACATTCAGTCTTAATCAATGCCAGAACTACCACTCTTCACAAAGCCCAGAGACAGCCCTGTGAGGTACAAAATCAAATTTAATTAAAGCAGAAGAGTTTTTAATGCTATCATAATTAGTTTGTTTAATACTGCAGTTTCCAAACTGCCCTGTACATTTTGCAGAGCACTGGAATATTGAATCCATTCTTTGCACCTGCTCCACGAGCCCATTGGGCTGGTCATGTACAGCTCCCACATGTGAGACTGCACTGGGACAGAACTTCTCATCCTTCCTACACCCAGAAATAAGGAGATGGCACCCAGAAGTCCAAGTCTTCCCAAAGATCAAAACTACCAATGGAAGATGCATCAGAGTCACTCAACTTTTGAGTCACTCAAAAGCTGCTTTTATATGCAAGTTACGTTTCTCTCGGCCTCCCAGGGTCATTGTGGAGAAGAGCACTTTCACTCAATGCTGGTTGTTAAGGGAAAAAAGGTTTCTTTAACTTGGGGATCAAAAAAGGGAAGTGGTGCCCATCACTGCACCCGATCTCTTGAGGTGTGTTGAGCATGAGCCTTTCTAATTCCCTTCTCACTGGGAAAGGGAGGTCACAACCTAAAAGCCAAATATTTAAACAACCCTCCAAAGAGCATCCAAGTCAGGAAAGAGAGGCCAACACTCCCTGAACGCTGCTCTTGGAGACCTGTCAGGGTCCAGCACATCCCTCTGGCTGCCCTGGCTGGCTCCAGACCCTGGCAGGGGCTCACAGACCTTGGCATGAAATCAAAAACACCTGTGGCTTCCATTTTAGCCCGTGGAAAAAACTGCCAACTCTGTATGAAGAATTACAAACCACAGGGGTTTGAGTAGTGTAATAGGTGAATTGACACAGGGTGGAAAAGTAGAATTTTGGGTTTTTTTAGAATGAGGTTCAGGGGGTACAAGATGGAGGGATTTGGGCATGTCCTGACCTTCTTCTTTTTCTTGTCCTCCGTGTCTTGCTGTGATGGTGACACTTTTCTACTGGTTTGGGATGGGGACACACTGTCCAACATGGATATTAGATATTGGCATGTTATTATAAACAAGACTATAGGTAACTTTTGATATAAAAGATAAACACCACCCGAGAGGGCAGACAGAATTCCATGGCCTCCTTGCTAGATGGAGCTTGGAAGGTCAGAGAAAGAATGTTTAGATAATAGAAGAATAAACAACCTTGAGAAGGCCATCTGAAGCATTCCAGACTCCCTCTTTGGCAGCTCGGGCTTGGAAACTAAGATTTTACAGACTTGGGGTCATCAAGACACCACAGAGACAGACCCCGAGAGAGACCCTTCCCATCCCAGGTAAATGTTAACCCTTCACATGGCCTGTAAGGTACATTTCACACAAAGAAAAGAAAAAACCCTGTTTGTTCTGCCATTATTTCTCATTCACACTGGCAAGTGTTACCAGTCAAAGGACTGCTCGATAACATGGTTTGCTGAGAAACAGGAGAGCAATGGGCTCTGATTTTTACTTCATTAACATCTAAGTTTTCCTTTTGACAACTAATTTTTTTATTTATTAAAAAAAAATAATTCTGCTCTGCATTCAGTCTTAGCCTACCTAAGTATTAATATAGGAATTAATATTGCAACTCCTACCAACATTTTGAGTTTCACCTGTTTGCATAGCTGCCTCAAGCTACCAGATATGAAGGTAACTAGTCCCTAGAGATTTGTGAGCTGAAGACTTTAAGAATTCAGTCATTCTCAAGCAGTCAAGTTTGACTAAAATCCAACAGTAAAAAATCCCTTGGCATGAAATAAACAATCAAAAGACAAAAGCACAAAATGGAAATGTCATGAGCCAGTGTGCTACCACCACAATAAGGAATACCATAGATTACCTGCCTGAGTGGCTGCTATAGCTCCTTTTATACTTTTTTTTTTTTTTAATGAAGTACTGAGAGAAATTTGCTGTCTGTATTTTTCTGCCTTGAGCATTCCTGATTGCTGCAAGATTTAGTCTTGTTAAAGAGCAGTCTTGCATCATTATATATTTCATTGACCATTTACTGTAATGCTGAATGACCGATCAATTGGCAGTTAAACTGCTCATTAAGAAAAAAGTACAAGTTTCTCTAAACTCAGCTACTCCATTTTTCTCCCAAACATTTCCTTGGTCTATTAATGGGCAGGTTTTGTCCTGCTGTTCAATAGTTCAAAGTTAGATTTACCTTATTCTGTGTAGTGTAAAGCACTTAGGCAGTTTTAAAGTGAAAGGACTTTTTGAGAATCTTCTTTAAAGCCAAAGTGACAGTAATAACGTGCATCTTAAATGCTAGATTTTTATGTTAAAGCATCAATTGAATAATCTGTGATCTGTGAAAAAGCAGTTATTTTCCTGCGATTTTATTTGTTACAATGAACCGACTGCAATTCTCAGGGACAAATTATGCGGGCTATAAAATCTAAACTTAAAAATTTGACACTAATGGAAACTCCGATACACAGACAGAAATCTACTTAGTCAGCAGCCACAAATCAGGACCAACATTTTCTTTCAATAACCTTTGCAACTTGTCTTGCAAGTTGAAAGGGCTTATTAATGAAACCAAAAGCAGCTGCTCCCAGAGGTGCAGCCACTCAATTTTTCACCACCTTACTCCAGCCTGGCAAGGTGGGGTCTGTGCACAAGAATCTGTCTGGGTCACTTCAGATGATCCCAAGTTATCCACATCATAAGAACCTCTTCTTTTTTATCTTCTGTACAAGACTGGGACAAGATTGGGACACTATATATATATATGTTTGTATAAATAAGTCACATGAGCAGGTCTTCAGAATCAAGATATTAATGACTCATGAAACACAGGTTGGTGCTCATCTGCATAAAACCCATCAAACTCGTGGTTAGATTGAGCAGTGCCTCATTTATTACATCACCACGTATTCCCTTTTCCCAGATAGATGAGTCTGCAGCACTTTGGCTCCAAGCTGGAGGACCAGATGCCAAAAAAATAAAAGGCACCTGTTTTCTGAAGCTCAGGAGCAATTAATCCATCTCACAACACAGCAACCAGTCAAAACTTGCTAAAGGCACCGTGCCTCCATTCAGCAGCCACTGAAAGAGCAGAATTATCATCTCAAACACCTGCACATGAAAAGGAACCATTAAAAACCCCCACATGTCACCAAATCCCCAACAAGCTGATCTCCATGGGGGATGGAAGCAGTGGAGGAACCAGTGAGGAAGGATGGATGAAGTGCAGGAAAAACACAGAGGGGATACAAGTAGGATGCTGAAGAGCCCAGAGGAGCAGAGAGACCATAAAAAATATGAAATTTTGGGCAACAGCCTGACCAGGAGCAGCCTGGAACAGGCAAAGGCACCATTCTGGTCCAGGTCTTGCTGCCTGAAGGGGTTCACAGGAATTCATCCCCCACTTCTCCAGAGAGAAACTGAGCAGGAAACTCAAAACTGGTGAACCAGTTAGGCTAAAAAGACAAAAAAAAAAAAAAAAAGAAAGAGTGCATTTCAACAGCTTTACACTGACTAGCAGTGTTTGCCAAACAGCATTTTAGAAACCAGGGAAAGCACTTTTGCTATCATTTTTTCACCCAAATTTCAGTGCACACAACAGAACTGCAACCTTCTGGATTTTGAGACCGTTTTGTTCCTTAACACTGATATAAAATGCCTCTCATGTGGGTGTTTCAGTCAGATTAGAGGTGTGATTCTCCTGAGCTGCTTTCTTCAACAGGCAGTCTTTTCTAGATGGTTTCTTTTTCATTTGTTTAAGCATATTTGCAAAACCTGGCAGCTTGAATCTCATCAGGTAGAAGAAAATAGAAATGTGACAGGTTTGGAGCTAAAAGACCAAAGTCTGTGTGACATTTGGGAAGGAGATTTTATATTTTGGAAGAAGGAAGCCACTCATAATCAAGCACAAAAATCAGAAGTTGTTATTTGGTAGCACTTGGAATTTTTTTTATATATTATTTGTAATTTTGTACAGAATGCGTCCAGAACATGCAGAGTAAAGAGCAATTTAGCACAAAAAATCCAATTCATCACATGCTTGTCACCAATACAGATAAAGACTGTAGAGGGAGGGACCATTTGCTTCCATTTTTGGTTTGAAATTCTGCCACCTGTGGAAAAGCTCTAACTCAGAACCATGTACATAAAATGTCAGTTTAATCCAGAATTTTATAACATTAAAGGGAATGGTTGTTTTTTTAGTTTTAAAAGGCTAGTTATTGGATTTGCAGTTTTGTATATTAAACACAATTTCAATCCTATTAGCATTTTGTTTACTTGACTGAGTGACAAAATTTCATCAAATATCTTTAAGAACGCTACTGATGACCTATCAAAATTTATATTACTATATGTTGCTATTCAGTGCTAATGATGAAGTCAAAATAACAATGCTTAGGAAGATGAGGAAGAATATGATAAGAAAACCCAGTGCTGCTGTTACAACCATGCACAAAAATAAAGTCTCTATTGAGAAGAAAAATATGAATTCTCTCATTTATCTCACAGGAGCTAAAAAATGCAACATTTATGTTTGATTCAGAGACTAAAATAGGCGATAGAGAGATAATATGGAGCCATCTGTCCTGAGCAAGTGTGGTGAGTGGAAGTCACTGGACTTTCAGTTCATGTGCAGATTTTATACCCACTGCCCAAGCAGCCAGGACTGCAAATGAAATAAATAATCTGTAAATATCACCAATAAACAGCCCCAGCCTTCTGACACACAACCCTTTAAGAGAATCCCTCTCCTCTTTTGCTTTTGTGAGCTGCATTACTTCAGCTGGTCCTTTTGATGAGGAGATGCTCAGCCTCAGACCTTTCCACACTCTTATTTCACTGCTGTGGGCAGGAATACCAAAGCAAAACATGGAAATAGCAGAGCAAAGCAGTGACCAGCTGGAAAGACATTTAATATGTTCATGTAGCCAAGCAGCTCTTCACAATAGGAGCATGAGCAGATTTTTGCCCTTTACAAATTTTTTGCTCTTCCTTTATTTAGAAAAAAAAAAAGAAAAAAAAAAAAAGCTTTGTTTTACACAGCAAGCTCCAGTTTGCCTCCCCCCTGATCTGCAGTTTTCTGCATGATTCCCAAACACAGGGACTGAAATGGCACTCTATGACTTAGTAATAAAGACAAAACAACCACCATAATCTTTAGTGAGATCTGAAAACACAATAACATCATAGTCACTCCAATAAAGGCAGCGTCAGGCACAGGCAGCACTGACTAATTCTGCTCCACAACTTTCGAAAAAATCCCAACAAGGTTTCTAAAAAGCCACATGGCTTTTCAGATTCAACTCTATTTTAAAATGAGAACAAAATACATACTTAGATAAGTCACCTCTCTCTCTCTGACAAGGTATATATTAATAAGCCTTCATTTCTAGAGCATATAAAGTTAAAACATAAAACAAATAAATGCCAAGAGGTGGATTTTACTTAAATGGGAGGTCTAAAAGCTATTGCTGCCTCTTTAACTTTTAAGTACAAGTCTTTCTCACAATAAAAGAGTCAGCTAGCTCCCCACTGAACTATAAAGAACAGATTTAGTGGGTACATTATTAGCACTCTTCTCCTAGACCTTTGCAGCAGAAAGCCAAATTAAATGCTGGCCTAAGCAAGATCAATTTGGGTGCAGTCAGCAGAGATGCATCAGCCTGCCTGTGATCACAGCACCACTTGCAAACCAAGGACAGCCAGTTATAGAAATCCTGAGGAGCAGCACCTGAAAGTTTTGCTTCCTTTACAAACATATCGTTTTTGAATTAAATCCAAAAGTGATTATTTTCTCACCTAATTGAAAACAATGGGGTTTAGGGGCTCTGTGTATTAACATCTGAGAGGGAACTCTGACAGCATTTGTAGTAGTGAGCAATAATTAAAGGAGAAGTAATTAAAACACACCCTTCTGCTCCAGCCATTTCCACATTGCTTCATCACACTTTGCAACACAGGAGGGAACAGTTTGACAGAGATCTTAAAGAGGCCTAAAACTTGAAGTTCTTAAGGGAGAATCAGCTATGTGGGTCTCCATACAGCAAGAATTGCAACGCTCCTCTTGAATGCAGTGAGACAAATGAAGGTCAATGAGTACATGAATAAATTGAAGTGAAATGAAAGTTCCTTGGGCTGTGTTGTTCTGGAGCAGCATCCCAGCATCCTGAAGCAGCAGAGTTAACATACAGATCCTAACTGCTTTTGAGATGTAGCTTGATCACTTTATTTTACAGTCCTCTCCTATGCCTGGCTGCACCAGTAGGAGACTGGATTCAGTCGTGCAGGGCGTTCCTTCCATTACTCCCCCTTGCTAAGAGATATAAATAATACCTTCAATGCTTGTATTGTTTAATGTTAAAAAATCAGTGGAGTGAATTTTCTAGTTAGCTGGAGCTCTTGTGCTGGTACAGAAGGGAGGAGGCTTTGCCAAGGTAAGGATGTAATTTGCAGCGACTGCAGTTGGAGTGCACCTGGACAGAGATGCCCAAGGAGCTCAGTCATGAACTGACAAGATCATCACAAAATGCACAGGAAGTAAATAGCTGCTCCCAGCTGTGCACATGCTCTTTAAACAATAACGTTTGGGCATGATCCTGCAGAGATTAACATGGATACATAAATATGGAAAGGCACTTTCTACGATGGAATGGCTCTTTTTCCTCAATACAGATGAAAGAGCTCAGCAAAACCAATAAAACCCATTCTAATTTCTAATAATTTGTCCATGCTGTGTGAGCAGGTACAGGCAGGCTTGTGCTCAGACCCCCTAAATGTGACAACTGAACCCTGAACTGAGGCTGTTCACGTTGTGATTGTCAAATGATGGGCTCAGCTTTGCCTCTGCAGGCATCGGGCTGGATAAATATCCCACCCCTGGGTCACAGTTCAGAGCGTGGTGATGCACGGTTAAGTCTGGGAAAGGAAATAAAGCTACAGCTTAAATTTAATTTTCTGTAAACACAGGGGTGTATTTTTACTCACACCTCTCCGATTTATCACTTTTCAATAAAAGAATGGAGTTAAGTACTCTTCTGTTGGAAAATGGCTCTCAAGGATTAAATTTGCACAAAATGATGCCTTTTGCTAATGTTTGAAATTATTTGTCCACTGAAATGCTGAAATCTTCCACATTTGTTATCAAACAAATAGGGTGGGCCCCTCCATTTATGGTGGACTGGAATAACCATAAAGGGTGCTTAGGAAGGAAAGAGAAAAAGGCAGAAAATTGGTGATTCAATTTGTTAGAAAATTAAGAAAATAAAGATGTCTGTGACAATCATTGTTACTTTATTACCAAAAAGTTCCTACATTTTATTTTCTTCTGGCATTTTTTGGTTGGTTAGCTAATTTTCTGTAATTTACTTTCTAATTTTGTTTGTTGCTGTGGTTTTTAATTGTTATTTGTTTTAAATATATTTTCTATTTTAAACAAAGTTGACCGTAATCACTATATTTGTTATAGCTGTGCTGGGTGTAACTGGGAAGTCAACTATGAACAGTGGAGAGATACTAAAAGTTTATTTTATCGTAAGATACAAACTCTGTTACTATAAATCCAACAATATAGATATTCTGATATTTCTAATAAATTTTGAGTTGTGCAGCACTTTAACTCATAGCCTGTTACTTTTAGATTATACTTTTTTAAGTCTTAAATTAACAAAAAAAAAAAAAAAGAAAAAAAAAGATCTGGTCTTCCTTGCTGTAATTTAATACAGAGCTCCTCTAAAATGTCATATCTTTAGATTGGATTACATCAGCAGCTAGCTTGATCTTAACAAATACATTTTTAATTAATCACACTCTCATTTTTTTATTTTCCTCGTGAACTTCAACGGTTTGTCTAAAACACTGTAATCCAGAAATACTTCCATGTCATATCATAAAGCTAATAACCTCACTAACCACTTACTTGCTGACAGAACACACTGTCCTCATTTGCAGAATGTGAAGAATTCAGAATTTGAAAGGAAACCAAACGCCTTTAACAAGGTGTAAAGCACAATTTCCGAAAAAAGCTTCATCACCTCGCTGAATTCATACAGTAGCCTTCTTTCCTCTATAACCAGTCTAATTAAATACAGCTGGAGATAGCACAAAAGAATTCCATTAATTAATTGGCAACCTGCTGACACTAATTAAGCTATGAAAATTCAACTCCCTCACACCAGATTTTGAACATTAGTCAGTTCCATTTGTTGGGAAGTTTGCCTCGCGTCTCTAACGCAACCAGAAAGGAGAAAATGAACTTTGTGGTTAACATGTGTGGGAACAAAGTGACCTATTATTGGAAAAATGAGATATTAAACCTTGAAGTGATACAAAGAAGCTGTGCTGAAGAAGCCCTTGCTGATAAATTCCCTCACAAGAGGGTTTAAGGCCATCCCAAGGCAGCCTGCACAGGAAAGCATCCCGAAACAC
The DNA here is from genome assembly GCF_048771995.1 of Taeniopygia guttata. Lineage (NCBI taxonomy): Eukaryota > Metazoa > Chordata > Aves > Passeriformes > Estrildidae > Taeniopygia > Taeniopygia guttata. The sequence goes on along the minus strand of NC_133029.1, from coordinate 2,006,015 downwards.
CAACAGCACGGTGCAAGATAATTAATTTATTTAATCCTCTCCACCCTCTGTGAGGTGCCTTAAATCTTCAGCCATCCACTAGTCAAGAATTCCTGCAGTAACTGGGAGAAAACATCCAAACTCCATTACCTTTATTCTAAACCTCGTGTAAAGCATCCAAGGAGACCTCAGTTAACGTTTTAACAGTTAATTACACAGTAACAAGGAAGATTTATTATTTAATGTCTCAAGACCTACTGGCAATGAGTGGCTCTGCTATTATCTGAGTGGACACTAATGAACACCATCTGGTGCTCATTCCCTTCCCAAAATCCCAGACCCATCTCACGAGGAAGGTTTCAATGCCGTGTTGGAAATGTGTTAAATCTGATCTGTATCCACATTATTTACTAACAATCTAAACAAAACGAGGAGCATAGCACAGAATAAAATTATTGTCTACTTTTTTTGACATCTTAACCCCTATAATGGTTCAGAGACCATAAGAATCAAGAAGAAACTATTTTTTTTAATAAAAGAAATGAGTTATTGTAGAAAAGTACCATATAACTTTACTGCTTGTTCTTCTCTTCAGTTTTATCTTTCACATGAGACTTAACAGTTAAATCACTTAGCCTTCAGATAATACAGTGCAGCACAATTTGCCCACCTCACCATATTTTCAGAAATCTAATTAATTGGAAGGTGTTAATTAATTTTGAATCTACAGGAAAGTAGATTTCTGAAACAATTTTATAAGAATTGATTTATATAAGGGGTCTGTAACATGATATGCTTTCAGTTCTGAAATTCTCAGTTCTGAACTTCTCAGTAGCACCTGTAAAATCAGCCAGGAATGTGGCAAACTTATGGCAATGAAGATCTCATTCATCACCAAATGCAAAAATCATAAAATAACTAAAATAATGACAAATAACAAAAAAGAAGTCTGCATATGTACCAGTTCACATCCTGCCCTGTAAATACACATCCCTTTTTCTAAGGCACGAGTTTTGCATTAAGACTGTATGTAGCTCAGTGTAAAGTCCAATAAAATTCCACTTTTCTGTGCAGGTTAAGCTGACTCACTGTGAGCCTCAAGGGTGGCAAGATCAGAATTCTGCATCTGAGTCTTCCCTTAAATCCTTTCTTGCTGTGGCTGAGCAAATGGGCAAAAGGTGATGCTTAAAATTTCTGCTGCTGCTGCCAACTGGGAATAATCAGTGAAAAATAGCAAAAGTCTCATTGACTTAGTCACTGTGTAAAAATCAGTGAGATGCAGGTGTGACCAGCACCAGTCTACCAGTCTCTTTGCAATGAGCTGATTGAAACATGCAAAATATAATGAAAATAAAGAAGATAATAAAGAATATTTGCTTGCCATTTAGGGTGGAGAAGAACTGTGCTGAGCAGTGTAGCATTCCTACTTCTAAACTTTATTATACTCTCATTTACTACAGTCATAACTGTGATATTTTATCATGAGATTAGAGTGCAAGTGACAACACGCTGGATAATGCATTTGATTCATAGATGAGCTAAAGTAGAATTCTGGCTTGAATCCCACAGTTCTCACAGGGAGTCTTCCATTCCTCAACCTACCTCGTGTTATCCAACTTTGGGAACATCTTCAAGATGCTGAGAAGTCAAACTGGCAGAAAAACCACCACGGGGCAGGAAAACACTGAGATTATCACCAGAATCTGCTTGGAGGCTTCACCTGGGCACAAAGCAAGGTCAGGAAAGATCAGATGGGATAAGGCCATTTTAGAGACTGGTCTGCACATTTTTCAAGAGAGACTCACAAATTAATCCCAGAACTAAATTTTTAATGAACACTTATTTATGTAACAACAGTAAAAAATTGGGTGATTAAGGGTGATTGGCTTTCATGCACTGGGCTACTGTCAAGTGAGGGTTGGCAAGAGGAAGAGTTTAATGCAGTGTCGCCTTGTGAGAACTGTTCTCATAATAACACCCAGAGTCATCTTCTGGGTGACTGGCAGTTTCTAACTCTTCCACTTCTCATAAAACTACCAGAAAAAAAACCAAACAAAACAAAATTCAAAACAAAACAAAAAAAAAACCAAAACAAAAAACCAACAATAAACACCAGGGAAAGGAAGGGAGGCAAAAAATGAAAGCAGTATCTTATTTTAAAAACACTTTTTTTACTCCATTGTAATTGAAAATACTTGGCTATTACAAAGAATAAATGCTAACAGTCAGAAGTAGCAAGCTCTTCTGCTGGGGACTGTATCCTTCAGTTTTCCTGAAGACAACAAGATGAAAACTGAGACAATGAAGGTTATATTGATAATAGGAAGGAAAAAAGTTCAAGCCATGCCTGGGGCATGAAATGGAGAGCAAAAGTTGAAGAAAAAAATAATGAAAGATGCATGACTATCAGATTCCCATGTATTACTGTTAAGTGCATTCATTAAATGATCATAAAGAATATATGGCATAAAAATGAAAGAGAAGATCACAGTCTCTAATAGAACCCGATAATTTCAGAGTGGGAAAAGCAGCAGACCATGACAACAATTTAAACTAAGAACACTAAATCTTACATTCCAGCTTTCACTGCAAGTAAAGGAAAAATAGAAACGCATAGTAAATGACAGAAGTGACAAAAGAAAATATGGCATCGAATTTTAAGGCTACACTGGCATAGCAGAAATGAAGCAATCATTTATTTTGAAATATCTACAAAATTATCTGATACTTTGCCATTCATTTCTCATTCCATGAGAAAAGCATTGGTTCTGAATGTACACACGCTGCAAATCTCCTGAAAACACATGTCCAGCTAAATGAGTCGCTGTGATTGTGACCAGGACATTTGGTGTTTGAAGCCCTTTATGTTCCGTTGTGGTTTCTATCATCTGTATTATTTCACATAACAGGTTCTAACAGATCCCTTGGCCAGGGTTTTGACACCTCCGCGTGAGGCTGTGTTTAACACCTCATCAGTTGGTATACATATGCTAATTGTTGCTGTTTAGCACCTGTTTTCTCCTTTCCTGCTGTTCAGGCACAACACTCAACTACCACAACTCTGCCTTTGCAGAGCATTTCACCATTCCGCAGAGCAAATCAGGTCTTTTGAAAATGTAGCAGGGAAAATTCTGTTCCTCCTCAAGCAACCACTTGTCATTAATTACTCTTTCCTCACCAATTTTATAATTATATTTTTAAAAAGAGCAAATCAGGAATGGAGAATGGGAAGGGACTGACTTGGTGCAAAAGCGTCTCCTCATCAGTTTTAGAACTTCTTTGTGTCCATTGTCACTAATTTCCACACCATAAACATTCTGGTGCTCTGACCACCCCATCACACCTGTTACCTGAGCACAATTCCTTGTGAAATTTTTCTCAGATTAAACACAACCCAGTGGTTTCTACGAGTTTGCAATCAAGGGATTTACCCATTAGCACTCTGCAACTGGAATGGAAATTGGTGATGAAGCTGACAGGGATTGCTCAAATGGCAGCTCCCACATCTCTGTCTTGATTTCTCAAGGTCTTAAAACTCACCCTCTTTCATAATTTCACTGATGTGATGAGTTTTTGTCTTGAGAAGTAAATGAAGGATGTGAGCAAATGAAGAGAACATTTATTACAAGAATCTACGTAGGGCATTTGATCAGATAATTTTAAAGGATCGATTAGATAACCACAGAATTTCAGGGTAAAAGAACAGTGTTCTTGAACCTCAAAACATGAGTGGAATGCCAGCCAAGTGTGAGTGAAAAAGAAATAAAGGAGCAGAGAATGATTGCTGGAATGAACTATCACAACCATCATCCAACAATCCACCAAATGACTTTAAAATGAGCAATCCTCACGAAGGTTCCCATGACACACACCTGAACACCGAGATATTTGTCAGTACTAACAGAATACACCAGCTTTGTGTGACAGCAGGCATCAGAAATGTACATAATGCCCACCCCTAATTTAAAACACAGATATTTTCCCAATTTTAACAGGTAAATGTCAATCCTGGAAGCAGAATGTCACATATTGCAAAGTCTTGCACCCGTGGAACCACACTCTGTGCTCTTGAGAAATGTTTCCATTGTTATATTTACTAATTAGGACAATGGCATTGCTGCTTCAGATATCAGGAGGTTTTAAAGCTCAAAGCAGAAGGAGAACAACATCAGTGCTTCAGGCTCTGCTGCTTGAGCTTTAAGATAACCTGAAGCATAATTTGGCTTCATGTTGTAAGCAAGTCTAGAGCCAAATTCAGCACTCCCTGCTGAGCCAGTCTAGATATCACATGCAGCTGTGGCATGGAAATGTACAAAAGAACAGAAATTTGACCAATTTAATTTGAAGAACAGAAAACATTGCATAAAGCTTTCCAGCTCCTTGACATTGAGAATAATGGTGTCTGACAGTTCTAGGGTTAAGTAGCCACTCATTCAGCACAGCATCGTTTATCTGCCAACAGTATGTGTCTCTTGTTGTTACTTCAAAGAAAAAATTCAATAAAAATTTAAATAAAAACAGATCTGTCAGTATAAAGCTTTAATATTTTACACCAAACTCAATCTCTTTCCTTTGTAAAGTGCTTTCATACTTCCTGAACTCATCCCGCAGTACACAATTCTCATTTTTATAAAAGAAACCGTGAATCACCTTTAAACATCTACACTTTCCTGAAACATTAACATTTATTTTTAATAGGCATCACTCTGAAAAGGCTTCACTAAGTACTGTAGAATGCTAAAGAATTCTGTAGTTTGGGAGAACCAAGAATATATATGTTAAGTCCTTGAGCATCATTGCACACAAGCAGGTTACTTGGTTTAAGAATTCCTGATTCAGAATATAATGGTAATTATTTAATGCAATTAATTCCAAATGCTCTCTCACAGAGTACATTTGTTGTTACCGACTGCAGACTGTGCTATAAATATACTTTGAAATAAGTGAAACAAAGGATTCAGGTATTCAAGGCCATGTCCTCTCTATGTATTTCTGCCCATTTTTTCCTTTGCCTCCCACATATTTTATGAAACTAACAATTAAATGCTGCACAATCACTGCTTATGTCAGACTTTTTGTTTTAAAGTTGCTAGATTTGAGAAATCAGAGACATTTTATGAGAGATAATTAATGTCTCTCTTCTGTAAGTGCACTTGGCAAGGTATAATCTCTCCATTTTAAGCTTTCTCCCACATATTTTTGAACAATAAAATCATTATTCTATTTAGAAACCTCTGATACTATTTAGCAATTCAGCTCTGGACTGTAACTACTTTGAGAAGAAAAACGTGACTTACCAGTCCCACACAGCAGATTCTGATTCTAATAGCCTCAATAAAAACATTTTTTTAAACTTTGATTGCACATCCTAAAAGCAAAATTAACAATCTGCCAAAGCCAGTATGTTCAAATAAAGAAAAGTTGTAAAATATGACCATAATTTTATATATGCAAACAGGCTCAGATCTATTTGATTTTAAAAGTTTCTCTCAGCATCTTTTTTTCTATCACAGCCACAAGTTTATAACCATGCTACAAATTACAGCAATAAAATTTTGTGAAGAAGATTACAATAAAATTGTCATTTCATGTCAACTTTACTGGGCAAAATATATGCAGTAACATGATAACAGGAATAATCTATTACCTTATTTAAGTATCTTCATTATTTGAGATGATAGTTGCTCCACACTATTTGCCAAAATACGTTAAGTGGTTTTGAAAGTTATAAATCTCTGCCACTCTTTCCCTTATACAAGTGTTAACTATAAAGTTCTATCATAAATTATGAAACAAAAGGGTTTAAGCCAACCCAATAATACAAAATCTGTTCTTTCAATAATAAAATCCGTGCAGCTGGGAGCTGCTCATTATTTATTTAGCTTCTGCAAACCAACACCTCTATTTGTTTCCTTGTAAATTCACTGTTTTCCTTGATTTTCCTAGGGAAAAAAGCACAAAACCCCAAACAAACTGTTGTACCTTCTCAGCGCTGTCTGTGGCACTATTCCCTGAGCTAATCTACCTCTTTTTGTCACCCTTTATCAACTCAGGTGAGCATCACATAACAGCACAATGAACACATGTTCCTATCACCAAAAACCCCCTGTCTGAAATCTCCAAATCCCCTACATGTGATCTCAGATACCTGTATGACAATACTGTGAATTATTTAGAGTTTTCATTTGTTAATTTTCAGCCATTGCTTTTCTGAAAACTGGTGATATGTCCCTGAGAAGAAAAACCAAAATCATGTCCAAAGTAAGCCACAGTGGAATGGAATCCCCACAAACTGTGGAAACATGATCAAGTGCTGATCAAAGCCACTCTTTCGGAATTTTCTTCAGAAATACAGCCACAGTGCATCCTGCAAATCCCAATAGCCACACAACCCTTCCATTGCATTCTGGAATGTTCTTCAGCTGCAGGCACCGTGTTACTGCTCCTGGTCTGCTCTGAGAACAGGCCAGCTTCTGAAAAGAAAATTCAGACAGGCAAAGTAGATGTAAAATAAATAAATAAATAAATAAATAAATAAATAAATAGAATTTTTAAAAAGAATAATAAATATACTGGAGTGTTTGTAGATGATGGTACACGAGGTGGAATTTCACCCAGTACCAGTGAGGCAGCCTGGCTGTAAGACCTAATTCCAAGGAATTGGCACATTGGAGAGCTCTGCTCACACCCACAAGTCACAGGACAGCAATAATCTCAAAAAGCCAGCAGAATTTCTGTAACCAAAGTGAAGAAAATCAAGTGGTACAAAACAATTTTATTTCTGCAAGTCCAGGATGGAACTCAAGACCCCATTCCCTGTTGGTTTTTGTCAGTATTAGTGTGAGTCCTGCATTTATTAGTGACACAACCTGTTCTGCTCCTGTGAAAAGAATAATCTCGGCCTTCTGCTGGAGCAGGAGTCTGCAAAGAGCCATGGATATAGCTGGGAGGCTGGAAAATAATTACCTGAATTAAAGAGCTGAGGAAAACGATGCCCAGGGCTCAAAAGTGCAGAAAAAGCCAGCTGCACTCCAGATGTGGGAGGTGTGAGTTCAAGGGGACTCCTTGGCTTAACCTTGATTAGATAATTGTGAAAATTAGGGTATGAATTGTAAAAAAAGGCTATGTAAAAGTAAGATAATTATGGAAATAAGGTCAGCTGCTTGCTTCTCTCCACAGAGCAGTGGTGAGGTCTTTAAAAGGCTAAGCTGACATCCACGTGAAATCATTTTGGGCAGCGAGAGAGGCAAACAGCTCCTCCCAGGAGGGCCATGAGAGGAGACCCTGGATGTGGCTCTGGGATGGGCTGGAGCTGGGCTGGCAGCTGGACAAGAAGACTGTTGGAATCTGTGGTATTGATGATCCTGAGATTGTAGAAAGTCTCTGTCTGTCAGCCCCACTGCCAAAGCAGAAGCCATAATTGGTCTGTGCTGGTTTCAAGGTTGTTTATTCTGTTTATCTCTAACATGTTCTGCTGCCCTGCCGCAGCTCTGTCCTGCAGGGCAGCGTGTGGGGCTCTGCCCTCAGTGGGATGGTACAAACATTAAATACCACAAACTACCTGTGCTGGATTTACAATAACGTGTCAATATCTGTCACCTACGTTGGACAGTGTGTCCCCAGCCTGAACCAACAGAAAAATGCCAACACCACAGTGAAACATGGAGGGCATGAAGAAGGAGAAAAAGGACAAGGCACACCCAATTTCCTCCATCTTGTCCCCTTTGGAACCCTCATCTAGAATCCTAAAATTTTACTTTTGCACCCGTGCCACACTTAATTATTACTCATATCAAACACTCAGAGCTGGTAAATCATCCTGTAAGATTGAAAACTCTTTTCCATGGACAGAGATCACAGCTAGTGTCTCTGGGGGCTCTGTCCAGGGGGGTTCCTGACCCCTGCCAGGGTCCCAGACCTGCCAGAGGGATGCCCTGGGCTCTCACAGAGGACCTTGAAGGACTCTGCATGACCTGCAGCTTCACCTGAACAGGACACAAGTTCAGATGTTCCCCTGCACTTATTAAAGCTCCTCCTTGCTGCCTGCCAGAGGGCAGAGACCAACAGCGCCCAGCTGGGACCTGGGCTGATGCATCCATTTCTGGAGAATGGCATAAAAAACTTATTTTAGCAAATCTGGAACAAAGTCTATAAAAATTCCTGGCACTTCAAGGGAAGAACATTTCTTCCCTCTTCCTGATTTACATTTGACAATAATGCCATAATGCATACAGTACACAAAATGCTCTTTTATGGTTTAGAAATGCTACACAAATAAAGTTTGAAATCTTCCTGTGGAACTGAAAATGTGCAATCAATGAAAGCCCAACAGTTAATCAATGGTAGTTTCATCAGTGATTACTTTATGTATGGGCAGCCTTCCTAAAGTCCTCGATTTAAAAATTTGAAGTTAATTCAGAGCAACAGGAGGCAGCCAGAAAAGCATTGTCTGCTACCTAAAAAGCCACACATTTGAAAGTTATTTTACATCCAAAAGAATTCCTACTGCTGATAATCACCACAAAAGTAGCAGAGGATTTGACAATATACTCAAAAATTAATGTAATCAAAAAAAAATTGTTTTCAGGGGAAAAAAGAACAAACTCTTAATATTTGTAGAAGTCTGGTAAAATAGCAATTGGTACAGTGAAGCTTGCAAGTAGCAAGAAAACAATGAGCAACTCTTTCCATTAATTATCTGTTATAACATTCATAAAGTCTCAGTATTTCAGACAAATTTAAATGAAGACATAATTCTCTCTGAAATTCAGAGGCCTTATCAGACAAACAGAATTAATCAACATGCAGAATCATTGGATGCTATGGATTTTAATCCCAACAGCAGCTTTCATGTTTTCCCCATAACAATATAATATTAACAGGGGCTTTTTTGCAGTTCAGTGAAAGTGTAGGTCAATTTTTAACCCATTCACTGTTAAAACACAAACCTCAAACCCACCCACATCAGAGCAGAGGAAATCTGGGAACAGCAGCAGGATGAGCCTACTTGGCTCAAAGGAACCTCTCCAAAAAGGAGAAGAACACAACCCCAAAGTGCTGCTCTGTCTGAACTCAAAATGTCCCTCAGACATTTTTGGAGGTTCCAGGCCCAGGTCAGAAGCATTTGAGACCCTGGCAGGCAGCTGGAAACAGCTGTGATTTTGGGTTTGAACCATGGAACGATTTACCAACCCTGCAGGAAGAACAAAAAGTCACAAAAGTTTAGATATTATAGCAGAAGTAGTCACAAAGTAGAGGGAAGAATTTTTGAGTGCTGTACAGGGGGGTTTTGGTTTTGTACATGGGGGTCAGAGGTTTAAGATGGAGGGATTTGGGCCTGCCCTGTCCTCCCTCTTTCTCCTTCCTCACCTCCATGTTCTTGGTGACGTTGGCACTCACAGATTGGTTTAGAGTAGAAAAGCACCATTTAATATAGGTAATAGGCATTGGGGAAAAACTGTACCCATGTAACACGTAATGTACCATATAAAAGATAGAAAAGCACCATTTAATATAGGTAATAGGCATTGGGGAAAATCTGTAAACATGTAACATGTAATGTACCATATAAAAGATAGAAAAGCACCATTTAATATAGGTAATAGGCATTGGGGAAAAACTGTACCCATGTAACACGTAATGTACCATATAAAAGACAGCAGCAGCCCTGGGCAGGGAGAGAAGAAGCAGTCGGGAGTCAGAGAGGATGTCAGGGTGTGTGTGTGCCTCTGCCTGAGCTGTGAGCAAACCACAGCAGCCCCAGAAGAAAATCTTTTAGATAACTTGCAATAAACTGCCTTGAGACCGAACAACAGAGACTGCTGAGCCTTTCTTTGGAAGCTCGGCTTGGAGGAGAGACTTTTCCACCCCACGGAGCCACCCCTGACCCAGGGTGAGCTCTGGCACTGGACAGACAAATTGAGCCCTGGGGCACCTCCACCTGCCTCTGCCCCCAATGTTCTGATCAGCTGAGGCCAGGAGATTACAGAATTTATGGAAATGCACAGGGATAGATCAGCTCTGGAGCCAAAGTTAAATACCTGCTGCACTCTTGCTGGGTTTCAGCCTTGCCTGCTTTCTCAATATCCCTTTTTGTTGCCTTTTCTACTTTTCATCAGCTTCTGCCGTGGTACAGATGGTAACCTTTGGTTAAAATTGAAGAAGGAAAGATTAATTTTGCTTTAACAAAGAAAGGTTAAAGGTACAGAACATGTACCTCGAAATCTATGCACTCCAAAGTGAGTTCTTCTTGATCCATTAAATGTATGGCCAAAAGAGTTCTTGTCCTAAATGCTAAGACACATGTTAGTAGATAAATAATACAAATGCTCCATTTTTTCCTTATTTCTCTGATTTTTTATATTGTTCTATTGTTCTGTTTTTTTCTAGAGAAACTTCTCTGAACACCTGATATTTTCCTGTAGCAGGAATATTACTATGAGAACAAAATTATGTGTTATTCAGAGAAATAGGTTCCATAGTTAAAAAAAACCACTAATTGTAGCAGGCAAAAATGTAGCATTAAGAATTCTTTATTTCTGGTGGAACTAGGTCATAGATGTACATTTACAGGCATCAGAACAGAAGCTTCAATAAACAGGATTATTCCTATCAATCTTGAAAAGAATATGACTAATTACATCTAAGGTAATTAGAAGCATAAACAATCTTTAAATGAAACTGGTGATCAGAATTTATTCTATTTTCTTTATTCTGTGCTATGTTTTGCCCTTCTAGAATGAACTACCTGTGCACACTTGGAGGTGCATTTAACAGCACTTCAACAGAAAATTGTATTTGTTCTTGGATTTGCTAAAAGGAATAAAAAAAAAAGAAGTCACAGTTCATGGAATCACGCTTTGCTCTGTGTCCTTGTTGAGACTTCCCCCAGGCTGGAGTACTTTGTCCCATTTTGTCACAGCTGAAGAGAACCACAGCACTGTGTTTATAGAAATTGAAAAAAGAATAAATTAAAGCTGTTAACAAGATCACCAAGGCAGTTTAAGTGCCAGTGAGCTGGAGGTGCTGCTCCAATCCCATCTCTGCCAAATGCCTTCACCTCCAGGGTCACCTGGCAAGCACCAGCCCTCACCTGGGACTGCTCCTTCCTTCTGTCTCTAATGGGTTCAACTTTTATTATTTATGGGTTTAAAGCTCTTATGGGTTTAACTCTCTTATGATTTATGGGTTTAAATCTCTTATGGGTTTAAATCTCTTATGATTTAACTCTCTGCTGGTAAGAGTTCCCCCTGCCCTCCCAAAATACAGGTTGGACAAAATTCCTTGTTAATTTTTCAAAAATTCTCTTCCCCCTCCCCCAGCATTTGTCTTTTATTTGTTCTCATCTGAACAGATTTTTCTTTCTATTTTTTTCAATGGTGTCATGACTGAGTTCTTTCTTTATCTGGGAAATTAGAAAACAAGGAAAAAAACCATTAAAAAATCATGCACAATCTGCAGTTTTGCAATAAGAAGCAGCAACTCCTCCTATCTGCCACTGGAAATAGCTACTCAACATTATTAAGTACCTCCAGTTCCCCACAGCTAGACAAATCCCCTACTACCTCCTTTAGTGCATTTTTTTATTGATGAGGTTTGTCATTTTATGGGATGTGGTACAATAGAAAGCAATTAAGTCACTGATGCACACAAATGTTACCTTTTTGCAATGCGTCAGCAGCAATAATCTTCTTTCAAATATGCTGAGAAGCAGCTATAAACCTTCTCCTGCCAGAGGCAAGCTCTGGTGAGCCTCGTTGTGCTAAAAGTTCCTCACAGAAGGTGTTGCTTAAGGTCTGCATTCATCAAAACCAGTGATAATTAAGGTGCAGAGCAGCTCCATTTTGGCATGGCTCAAAGAGAATAGCCCCTGAATCATCTCTCAGCTTTCCAAAACTGTTTATTTGATCTCTTCAGTGGCTCTGTGTGGGAACCTTGAGGAAGACATGAAGGCCAGGTGCTATTTTCATGCCTTGCTCATCTCAGGAAAGGACTGATTAGCTGGGTCACAGAATTAAGGAATTCCAGGATTTCAGCATTCCAGCTGCTGGCAGAACTCCCCTGAACTGAGCATTTTCAGGTGTAGATCCCTGATTTCAGTCAGGATCAAAACCTTTTTCCCTTAACCTTGGTGAAAGTACCACTTTCAACTTCACCAGAAGAAGAAAGAAATGAAAGCCTGATCCTCTCCTCAACCTTTACAAGTCAGCTAAATAAAAGGTGTTACAGCATGCAATTGCTCAAAGCAGTAATATTCATTGAAATGAAGATTTTTTTTTTTTCCCACAAGTACCAGAGAAACACTTGATATTTGCTGAAGGAAATGGAAATATTTTGTGGAGCAATTTATAGAGGCGACATTTTCACTGGAAACAATCTGAACCAAATAATTCAATGACAACTTATATCCAAAAGTGAAACATTGGACAGATTTTAAAAAAAAAAAAAAAAAGGGACCTCCACTGGAATAATTCAGATTCCAGCTGCAGTTTATGGCCCTGTGGAAATCACCTCATTTCTATCTCCAGTTTTTTCCATTTCTGTGGGGAGGAGGACATGCATTTTCCTATAAACCTCTTTCAGAGGGGTGGTGGGCAATAACTTAGGACTTGCAAAGCTTTCTGAGGTAAAAAATCTCTCTTGATCGAGCTGTGTGTTTTTAAAATGCTGCCATTTTCATAAATCTACCTCCAAACAGCTCATGGCACCGGGAAATCTAACCTGGACTTTGATTCTACTTCCAAACTGAAATAAAAGTGACCTAAGAACATATAAATGAATTGTTTCAATATCAAACATTAACGCTCATTGAGCCTGGGGAGAATTTTCTCAGCATCAGTGATGGTAATGTATTGCAGGACCACTGCAATTAGCACCACTGTAAGTTCCTAATTTAGCAAATATTCCCACTCCAGGAACTTTAGTGTGTGTATTTTTCTATATATGTGCGTGTGTGCGTATGTATTTATATATACATGTTGCCCAGATGAGTTTGTCAATGATTTTTTTGGATTATTTTTGGTACACTTACATTTTTATTTCATGTTTTGCATTATATAAACACACAGATGGAAACTCAAACATGTCAAGAAAGATTCCAGCCAGTAATTCTGATATACTGCTTTGCATTTTATACCAGCCTTCATTTTTCTCTCTTCTCCTCAAGCAATTAGCAAACAGTTGTTCCATAAGCTGACAAGGTAGGAATAGGAGTGAAATACTATTAAACCTAGAGCCTTCAAGCATTTAATGGCGTTAAAAGGAGCTGCAGATCCTGTGCAGTGCCAAAAATAAGATGCAGGACTTGCAGAGCACAATCTCTCTTGTATCACCACCCTTCTCCTGATGTGCATCTTTCTCCTTAATAGCAACAGAGGGACTCTATGATCAGAGTTCTTCATCTGGAACCTGTGGAGAGCTGGGGGAGGTCTTGTTCTCCGACCTTCTGTATCTTCACTCTGTTTATCCATGTGACCACAGCATGTTAAACATGGTCAGTACCAGTCTCAGAAGTAAATTTCAAATATTACTTGGATTAGTCATCACCTAGGAATACTGAAAGTTTCAAGCATAAGACCTTGCTTTTCATACTGTTTTATAGTTTTATTTATATGTACCACTGTCCCCTAAAAATGCATTCCCCTTGTGATTATTTCTCCATTGACTGAAAGGCACAATGAAATAAAGCCTGGACATTTTTTTTTCACTATATTAGGCATATTCCAATAACCTCAGCCTTTCTTTCAGTTAGCAGCTACCTACAGAAGCTACTTTAGCCTACATGGCTTGAGTGAAAAGCACTTACTTTGTCCCCCAAGACCAAAACCTTCCAATCCCTACTTTGAAGTTGCTCTGGGCTGGAGACACAATTCCATTCTCCACAAGGGCAGCACCATCCATTGCTGCAATTCCACAGGGTCATTCTTTATGTAAATTCTCATTAGGAGAGGTTTGGGTAACATTACATTTGCAACATTCCTCTCCAGATTCTGTGATTTTGAAATCCAGCTCGAAGGCTAAAGCAGCTCTTTCATTAACTCACAGACAGATCACTTGGCTTGGCAGCCACAAACAAGTTTTTTGGAATGTTTACAGGCAAAAATCCTTTCGCTTGACCAAAACAATAAAAGGAATTACGCCCACAGCTTTGGTCTGAAGTTTTGTACATAGGACAGCTGGAACAGAGAGTTAATGGAAATTCAGTGCCGGTTGATCCAGCTCCATACAACATTCCAACCCCATTGACCTTCTGAGGGTAATGTGGCACCATTATTCACTCCAGCTGGGGACGTCTCAAGAGTGAAGCCCACAGCACTCATTTTTCTTAAATGCTGTTTTTTGTGCATTGCGACACAAAGGATGGTTGTAGAAATGGCAATAATTAACAGATTTAAATGAAACCACAGTTAGAAAGCCATTAATATATTCACTTTCCACGAATTTTTGAACTAGATATGGAGCAAAGTATGATTCTCTGGCCCTAAAGTGGCAAATTAGTTTCCACTAAATGATCTAATACTAGATTGCACGGGTCAGCTGTTTGTAAAAATGTGATTATAAAGAAAAGAAAGAAAAAAAGAAAATTTCCTTTTTGCTCGTTACAACAAAATGACTTAACGACTGGACATAGCACTTAGTGCAATGGTTTAGTTGGGGAAACATCACTGTGTCAACTAAACCTAATCAAAGGTTGGATTTGATCTTAGAGGACTTTTCCAACCTAAATGACTCTCTGATTCCATAAGCTTGTCTCATTTTGATTCCCTAAAAGATCATGTCATGTCCCTGTGTTCTAGCATTGTCCAAAATGAAAAAGCATTAAAGAATGGATGTGAAGAAACTTGGTTGATCTACCCAAGGATGCTATGGACAAAATTTTCTTAGCATGGAAGTGTTTTTGGAAACTCCATCACAGAGGCCATGGGAGCATGCACAAACTGAAAAACCTCATGGCAGAGCTGCTGGTAACTGATGCCACGTTGGCTTTAAGTGCCACAGTGAAGAATTGCACAGAGCAAACCAAGAATTCCTGAGAAAAAAGCTTGTCTAGGCTCCCACCACTCTTCTTGCCATATTCCAGGGGAAGGTGCCAACTCCTGGACCCTTTCTATTGCAGGAAACTCAGTTTCTTCTTTTATATTTACTCTGCTTTGCATGAGACTGAAGCCAGGCCTCCCATTCTAGATAGCTGCACTAATTAAGCTAATTAGCTCTTTAGATCAGATTTCTTCCCATGGACTGATGAATATTAGATTATTCAGAGCACAGTCAGCTGCCAGAAGGCAGTGAGATGATCTATCCCCTGAACAGCCAGTGCAACTCAGGTGGAACAGGAGTTTCACCCCAAATCCTGCAATAAACACAGAACTGTAACACCACAACATTCTGTTCAATCCTTAAAATAGAGCTGTGCCTAGTTAACACATAAATACCTGTCCTGCAATTGCACAGAGTGTTTTCACATACAAGAGTGAACTAAATTGGAAAAAAAAAAATACAGCACCCTAAATCATTCTAACACACAAGCCAATCTGCTAAACTGAATCGATATCAAAGCAGTAAAGCCAGCCATCACAAAAAGACACAAAACATGGTGCAGACTTAAAATCTGTGAAGACAACTGGAATCATGCTTAGCTTAAATTACAGTTTCATTTTACTTTGTACTTTGTACATATGCATGCATTATGCATAGCCCTAAAATTTATTATTTGGTCTAACTATTATTAACCAAAATATTTTAAATTTAAAATTATAATAAAATGTCATTTTCCAGTTTGTATATCTACTTATAAATAGGAATAAAGATATTTTTAGGCAGAAGAAAATCAGACTTCTCTACGTTAAATTCTAATTCCAATATCTCTTATAAGAAAAGAGAAAATTCCTGCTCATTTACACACTTAATACAGAACTGCTACAATTTAGGTGATGATTATCTGAGGCACAAAAAGAGGACATTATCAGACTTCTCATGACAACATGCTTATATTTACATCATGCTCACAGGCAACAGAACTGAAAAAAGGTTATGTAATATTGCAGATATTAAATTAATTATGTTACTACAAATACACTCTTCAGGAGGAAATCAGTGTTTATGTTTTTTTATACTGGGAACAGTTTCTTTGTAAAGGAATATTTGTGGATCTGATCAATGTTTCATTTTCCTGTCTGTAATTGAACTCACAAGCTAAAATGTGATTATTTTAGAGCAGAGGGTGCTTTAGTATTTGGTGTTTGCTAAGGAAGTGTTCTGAAGTTAGGATGGAAATTCTACTTCAATTAAGAGCAAGAAAACAGCCCTAGGATAAAGGGGTAATGGATATAAAACTGAGAGGGGAAATTGTAAGTGCTAAATCTTTGAGATTTTGGGTGACTCCTCTGAGTGCCTGACTGTCACTCACCTGGCAGTCTGAGTGTGGTTATCCAGAATGATGGAGACACACGGGATCCATGTAGGCAAAATTTTCACATCAGATTCAACAGATCCATTTCCAATACAGTGAGATAAAATACATCAGCTCTTCTGAGCTCTTCTGTTTGCTACTGGGGGACACAGAGAGCTATGGATGCTGGTTGGAGGATGTTTTTTACATTTCAGAAGGAAAATTAAGTTCTTTGGAATATTTTCAAATGCTTTTCACATTTTCCAACAGCATTTCTATGCCCCATTTTCAAAAGTTCTTTAATAAAAATGCTAACCCTGTGTGCAAAATGCTCTCTAAACCACAAGCTACAAATCCCTCAACAAAAAAAAAAATGCAGATTGAACAGTATTCCTTGGAAAAATGGCAGCAGGCAGGATCAGACTCATTCCTGTGCTAGACCTCTTCCCACAGCCAGCTCTGTCTTTGGATAAGTCATTAGAAAAGATGACATGTGTATCCTGGCACAACTAGGTCCTAGGGAAAAGTTGACAGATGTTACAGTATAAATCAGTTCTGATGCACATTGTGTTGCCTCCAGAGGCATCTTCTGGTCTTCCACAAAAGGTTACTGAACCATATATAATACAAAAATGCAGATACAATTGTAAGGAATAAATGTAAGGTTCTGTTCTACCCCACTTAGAAAGTCTAATGCATGAATAATGTTCCATCTGCACAGTGGTCAAATGCGACTGAAATTGATTTTAGATGTACCACATGGAGCAGCACAGACCTTAACAAGCTTAGTGACATAGGGGACCTTGTCAGGAATCTGTACAAAATTCATGATACAAGAAATTTGTATCAATGAGAATCTGGGACAATGAAGAATGGGGGTTATATTATGAGAAACTTTTGTACCGAGTAATCACAATGAATCACATACCAGAGGCATTCTCAAGTAGAAGATAACAAAGTTTAGTCACATTAAATTTATAATAAACAAGTGAAACATGTCAAATGTGCAGCTACATATCCTGACCATTAACTTTTCTGGATGTATGAATAAAACATGACCAATGGGAGCAAAACTGTCTTCCCTTCTGCTAACCTGTTTAGCTGGATAGAGGATTTTTTTTTTTTTTGGTCTGCAGCTTCAATTTTTCCACCACTTACCATCATCAGGATCAGGGTACTCACACCTGCAACAATCTGGAATGGTTTAGGCTTCCACGTATCACTCCTAAAATCCAGACAATGATCCAATTCTATCTGGTGACTCTGCAGAGAAAAGAAAGATTTTAAAAATTATTAAAAGAATGAAAAAGGATGTAAATGAAAAAGCAGTAAAGTAAGTCTTCTAAATTTTGGAAATACCCTGTGCCAGAGCTGGTGCATTTATTCACTAAAACCTGATGTTCAACAATAATCTTTCAACAAGCATTATTAATATTTTACCTTCCCCCTGACCAATCATTTTCTTCAATGTGTAAATGCCATTGGTGATATTTACACCCATGAGCTTTCATTTTCACACATGGATGACATGAGAACTGGGAGGCTGTGGATGCAGTTTGGCTGCTCTGGAATAATGAATGGAGGAGGACAAAGCTTCTTCCTCACTTCCCTCTGAGATGATGGTTTCAGAGCTCAGGCTACAAAGCAGACTCACAAAATATGTCTGATCCAATATGTTCTGTTCAGGAAGGCACTCAGGCGCCACAAATTCATGAACTAAAAGGCCTGTCAGCCTACCAATTTAGTACAGGGATTTATCTTTACATGTTGCAATGATATTATGAGCCACATAATATTTTGCTTTGAAAGAAAACAAGAGCAGTATTTTTCAAATTGGGTTAAAATTTATACATTCACTCCATAATGTCTCAAGATGCTTTTCACTTCAAGATTTTGATTATGGAACCAATAGAATTTAAAGACAAGCAAACAAAATAAAAGTTAATATAATAAAACCGGTTAAATGTTTCTTCCTACTGTCAGTCAATTCAATTTTCACAGATAGGAAACAGAAATAATTCAAATAGGCATCTGCCCGGTCTCCTTTTCTGGATTTTAACACACTTTGTTTTGCATTCTTTTAAATGCATCACACTTTAAAGTGGTTAGGGATCATATTCCTTGGCATATAAAGATTCTTCAGGATAGATTTATACAGAGGGGACTGCAGCAGCTTGAAGGATGGAAACTAATAACATCAGCACAGCATGCATATCATTTTGTGCACAGAAACTTGGCAAGACTAAGAGTGTTTTTAGTGGAAGGTGGCTGTGCTAATACTCCCTCCTGTGAATAGCCCCTCTTCACTGGATAATCAAGATCTCCACGCAGAGATCTGAGATGGCTTTTTACAGAGCTGCTTTCAAAAATGAAATTATCTTCATTATTATTAATTTTATGAAAATAAATTGCCTTGGAGTTTAGTGCTAATTGCTGTCCCTGTCATATAGCCCAGGAAGGGGAGGTGTGGGATCTGATGCAAGAATCAAAAATATACAGGCACACCTTGCAGAGTGAGGAAATGCCTTCTAATCCCTACTACAGAAACCTTCAGCTAAAATATCTCTAGCTGCAATTACCTCACAACACATATTTTCCCTTTATTTTGAACTCCAATTATATTACTTTTTTGTTTGGAGACAACTTCAAAATAAAACGTATCATTTCTCTACCGTGTGTTGCAAGATGTCAGCAAGCTTACATGGCTGACAAGCATGGCAACCCACATGTGAATTTTGGCACACCTGGGCTTTTATTTCCTTCTTTTGCAAATAAAGTTTATATAGAAATGCTACTGAAATAAGCATAAAGAAGCACCTGTGAAAATCCATTCAGCCTCTGAGGTTTCTGCCCTGCCCTGACCTGCAGAGAAAGCAAACTCACTAACCATGATTCCTGTTATCTCTTGAGAGCAGGCCAGATAAGCTCTTGGATCAAATTAAAGATATTCCAGCCTAAAATCACCTGTCAAGTGTTCAACCAGGGGCTTAGACTGTCCAGGACAGCGTTGTCCTACAGGTCACGCTGGATGGCAGCAGCACCTGAGACAGGAGCCCTGAACACCCTGCCCAGGGTGACTTCCTCAGGATTTCTCTCTAAAATCAAGCCCCAGGGTGCTGGGAGCAGTGACCTGAGCAGATCAGCCTGCTGAGACTGAAACCCACCCAGCAGCTTGTGGAAAACCACCACACTAATAGCAGCTCATCCCCTCAATAAACAGCAATTTTGAAAATGACTGGTTTTGTTCTCTGACCTTAAAAGTGATGAGAGAAAGAAGCTGGAGACACCTGAAACACAAACCAACCCCACAAAACCCTAATTCACATTGTTTCAGTCAAAGAGAAGCCCCACAAGGCTGTCTGCATGAGAAGAGAAGAATGTGGAAACTCCTGCTGCTTTTAGTGCCTTTCTATAAACCAAAGTCAGCAGAACCAAACAGTATTACACAACATTTTCTGCATAAACATAGTTTAGTAACTGCTAGGTAAGAGAAATAAAAGTTAGAGGAAATACTTCTTTGCATTCTCTCTTCCTCTCCCCCCTCATTCCGACATGAAGCTGATCAATAAATCTTAGGGCTTGCTTAGGTAAAAAATTAAGAAAGAAATAATTTACTGAGAAATCCCTGTCTGGGTACAGGTGTAAATATCATTTTTAGCTCAATAGTGAGCCAAATGCAGCACAAATCACCAAGTATATGAAAATAGCTTCCATTTAAACACTATTGCAAGCAGATAAGTTACACTTTACACCCTTGAGACCATGGGGATTGAAAGTAAAAAACATTGATCTGCTGAAACACCACCTCCCTAATTCTTTGGGCTTTTAAACCCAAAGGATTTCTTTAAGGTACTCTATGCAGTGAACACTTCAGTTTTATGAAAAACTCACCTTGCATATTTACAGGGGTTTTAGAAATATCTATTTAAAGGTGGTTTTAGAGATATCTATTTAAATAATAGGACATTTACTTTTCTCACAGTTTGAGAAAGCAAATGTGAAGTTTCATCAGATATGAAAAATGAGACAAAATGACAAACACCACATCTATCACAACCTCATTCAGTTAATTAAAATCAGATGCTCAGCTGAGTAATTTTAATTAGTAGCATTGGACACATTGTCAATTGTTTGGAATCAGGAGTTTTTAATAATTTATCCTCATTTCTTGGAACTCAGATGTATATTTCACTCTTGGACTTTAAATCTCTATGCCCATAAATTGTACCCATGAAGCATGAATTACTGTAACTTTTTGTTCACAATTAACAAGTGGGTAAATAGGAGTGGAACAGGGCTAGCAGTGTGTCAACTGCAGCTCTTCACTGGAAGCTTGATGGAGTCAGAGTACATGATTTCCTTTTTTCTTAATCAAATCTCAAGTGCAGATCTCCTGGAAAAGCACTTTTTGTTTTCAGATGAGTTAAGGTTGCACTTCAACTCACTTACAGGATTCCCAAGGGACCTCATGAAGCTGTTTTTTCATCCAGAGTGGTAGCTGTACTTTTGACCTCAGCAAGCAACAAAAATACTGATTAAATTCCTTTTCTTAGAAGGAGAGATGGATATTGCTTGCTACTCTGTTAATTGAGAATTTGTTACCCTATAAAATATAATTTCCTGAGAACAGGAGATATGAAAGCACAAAAATCTTTGTCTTCAATAATATAGGTACCTATACATGTTTTGATCTGGTAACTGCTCCTTTTCAACACTAAATTGTAATGATTTCTCACAGCTGTCTTAAATGACATATATCCTGCATTCTTAGCTGAATTATACCTAGCTCATAACCACCTAATACAAACCAAATTCTTTTCGCTGCTAAAATTGCTAATTCAAGTACTGAAGGCTAGGAAATCTCCCCAGGGTTTCCTGTTCAACCTTGCCTTTACCTCCAAGGAACCATTAAATACTGTTAATTTTTAATAGGCTACTAATATCCCAATTTTTTTTTTCCCACTGACTCCATTACTGGGGAGTCATTTTCCCGCTGAAGCAGCCACATTCTTGATTTCAGCTGGTATCAAGTGAATGCTACAGAGGTTCCAAAAAAACAAGGCAGAGATTAATCTAAAGTATCAGAACACCTCCCTCAGCCTGGAGATCCTTGATTTCCTTCATTGCCCTCACATCAGACCAGGCTCAAGCACAAAGGGTTTGTCAGGGATGTGCCACCACGTGCAGAATTTTTCAGCCTAATGCAGTCAATAAAACAATATATTCACTGTTTACACAATCCCCAATGCTGGCTGAGCGCTGCTGCTGGGATTCTCATGCATAATTTTGGTTTAACAGTCAATCTTGTTAATATTTTTTAATAGGGACAAAGTAAAGTGCCACTGTATTAGTCTGCCTGCATGAGAGCTCAACCTGAAAGCACAACGTTCCACTTTTTCCCGTGGAACATCTGTGGAGTATAATTATAATTAAGCACGTCTTGAATATTAATTGTTCTGATGTCACTGATGTAATGTCCTAGGATACACTGAATCAGTTCTGTTTCAAAGTACTGTTTTATTTAAGAGCTTTGCCAGATGTTCTCATCATTTCACTTAGATTTTTCCACCAGGAAAACAGTTGCTGAGACTTGTGAATCTTCTGCCTTTGCCAACTGTCAAGGAAATAATTTCATCCCCAAAGAGGAGGCAAAATCACCAGGTTTTTGGGTTTTTTTTTAAAGGAAAAAGAGAAGTGATGTTCCAGAAACATTTGTACTGCTGTTGGCTTAGAAAAGATTTTGCTGAGAACAACACAATTATTGTAATCTTGGGCAACAACGAGCCCCTTTATTCATTCAAGTCCCCACCTTAGGTTTTCATTTGCATCTTATTTTCCACCATGTCATGCAGCAGAAATTCAAGGCAGCTGGTTTCAGTGTTACAGAAATTAGAAATGAAGGACCATATCCTTAACCAATACCTCGCTGTATTTTTGCTGTCTTGAGGGATCATATGCCAGAAAAGAGCACCTGGGGATCCAATCCCTCTCTAATAAACAACTTTTGTAATAGTGGAAACTCAACAACTGCTGAAACTAAAACATATTTTACAATTACTGATTCTGATATTCCCAGAACACTGAATCCAAATTCACTAGCATTGCTTCACAGCTGAACTACTTTAAACATGTTATTTTAGCTTATTTGTAAAGAACAATAAAAGAAAGGCCTCCTCATCAAGGTTCAACAGTGACAGTGAATGACTGAAACATCAAACCAGGCCTCAGTTAGAAGTGTATTTGCTTGACATATTTGTTCTGAAAGAGTTCTTTCAAAGAAACTACTTAAAAAAAAAAATTGCTGCATACCTCAGTAATTAAGGATTTGATCTCATAATGTGGCAAGTGCATTTCAAAAAACAGTAAGTTTTTTATATGTATTGTTCTCAGCAAGAATGCAGGCTCCACGTGGTGGGTTAGAATGTTTAAAACCCAGGTGAGCTCAACATGGACTCGACAGGTTTGAGCATCTTGGGTTGGACTGAGATGACCTCCAGACACCCCTTCCATGGGTTCCATCTGTAGGTAAGAAGACTTTTGATTAGAAAAGGTAACAGTGGGCACATTTTTCCATTTAACAATAGAATGCTAAGCAGTGCTTGTCAAGTCTTAATAAATTCCAGTGTCCTTCTGACAGTTGATGAAGAGAGAAGAAAATTAATTCCATTACCTTTACTAATAGGTACCTTTACATTTGCCAGAGAGTAACTCTAAACAAATGAACACATAAAAAAACCTATCAGGATTTACTGGGCTGCTCTTTATAAAGCACTCCTGTGTTCTATACCATTGCCATAATTTTCAAGCAGGTCTGACCTTGCAATCTTACAAGCTGTACTATCAAATTCCATTTTCCAGTGACTGATTTGCAGAAGTTCACAGAATTACCAGCAAGGCTGGGCACCAAACCTGCAGATCCATGATTTCAGTGCTCTGTAACTGCTCCCTCCCTTTGGGGGACTTTGCAGCTGTCCTCACATCAGCAAAACAGATGGGAACATTTTTTATCTCAACAAAGCAAGTGAGCCTATAGTGCAGTTGCTTCCACAGAGAGCAAAGGTTCCCTTTAATGGGCTCACTGCATCCTCATTTCCATAATTAATTCTGTTAATCAAGAGGCTGAAGTTTAATCCCGCATCCTCTTTTTTAGTCTAAACCAAAGACTGATGGCTTCACATCTCATCATGACACAGGTACTGCTGAGCAAACCAGAAGTTTCCACCAACATTAACAGTTCTGCTTCCACTCAAAGCCTGACTCACAGGAAGGAACATAATTAAGGAATGAACATTAATTCTCCACAAATTCCTTTTTTTTTTTTTTAATATTACCTAGCCATGAAATACATTCATCGTCAAACTTTGTCACTCTAGTCAACAACTCATGATTTGAAATGTGCCCTGCTCTTCATCTGAACATCAAAGTGAAAATATGAAGTAATTTCTAATCATAAACAACTCGAAGAAACAGCAAGTCTATTTCTTGTTAAATATACTTAATCTTAAAATAGATTTTGCTTTTCAGAGGAATTCATATCCTCAGATCTTTCTGTTCTCACTCTCTGAAAATGTTCCTTTGAAAGTTCTACTGTGCTCAACTGAGATCACTATGTAAGAGTTCCTCAAGTGGCTGAAAAGCAAAAAGATTGAAAATACTACAAATAGTTGCTCTAGAAATCCCCCTAAAATGTCTATTTTTTGTATTTAAAGTGCTATTAATTTTTATTTCCCTATCAGCAATGTGTGCAAATTGCAGTTTAAAAAAAATTCAAATAAATGTTAGACAAGTAGATAACATTATGTTTATCCTGTGTAACACTTGGCTCTCAAATATTAGCAGTTTGGTGTATTATTTTTAATTTCATGAGTTATAAAGGACTCCTCATATGTAAAACACTTAAAGAGATATCTCTGACAAGACACTCTTAATAATAAAGAGCAAACACCTAAATACATATCATAGCTACAAGAAATACAACTTTAACTTATGAATTAACATGTGTTTTACTACATATTTTAACTCTGAAGCTTTAGAGTTTTATAACCATCATTGTTTTATCTAAATTTCCCAAAGCATTTGTGCATCTTGTACCACAAAAGCTGATAAACAACCTCTATTTTCCAAATGGTACTATTGACCTACCTCTAGTCACAAAAGCAATCTCTTATTTAATGTGATCCCTCACATGAGGCAGGCTCCACTGAGAAATGGAAAAGAATCTACCTTTGCAAGCCTGCCAGTAAAATATATTTGGGTTGGACAGTGCAAGCTATAAACAAGATAATTTGTTCCTCATTACCTTTATCCCACTCAATACACTCCCCTTTGTTAATTATACCAACGTGCCCTCTGCTGCACAGTTCTTTATTTTTCAGCTAAGAAGTAAAAGAAAATATGGCTAAAGCAGAAAGGCTGAGGGAAAACCAGCTAGGAAATGATCCTTGAGTATGGATCAACATGATCAAATTCTTATTGATTTCAAATTGTCAGAGGTTGACAAACACCCAAGTCCCTGTCTCTCGCCTTCTGATTCCATTACCTAATGTACAGGCTGAGTGACAGGTTTTTAATGTGCTTACTTGCTGCCATCACTGTTGGACACAGAGCAAAGACTTCTAGAGTTCTTCTTAATGGCGGCATAATGAAAATGGAAATGGGATGTGCTAATGGAAATACTTGTTTATTAAATGAAGGTACGTTAATATTACTTGAAATAAGTTCTCTTAAACAGCCTAAGCAGAAAAGTAGGTTTTAAATTTCTGTGTGATCTTGCAACAGCTGTTCTCTTTACTTCAAGACTAAAAGTGGAACCTTTCTGAAGGAGGGCAAAAAAAAAAAATCACCCTGTGAACCTCTAGGAGATGCTCCACGAGCAGCTGGGTCACACTTCATCCATCACCCCTCCGTGTGGGGCAGCAGATCCCGTGGGTTTGGTCCCTGTCAATCTGCAAACCCTTCCAGGGTCACTGCTGGTGACTAAAACAAAGAATTAAAAACCATACAATTCTGCCCTGAGCACACAGAGCAAACTTCAGGGGATTTCATTGCATTTTCTGTGACAATCCGCAGATAACATCTCTCATTCTCAGTTCAAGACTGCAGAGCTCACTTCTGCACACAGGAATAACGTTACTCCAACTGGAGCAACAGAGTTCCTTCACACAGCCACTGCTTCAGCAAGTTGGAGTTTATATTGTCATAACCAGTGGAAAGTTAAGCAAAACATAAGCACTAAGGACAACAAATTTCAAGTGCTGATAGCTTGGGCTGATTAAGCAACTCTACTGTGCACAGCAACTGTGATGCAAGCATGGGGTTTTCAGTTTCTGGATATCAGACTTCTATTTTTGCTGAGCACTTCCTCAGCATTGTTAATATTCATACCTCCATGTGAAAATCCGAGGACTAAAACCATGCTGAAGTTTTGCCCATTATTTTTCTAAACATAAAGACATTCATAACAATTTCTTTCAGCTCACAAAAAAAAAATGGGGTCAATAAATATATATATATATAACTCATATGAAAATATGGTAACAAAATAAAATATTCAGGATTTTTTTGTGCCTGTCTAGCAGTGAAGAAGACAAATGAAAGGATTGGTATTTTTTTCCTCAATTATTTTTTTTAATCTAGTCTTTAAATATAATTTTATATATATATATATATATATATATATATATATATTTTATTTTCATCATGGTGAGAAACATCTAGAAATTTTCTCATATTTAATGAACATGGCTGAGCATATTTAATCAAGTAGAGGGAAAATAGTCCATGAAAAAATAATTATAAAGGAAGATACAAATGACTCAATCAGAAGCCCTAAAAAGTTGCAAAAGTGCTGGAATCCCAGCACACAAGCTGAGTAATGTAAGAACAAAGACCTTATGATTCAACCTCAAAGAATTAATCTTAAATAAAAAGTGAGTTCCCTGAGATAGTAAGTTTGACAGCCCATGCTGTCAGGTCTGACACTACATAAATTACTGTAATCCAAAATGAAAAGGCTAACATTCAATCTTCTCTTTCCTAAAAGACCTTGAGCTCTTAGTAATTCCTTAATAAGGTCTACAAGTTATTCCTATAGAAAATGATAACTGATCTCCCTGCTCAAAAAAAAACCCCAAAAAACCCCCAAAACAAAACAAAAAAAAAAAACAACAAAAAAACCTCAAAACCAAACAACCCAATCCAAACCCAAAACTCTAACCAATTACTTTTTCTGCTTTTATTTTCCATGAAAAATCTCAAAACTTCCCCAAAAGTTTGCAGAACTTGCAAGTCAAGGGCAGAGCAGTGTGTGTCTATTACCTATATTAAATGGTGCTTTTCTATCTGTTATATGGTACATTACGTGTTACATGTTACAGTTTTTCCCCAGTGCCTATTACCTGTATTAAATGGTGCCTTTCTACTCTAAACCAATCTGAGAGTGCCAACATCACCAAGAACACGGAGAGAAGGAAGGAGGAAGAGGGAGGACAGGGCAGGCCCAAATCCCTCCATCTTAAAACTTCTGACCCCCATGTACAAAACCAAAACCCCCCTGTACAGCACTCAAAAATTCTTCCCTCTACTTAGTGACTACTTCTACTATAATATCTAAACTTTTGTGCCTTCTTGTTCTTCCTGCAAGGTTGGTAAATCATTCCATGGTTCAAACCCAAAATCACAGCTGTTTCCAGCTGCCTGCCAGGGTGTCAGATGCTTCTGACCTGGGTCCGGATCATCCAAAAATGTCTGAGGGACATTTTGAGTTCCCACTGTACTGAAATCAGAGTTTAAGACCATTAACTCCCCTCTGGGAGCACATTTCAGATGAATGTAGTCCTAACTCAGCCCGGTGGCAGTGGGAAATGCAAAGCCAAGGGTTCTACCAGCAAGAGCACAAACCAAGGAACTCACTCCAAGCTCCAGGACAGCTACTGAAAGCAAACAATCAGTTCTGTGTTTATTTTGCAGCACCTCACAAAAGCTCTCCCTCAGAACATAAAACTGGTGTGTGTAATCTCATATGAGACACTTGAGTCCTGGATTATCCCTCGGGATCTTCCCAATCTTCAATCCCTGGCCTAGGGAATGCTAGAGGTTTAAACTCTGTCTGAAATGGCCTTTGGAGACACAAAATGCTACTTGGATACACAAGGCTGGAGCCTACTTTTTTTTTTTTCCTCATTGTTTCAATGAAGGGCACTGTTTTATTGCAGAATTTTAAGTTTCAGAAAGGAAGTTTTCACTAAAACAGAAAAGGCAGTGAGTGATATCTGAGACTGAAATCAAGATCTCCAGACTGAGCTGATGTGCAGCAATACACACAGCAGGCTTCAGCCATGACTCTCAAACATAGCCTGCAACTTGGATTTAACAGCCAATCCCAGGCACAGAATTGAATATAATTACCCCAGTAAAAGAAAAATCTGTCCAATCCCTAACAATTAATGGCAGTAATCCAACAAATATGCTCGTCCATAAATCTTATTTATAAAATTAACTTCAGCTTGCCTGTCCATAAGTCTCTGTATCAGGGACTGAAAGCACCCAGAACAATAATCAATATGCCACATTGCTAAGCTGGATGCAGGAAAGAAGTAGAGGTATTTTCACATATCATATGAAAAACATCCTGAAATATGCATAAAGTCCATATGAAGCAGGAGGAAATACAGACAAAAATAATGAAATGCAAATGGATTCTGAAAGTGAAAGATATTCCAATGTACCCAAAGAATCAGTAAAGCAATTTGTATGGTGGGAGAAACACAAATACAAACATCCTTCCAGCCTCCAACTCCTGCCTCAGGAAAGGCTGGAAAAAATGCCCAAAGAGGAGCAGGATAAAATTTTCTTTGAGGGCAGTTTTCCTTTTCTCTGTTCCTAAGATCTTGGCTACTTTTTCCTTTCATTGCTTGCTCCCATTTCTTCTGGAGCTGCTGCATTTTGTGCTCCCTGCTACCCTCACTTTGTTCTGCCCCGCTCACTGCGGCTCCCCTGCTCTTGACTCTCTATCGCCAGGACACTGCCCATAAACGCTCGTTTTCCCCAAAATAAGTTCATAAACTGTCTCAAAGAACAGCACACTGGAGGCTCCTAGAGCACAGGTACCTTCGCTCCAGGGAGCTGCCTGCAGGACAGAATTATTCTCCTCCTGTGTTCCTGCAGAGTAGCAGGAGAAAATTCACTGACAGAAAACCAAGAGACTCTGCACACAGAGCAGCCTTAGATGATCAGAATGAAGTTAATCTGAGAGAACATCCTTTGGAAAGAGCTCAGCCCAAAGTCCTGATCCTGCTCCTGAACACACAAAGATTTGTGCTAAAACCACTCCTATTAATGCCAGCGGGGACACAATTAGTGCTCTGCAGAACGTGCCTGAAAATGGCAGCTTACATTTCTAGAGGAAAAACAGCTTACATTTCTAGAGGAAAAACGTTTAAACTGTGAACTCTGTACAGGGTAAGACACAGAAACAGCCCAGAAATTAGGGACAGGCAAGTGAATATTCATATCTGCCTTGTAAATTCCTTTAGCAATTCATACATCTGTATTTAGATCCTTACACAGTTTTAAAAACTGTTCCTAAACAAGTCACCAGAGACCAGCAAAGTTTAGCTCTGATCCATATTTACACAACTTCCAGAAGCACAAGGGTGGTTTCCAAATTCTGTTTTTTCTGGGGATGCTAAGGAGAAAAAACCCAGTTCAGTTTTGAGGCTCGTCCACGGTGAATAAAGTTGAAGGTAAACATGAAAGCGAATTTAAATTCTAAGAGTGACTGTTAGGACTTAACCCTCACTCTGACTGTGCTCTTGGGTTGGAAAGGGTGCATTTACATGATGCAGAGGTAACAAAATCTGCTCCTTTATCCAGCCTTAGCTAATATGGAAAACAATCTCCGTGTGCTACAGCAGCCACGGAGAATGCAAGGGTACAAACAACACAAAAACGTTTTCTGTGTTTTCCCTCTGAGTGAATTTTCCCCCTTATATATCTTGAGTTGTTCTTGTTATTCTTTATTTGACTTAACATGAAGATGCCTAGAAGCAGCAAAATATTTTCTCTTCCTTATTCTACTGTCAACAGCATTACTTTGACCTTATCAGACAAATTTATGTTGAAAATTTTCCGAAGCAGTATTCTCCTGTGAGCTGCTATAATGTGCATCTTTATATTATCTGGTGTAATTTAGATATGTGAGGAATTTCTTAATTATTAATTTTGTCCTGTTTTAAAAGTACATATTAAAAATTGAAAGAAATCCCTGGACACAGACATCTGTGTTGCACTTTATAAATAATACCAATAAATAAATATTAATGCTTATATTTCATTTATATTTCAAGATTAAGGCTAGGAAGCTTGAGACTCCCAATAATTAAAGTTAAAATTGCTTAATGTTTCACACTAAAAATGCTGTAATAATTTCTCAGGTTGAAAGTATGAGGACTTGCTGCTTGCAACACTATACCATAGCAAGAATGAAACAAAGCAGCTCTGATTTTATAAATCAATGAAAAAGGAATCATGTAATGACACTTACATACTTTTTAAAATGATCTAATGGCAGTAGAGGTCCACAAAGCTGTTATATTACATATGTTCATTAATTATTTCAATAGTATTTTTGTTAGGCAACAAAAGGAAAAAAAAAAATGTGGGCATAGAAGTGTTCCAAAAAAGTATAAAGCCACACAAATTCAACCAAATTCCATTTGTAAAAATCTTAAAAGCTCTTCCTTAACACAGCATTAACATGATTTAACTGATGTTACAGAATTCATTAGAGCCAAGTTAGTCTTTTTGCAAAGTCCAATGGAAACTTGGTGCAGTTAATCTCACATTTCCTGCACCTGGAAATAAAATCTTTACTCTCACATGAGAAAATTACCTGCAGCACAAAAGTGCCAATGTACAGCTCGCAGCTGCCTCCGTGCAGCAGCACATCTGCAGCCCTGTCTGGGCACAGAAATCATCCACAGCTTTAAAAGATCTCTTCAAAGCCTGAGGCACTCCATGAAAAGGAGTGCAACAGAATTACAAAGGTGCTCAAGGAGGCACCTGGGATGCTCTCCATCCCTCCTCCCTCCTGAGAGGCCTCTCCAGAGCAGGAGCCCAGCCCAGGCAGTGCAGCCTCAGAGGAAGCACTTGAAGCTCTGCAGTTGCACTTTGGTTCTGCCCTTTGCTGCCCTCTCCCATCCACCAGCACATCCCAGTGCTCCCTGCCAAGATCGTGGAGCAGCTCCTCAAAGACTCCAAATGGAAAATGGCCCCAGGATCAGGAAAAAACACCACTTCTAAAAAAAAAAAAAAAAACCAAACATTAAAAATAGAGGAAAAATAATAGAAATCTGCTAAAGAAACACAAATAGATTTTACTTTTAACATCCTCAGCAACCTCTAAGTTGCTCAGGGTGTATCTCAGGTTTGAGCCTGCAACAGCCAGCTTTGGTCCCAATGAAATTCTCTTCTTGCTCTTGGCAGCAGCCTCTCCCTTTCCCAGCTCCCCACAGCAGCCACAGGCACTGCAGAGATCACTTCCAGCTCGGAAATTGGCACATTGTCTTCATCCACTGACATGTAAGAGCCCAGGAGGAATTAGAGCTCTGAAAGTCAGCTTCCTACAGCTTTTTCCTGTGTTTCAGCTCAGCACAAACCCATCTTTCTTTGGTGTGAAATTTAGGAAGACTGGTTGGGAACTATGTGCTATGCCATGGGGAGTCCCCACTCCTGAGACAATTCTGAGTGTTTCTGGTTTGACTTCTGATTTCATTTTTGCTTTACTCTTCTCTCATCTGTTTGTCAGGATAACCTCTAAAGGGAGCCTATAGGGAAGCTGCAAAGAGGAAACTGAAGGATAAAAGGCAAACTTCCTAGTCCATAGAGCCTGAATTTTGTTTGGTATGGAAATGTGTGGCTGAAGAAGAGTCTTGTTGTGACCCCTGAAAGAGAGACAGGAGTGCAGGACCTCACAAGGAGATCTGAATTGCTCTGTGCAGCTGGGCTTAGCTGACATTGTTACCTGGCTGGAAGGAGGGAGCCAGAACCACTGGAGTAAAAACAACCTTTATGATGGATGTTTGACTTCACAAGTAAAGCCTCCTGAGTGAAGGAAAACTGCTTTGCTGTGTCTCAGCATCGATGTTGTCCCCTTGCTCTCCAGGTACTGCTGGTGGAAAAGGACTTTGAGATTAAGTAGACAATAAAGTTTCCTTCTCACTTTGAAAGCTGGGGGAATAGGTTTCTGTGGCAAGGCAGCAATAGAGAGGCTTTGGAAAAAAAATTAAAAAATGAAATCCAGCCACATGGCATTTCTTGCAACTCCCTCAGCTGCTGTGGCATGGACTCACCCATCTGTTATCCGACAACACTTTCACTGCAGCTCCAAATTGTTCAGGGTGGAGATTATTCACATGTCAGCTGGGACTCGGCTTTAGTGCAGCCTGCTCAGCCATCCTGGCAAAGCATTTGTCATGAAACATTTGGGAGATGAGTTTCTATGGCCTGTCAATTATGATGTAAGAATTGGAAAGGGACACGTTCCTCAAAACATTACTTCAAAGTGGGCTTTCTTTTTTAACTTTATGTGGGTTTGGTGATTAAAAAAAAAACCAAACCAGTGGAAAATATAAAAGTTTTTTTACTTCTGCAGAACTTTTAAAAGTCCTGTATGAATTCTTCAGTAGCACACTAGATGCTGAGGCAGGAAATCCAGGAGCTCTGCTGCAGAACTGGGGCCACCCAATGTCACCAAAAAGACCTCATAATGTCACTAAAAACACTTCACAATGTCACTAAAAACACCTCACCCAATGTCACCAAAAAGACCTCACAATGTCACCAAAACACCTCAAATGTCACCAAAACACCTCACCTGTCTCTCCCTGCACTCCTGGGCTCTGCCCCACAGGAAACAACCAACCCTTAACATGAACTATGTTTAACTTGATTATTTCTGTCCTGGAAATGGAAGAAGACATATGAATCCCACAAAAGAGTTATTACTGTTATATCATCTTTTCTTTCACAAATATTAATCTTCCCAGGGTCCATTATTGATTTCTGTAAAAAAGATGGAGAAATTAATCAGCTGCTTCAAGTTATGCCCATAAGCAATGACTATGGGAAGAAGAGTTACTTAAATTTTAATGCACTATCATGAAGAAAATATTTTAGCCAGATAGCATCAAACTAAAATAAGCAGAATCTTGAGTTATTCAAGGAAAAAAAAAATCCTTTCTCAAATCAAGCCCTCCCATTTGATACACAGTGCCCACAGTATTCCCCACCTGCCTTTCTGCTTCCCAATTAATAATTTGGGTTTGTAGTTGGGCAAGCTGCCAGTGAGTATAGTTCCCACTACAGGATTGTGCTGCTCTTGTGTGAAAGTGACCTAAAATGACATTGAATAATTCTTTAGCCATAGTAGGAGGTGTCAGAACAGCCCATAGCAAACACCAGAAACAACCAGAGGAACACAGGTAAATGCTGGAGAGACCAAATCAGAGACAGATTGGACATTTGACCTCTACTTTAAAACAATGCTGTCTCTTCATAAATATATATTTGTATATTATACACATGTATTAAATCTTTTATGTTTCTTCTCTCTAAATAAAAATAGGACATGGTGACAACTATTGTTTATTAGTCCTGCCAGCTGGACTCAAATATGCTGCATATGTCAGCACAAATCTGTGTCTGGGGACGTGTGCAGCTGATATTTCACTCAGCTAAATATTCCTGCTTGGGAAATACCTAAAACAAGCCATTGGAAATATAGCATCCCCTTCCACCAAGCTAATCCTAGGCTGAAAAGGAAGAGATTACATCGTACAGCTGATTTCTCAGTCAGCTTGAAAAATCATGAAAAATCAGGAGAATGCTGTCCTGTCTGCAGTGTTTGAAGAGTGGCACGCTGTGAACCAAACCTGAAACTCTCCAGCTTCCCCAGCCCTGTCCTGGAGCTGGATGATGAGGGCACAGCTGAAAACAGGGATGTGCTTTGAGCTCTGCAGCCTCCTGCCTGCCCTGGGGGACCTTTGGGTAACGGGAGAAGCTTCAGCTCTGCAGGAGGAGCAGGGAGGAAAAAACAGATGATACAGTCATGCCTTAGGATTTGAGCTTTTCTATTTTTCATGTATTTGTGGTCCTGCAGCTCTTTAGTGAGTAACTCAAACTCCACACACAGTGTGAGCTGCTGCTGCTGTCCCATTCTGGGCAGACACAACAATTCCTCTCCAGACCTCACTGCCTCAGGGAAACAAAAGGGACTTGGGGAGAGCAAACTTGGGGTAAATTACTTCATTACTTGAAGCTATAATTAGAAGATTAACCCCCCAATATGCAACTGGACCAAACTTATAAAAGTGTGAAAACCTGTGGTCCATTTCTGGGTGTAGCCCGTGGGGGACTTTGTCTGCCCTAAATGTACCTGAAGGTCCTTCAATAAATATAACTGCTTTTATTCCCTTAATTCTGTCTGGCCTCTGTTTTTAGGTAGCCCAGACAAGGCCTCATAGAGGTGATCCCACATCAGCACTCCCAGATTTCCTGTGGGGCCAGCAGGATTTGGGATGTCAGACCTGAATGGGGCTGTATCCCCTTGAAGTGCTGCAGCCGAACACAGTGACCAGACATTTGTACAATTTGTACAATTTGTACAACAAAACCCCCAGGACAAACTCACAACCCTACAGAATAAAATGGCTTTGGATATTGTGCTGCCCAAAGTCTGAGCCCGTTTCTGGCTGCAGCCATTCCCCTGCAATAACAAATTCTAAAGCCTGTGACAATAATGTCAGGGGCTGCATGTGCTGCACCAGCCAGCCAGCAGCAATGTTCAACACCATCCTACTCATTTTCAAGGCTTACTCACCCCACAACAGACTCAGATAAACTGCAAATCCAGTTTAACAGCTGAGCTGAGCAATCAATCATTCAGAAACAAGATTCAGAGCAGCCCTGGTGAACACACAGAAGGCAATTAGATGCCACTGTTTGTAAAATAATATTGGTGGGAATTCTTTTCCCTCATCTGATTTATTTCTGTCAATCTGCAGTTTAGATTCTGTGTCATGATTAACTCCTTTGTCCTGAGATGCCATATAAAAGTAAAGCTGGCATTATTAAATGCCTCTGAAAGCAATTCTGAACCTCACAATTGCTAAGGAAATTGATTAAAGAGAGTCAGCTAGCACTGCTAATTTGCAACTGGTTATTTTTAATGACAGACTGATAAAATGAAATGCTAAACTTGAGAATAAAACTCGCTTTATGTAATATGTTAACTTGTAGAGAACACATTTGCATAAACATTTGTAGGATAGAATGAGTCCTTGGGCAGTTCAGACTATTTGGGCTGGCTGAGATGCTAGACAAAAATATAGTGCCTGTACTGTCAAATTCCAATGTCAAAAGTATCCATCAAAAGTCATAATCTCTTTAACTTCTTTGTCAGGTTTTACAGGATAAGTTTTTAGGTTGTGCTTTTCATCAATACCAGCAACTAAACTCATCTGGGGGAGTTCAAAGAGTCAATTAATGTGGTATTCAATTACAAAAGGGAGCAGGACACAAAAAATTCAAACAAATACCAAGGTATGTAGAGGTTTCCAAGTATTGAATGTATTTCTGGTATTGTATATTTGTATTGTATGTACTTATGGCTTCCATGAGCATTCTTTCAGGAATACCAGGGTGATATTAAACAGAAAACATTAATAAAACAGGTTTGACTAAATTGTTTGTTTGACTATTGCCCTTCTCCTTCCAAAAAGAGAGACAGGAAAGTGTTTGAAGCAATCAAAAGATAAAAATCTGCATTGATTGCTCTCAGGAAAGCAGGCTAAAATTGAATGCCTATGTCCTTACAAACACATTGGAAAGACTTCCAAAACCCTCTGAAAAACAAGTTTAAGGCAGGGAGAAACAGAAAACTCTGATTTGCAGGGAGAATTTTGTCTACTTATTCCATTGAAACTGCATTATGTGAAAGTTTAAGTGATCACTATTTTAAAATTATGTAGAATATTACAGTAGTAAAGACATATTTACTGCAAACACTGCAAATTAATCAAGTTCACTGACAGTCAATGCACAAGAAGCATTTTCAGAGCCCTGAAAACTGATTAGCTCATTTTGAAACCACTGTAAATTAATTTACCACAGCTCAGCAAAAGGTAAAAATCAGTTTTATAGTAATTTAGGAGTTTTCCACAGAAGTACATTTGAGTTCTGAGTGTTTCTAGAGGGACGAAACCACATCTTTTGAACTCTGCTTTGGGAATGGACCCAGCACTGGCACATCTGCATTCAGAGCAGCTCCAGGCATGGCTGAGCTGACAATGCACACCTTCAAGTGCTGTTTCTTTTTGCTGCCAGGCTTGACACCTGAATGCTTGGTGTGCTTCACACCAGGATCTCTTCCCAGTTAGGAGGGTAGAGATGCTAAAGTAAGAAGCAGTTTTGTAATTTATGAGCTTCAGCACCAATCATAATTCTACAAAGAGACCTGGCAGCTTAAAAATTCCACTTTTCCAATTAAAGGCATGGAGGTGCCCATACTGCAGAGAGCAGAACATTTTCTCTCAGGAAGTTCTTAACCTGTGCCAAGAAATGGTATGAACCTCCTCAAATGAACATATTTGCAATCTTTTGCTGTAAATCCACATTATTTTCAATAAAAATGGTCCATTTTAAATAATCTAAAATATCTTAACTAGATAGAAGTTTTCATTGTACTTTGTTTGCACTCATAAATACATTGAACTGTTGTACAACTGAGTTTGTCAGTATTTGTGTTACACTGTGGGACTCACATCACATTATTTGTAAAGTCCCCACTGTTGAAAGGCAAAACATCTTGAACACAGATCTAATATACATTAAGGTATAGGCAATCCCTGATTTAAGTGCACTCTTTAAATTGAAGTTAGAAATTAGTTTTCAGCTGCACTCCAACTACTACTGGTGATACTTTTTAAAGATTGATAACAGAGTTTTCTCCAGAATCCATCAACCTCATTAAGTGGCAGTAAAATCTGGGCTACAATTCAAGATTGGAATGTTTAATATAAAAAAAAAGTCGACATAAGCCAATTTTCAAACTGAACATAACACTTCATTGTCTATCCAGGTACAAGCACAGTAAATACAACTCAACAGTCAGAGGAAGAAGAAAGAAGCACACTTCTGTGACTTAAATGTCACGAAACAGAGAAAATCAGTGTCTCTTTCCAAAGCATTACTAAGGTACATTGCAGTTTTTTCTCTTACTCTGTAAATGTTATGCTTGTTACTTTTATAGCCATAACAGGCACTTCAGCATTCAAATAATAAAAGAACCACTCAGCTGTGGCAAACAACGGGCAAGAGCACCTGGGTGTAAATCCATCAGAACCTGACCTCCTGTGGGAGCAGGAGCACTCTGAAAGGCAGGGGCTGGTGCAGGGATCCTCCTCGGCTCTGCAAAAATTCCCTCTCACCCTCTCAGTGCAAGCCCTCTCTCTTTTTGCCCCATGAATCATTCAGGATTAGGGCTGAATTCAGCAAATTTCAAATATTTTGTGTGAGAAATGGATTTGTGAAGAATTCCCGAAACCTGTCAGAAAGCTCACACAGCCCGTACATCTGTGTGCAAAGCCTGAGATGAGCTGTGCTGGCTTAGGAAGGCCATGGGACAGAGATGACATTGTTGAGAGACTGAGCTAGAAACAAGTCTCAAAGAGTTTTAGAAGATGGCCTTGCAAAAATACAAGATATTTTGGAGAATTTGAACTGTGAAAGATGCATTGTAGCAGGACCAAGTGGGGAAAAAATAAAGGTGGTTGGTGTTAGAAGCAACAGCAGCATTGTGTGGCAAAGCTCATGGGCTGAAAACCATTTCTGGGGTGGTGTAAGCAGGAAATGGGCTGGCTTCTGATGGAATGGAGATGAGTTTTACATCTCTTGCACCTCACCCTTTACTGATAATGGAATAAAACCTTGTAAAACACCCCTCAGTTGCCCCATCTCTGTAAAAACTGGTAAAACCAACAATTTTGCATTGTTGTTTTTCACTGACCATAGATGTCATGGTGTGGGCCGTGCATAGCTGGTTATAAGAAAATGCAAAATTATTCTGGTTGCTATCAAAGCAGGGAACATCTGCTGCTGTCTTTGACCACATTCTCTAACAGCAACACAAATACATCATTCATGACTGGATGGAGGTTCTGTGGCCACAGCAGTCCGTGCTCAGCAGACCAAAACCAACATTGATGCATTATTCTCTTTCCATTCAGGGCCCTTCCTTTGGCCTGTGCCATAAACACCAAAACATGTCTATTAAAAATATTTTAGTGACCTTAGAAACAAAGAGCAAATTGATATATAAAGAGACAAAGAGAGGTTTAGTTGGTTTTGAATGGCCAGGACAGGGAAAAAAATTTCAACGTCCTGAAGTAAATTAAAAAGTGAAGTCAGTGCCCTGTCTGTGGACAGAGATTATTCTAAGAAAGGTTATGGAGCTGAAAAAGCTTCAATGACAGTTTTCAATGTACCTGGAATTTGAAATACATTTTTTCATACAAAAATTGTAAGATGAACAATAGCATAAAGGGAAAAAACAAACAATCAAAAAAGGAAAGGAGCACTGCTCAGGTTGAGTTACAAATGGAACGGGGCAAGATTTGTTAAGAATTCTTTAAAAACGAATAGATGTGTAATTAAGGAAACAAAAGAAATGTAACAATGATGCCAGAATTTCATTGGATGTATTGCAACCGAGTATTGCTTTCCAGAAACACACCTTGGGGAAAAGGCAAAGCCTTTCCCCGTATACAATGGGAAAGGAGAACCAAAGGCATAAATTCATTTATAAAAAAACCCTGCCGAAGATTACAATTTTTTCCTCATTGGTTCTGTTTGTTTTTTTTTTACTGTCACTGTGTGACAGAGAAATACTTTTCTCCAAAATGAGAGGGGGCAAGATCCACTCCCTTTTGCTTTAGAGAACAAAAACCACTGCCTAGTTTCTTCAAAAGATATTTCCTAGCATAAAATCACCATCAGGGTTTGGGAACCTTTTCAGATTCTTCTGGTACTTATCACTGAAACAGCCCTGAAACCACGTTTGAGCTTCTTTGTGCTTCTAAATATCCTCCACCTGCTTTACTGGCTTACATTAACCACTTCATAATATTTTAATCCTTTTTTTTCCCTCTACCATGGCTCACCATAGCCACTCTTCTCAGCATATCTCAGACTATATATATATAAAATTTATATATTTTCTGCTTCAGGTATGGTCTTTGTGAAAAATTTACCTGTACTAATAAAACTACCACAAGAAACATATCCATGCACTTCAGGCTCACAATGCATGAAAGCATGACTCCATCTGACTTTTTTCTAATTGACAGAGTCCAAAACCTCATGAAATACTCACTAACCAGCATTTCTTGGGGGGAAGGAAAAGCCCTGAACACAGATTCCCTTAATACAGACAATTATATTAATAAGGCAGCAGTTCCAAGCAATCCATGAGCACTGAAGTTCACACACACACATGAGATTTGCAGCCCTTGTCAAAGAGTTTGCTTCTGGCTATCCTCAGCCTTGTAACATTTTCACATTAATTTTGGGCAGCATGAATTTTCCCGCTTGGGGCATTTTAAACATGCTTGGAAATAAATAATTAATGCATTGGACACTATTAATTAGCAAAACTCAGAAACAGCTACTGTTACAGAGCCTGAAAAGTTTCTCTAAACTTGTCAGGCTGTTAATAATAAATAGGGTGGAAATGGCCAATTAACATACTTAAATAGCAACCTTTATAAACAGTGGAAAATACCACTTTTAATGTTCTTTAGATATGAGAAATAAAAACCACCAACTCTGCTACTTTAGTCGTAATACTTCACTAACAGAAATGTGGATTTACACTCGTAGGTGGAGCAGACCTGTGGAACCAAACACAATATCTGACTACAACAACTCTTTTCAGATACTGAATCCTTGTTTTTACACTTTTTATGTGGCAACAAATTTGTTAAAAATAACATGTGAAGGTGAAGATCTATGACCGTATTTACTCATTCCTACAATTTTGGAAATCAAAGATCTACAGTGATACAGGTTGTATTATAAATCATGACTTCTTTAAGGCATTAATACAGAATAAAAATAATTTATTTCCTCATCTCAACTTTTTCCAACAAAGACTTGCTTTTGTTGATGGTGATTGGGAGAATGGATTTGCAAAGGAGAATGATTTATCCCATCAGGAGAGGTGCTGGGGGGGCAGGGTTGATGTGGATTTTGACTTCAGCAAAGCTTCCAGTGCTGTCTCCCCCAATATTCTCGTGGACAAACTGGCAAGGCAAGAAGCAGAGGAACAGGGTTAAAGCTGCCTGAAGTGCTGGCCTCAAAGGTTCCTGATGCCACATTCCAGCTGGAGGCCATGCTGTTATATCCAAGGAAAATAACCCACAGCAATGGGATGGCAACAGGAAAAAGGAGAGGGGAAGATGCAAATCCAGGCAGCAGCACTGTTCCTTCGCTCTCCCTTCTCATAAAAACTAATAGAGAAGGTAAAAGAGAAAATTATACAAAACTGACTGCTGTAGCATTTAAGTTTTATCAATATTCATCTGGAGGTGACAGAGCTCACACACAGCCCTGGTACAGCATAAACCACCTACTTGACAGTCAACAAAAACACCAGTACCCTGAGCCATAATAGTGTTGCACTGCCAGTTCATTTATTCATGAACTGCAGAGGAAAATAAGCACGTGGAATGTATATAAATTTTCAGTTCAAAAGTTGCTGCCATCAAGGGAGAGCCCTAAGTTATGCACTACCTTTATAAAAAAAGTTTGTGGTTTGTTGCTTTTTCCCCAGGAATGCTGCAGCACATCTAATGAGCACACCCCTTAGCCTTTCTCTTTTGGAACAAAGCTTCCCTTTGTTGCTCGGGGCTCACACTCAGCTGACATGTGCACCAGAAACAAAACTGCTCTAAAAG
Source organism: Taeniopygia guttata (assembly GCF_048771995.1). Lineage (NCBI taxonomy): Eukaryota > Metazoa > Chordata > Aves > Passeriformes > Estrildidae > Taeniopygia > Taeniopygia guttata. Next base: position 1,965,638 of record NC_133029.1, on the reverse strand, counting down.
TTTGGAAATAAGTATATTCGATTTACTGCCTCTTTTTTTTTCCTTTTTCCAAATACCAAGAGTCCATCTGCTTCTTTATCTCTGTCCTCATTGGCTGTTTTTGCCTACATTTGGCCATGCAGTAAAACCACTTTGCACAGCAGAGGAATCCACTAAAGGACACAGATTTAAGATAAAATCAGATTTTTAGGCAATAATCCAACACTAAATTCCATCCTGGAAGGTAATGCAGCCCAGAGAGCATTTATGTTTTCTTTACAACACCTGAAAAGTGTAAAATTCTTGACTGGCTTATGAAAGAACAAAATAACCTGAGTTTGACAGGCAGCTGTCATGAATAATATAAATTATTATTTATCTTAACCTGAGCTGGGAAATTGTCAGGGCAGCCTGAACTCCTGTCCCAAGGTGCAGCTGTCACTGCCCCTGAATCCAAACCTTTGGGAAGGACACATCAGGGACCACCCAGAGGAATCCAGCCCAGATATTCCTCCTCTGCGTGGAATGATGGACACACAGGCTGTTCAGGAAAGCTGCAAATAACAGTATGAAAACTCAGTATATTCAGGCCTTTTTAAAAGAGATTAACCAAGATTCAATGCCTTAAGGTACCTCTAAGTACCAACAAAAAAAAAAAAAAAATTAAATCTCTGTGTTAAGGTCAATATTTTGGGTTTATTAATATTTTGTGTTCTGTGTCAACAAAAGTACAATGTCATGGGTTTGGGCTAGTCTTACTATGAAATAGAACAGTGATTATTTATAGTTTTCATGTAAAAGATTAGTTAATGAATAAATGCAATTGATAATTAAGAATTACAAGTAAGGATGTTCCTATCAATACTTCTGCCTAATGACATCTAAAACCTGACCTGCTCAATCACCAAACATTCCCAATAAAGCCACAGTCAGAGATTCTGAATAACCATGGAGACTTCAAATAGCTGAAATCTTCAGGTTTAGTTATGATGAAATTAAAAAGTCTCCAAAAAGCAATGATGGCTTCAGAAAAAAACTAAGGGTAAAGTGCATAATGACACACTTGAAATGAAAAAGTGTCAGTGAACGAGAAAAGATGCAATTTGTTGTTTCTCTATAAAATTCAAAACAACCAATGAAATAAAGTTAAAATATTTTATACACATACTTTACCATTTTTCTTATTTCTCAATTTAGATTTCACAATGTGGTAATTATTAAAACAGGTCATTAAGTCATTTCTTCAAGCTAAGAGAACCAAAATAAACAGCAAAGATATATTCCTTGTTTTTCCTTACATTAAAATCTTATTTTATTGTAGCTATCAAAGCGTTACCGTGCTGCTTTGTTTTCCCCTGTCCACCTCATGTGAAAACCAACAGCAAAAAAATTGGGGGGAGAGAGAGAGATGAGGAAAAGCTCTGGTGGAGCTGCCATCTGATCTGAATCCTGATTACCACCTGCTGCATCGTTTAACTGGAAACAAGACCTAAAATCTCCCTGGAGAATCTGTGCCTGTGATTTAGCTAACTGACATCTGGATGCTGCTCACAAATCGAGCTGGAAGAGCATTTTCCTGCTGCTTCCAAGCCCGGCTGATAAAGTAAGCAGTTTGGGCATTAAGGCTTCAGGTGCCTCGTTACATCTCTATTGACAACTCAAATATTTTTTTCCCCCCGAATTCTCAAGCCAGTTCCTGCACAAACGTGTGACACCAAATTTTTAGAATTATTTAAAAAGAAAAATTCCTAAAATGTCATGAAAGTAAAGGAAGGGGCTGAAAGTAGAATTGAGCTCCTCGTTCTAAGTGCACGCTTGACTCCTATGAGGAATTTGGGAGGGGAGGTCTTTGTCTCCCTGGGAAAACACCCATTAAACTGCACAAGTACAGATAACCCAGGAGCAGAAATGTTTCCTTGTAAAAGCGTATTTTGCAATCAGGATTCTTCAGCTGGTGTTCTAGCCCGTATTTTGCAATGAAAACGACAATGTCTCAAAATAAATATCTGTAAATAGAGGTTCATTTCATTTACACACAGGTCCAAAACCAGAGTAGCACAAACAGCAAATACAGAAGTGCAGAAAAGTACAAATCACTGGAATAACCTGTTTAAAGTCTAAAATATCTTTATGCATTTTTATAAGATTTCTTGTCACCAATATCAGCAAACGTCATGAACCGAATCAGATAAAAGGAATATTATTGAGCAGATCCTCTGCTCTTGACAAATAAACCCACCTTGTTCAGCAATTCAGCAGAGAAAAAAAAAAAAAAAGACATTTTTTATTCAACATCAAAAAGTCTTACTAGAAAAACAGAGGGGATGAATACTCAGGATAAAGTTTAGCTATTGAAAAACTTAACAGCCTAAAGCATATATTTATACCAAACACCTATAAAATTACAAAATGATGCACTGCTAAAATGTAAAATTTTTTTGCTTATGATAAAATCACTTGGAGATAAAATTTTTGTGGTACAGCTGAGCTTTTTTTTCATGAACAAATTTAAAGGGCTTCAGCACAAATTGTCTCATTTTCTCAATATATAAGATAAATGAAATAAATGGAATCTACCCTCTTAAAAATAAAAAACTCAAACAGATAAATGCATCTTAGAGTCAGTGACAAGTACAGACCCCACACTCCATCAAGCTGTTAGCCAGATTTTATGGAATTAAGAGATTCATTCAGGAGCCTTAATATGATAATGCATTAATATAATGGAGCATTGTGTCTCAATATCACTACGGGACAACTTCAAAAATGCAAAACAAAATTAAGTTGCAATCTAATTTGTTAAATCCCATTTAGTCAGGTTTGTAAACTCTTTTCTGCCAACATCAGCTGTTTTGGTTGCCAGTTAGGAAAACACTGCTAGGAATGCAAGGAGAGGTGAAGTTACATGCACAGTTACAAAGCACAGACCTCTGCAGTAAATAAATGCGGGATAGAAGAAATCCTAATAAACTGGACAGGAGTCAAACACTGAAATCCTCTAATTTCTCAAAAGTTTCCATAATTTCCATCATCACAGGTTTCTCACATTAATATGACTGGTTCACTTCACAGAACTACTCAGAAAATCATAAAAGCAGAGAATGTGCTCTTTGAGTAGGCAACAGTAATTGGGAATTTTCTGCTTTGGGAAAAAATGCCTGGAAAACACAAATCTTGATGCTTCTAATAGTGCAGAATACATGAGCTTTAAGTGGATTTTCCCAGGTCTGTTTAAAATTATAACAGGTCAATTTGGTTTACTCTGATGAGTTCCTCAGCTACAAAGCTGCTTAAGAATTTCTTGGCTCTAAGCTGCAGCTGAGTGCTTTTTATGGTTATGGCTGATAACTGAAATTGACTGGGTTAAAACGTGTTGGATTGTCTCAGAACTCTAAAAAAAAAGAGATTTTTTTCCTTTGATAGTCCAGAATAGTCCCACTAACATCTAGATCAGCAGAACCAAGGCGGCAGTGATGAAAACATCTCCAGAACAGAGCAGAAACCCCAAGGACACCAGGAGCTCTGAGCAGCAGCGAGATGAGAACTGCTCCAGCATCATTACTTATTTGAAACTCGTTCTGAAATCATTTCAGCTGGTGGCAGGAGTGGCACACGGGGAGGACGAGCTGCCTGGGGCAGGGGGTGGCAGGGCTGCTGCTGGCAGCAGCTCTCAGCATTTTCCAAAATGCTCCAGGTGGGCTCTGAGAGACACCTGAGGGCTGCTCGTGTCACAGGGGCAACCCCACTGCTCCTGGACTGGCCACACGCTCACCCGACCTCTCAATAAAGCAGTTCAGCTTTTTGCCAGAAAAATAACAATTTAGAAGGGGGAAAAAAGTGACAAGGATTGGAGTTGACACGGGAGAAGCTGGAGAGGTGCCTGGACTGCGGGATGAGGGAGAGGAAGCCCAGCAGGAAGCTGCAAGCTGTTGGATGAACTTCGGTGTCACGAAACTTCACGCTTCAAGACCGAGGTTAAAATTGCTATTTGAACAATTCATTATTTCAGGAACACGAGCACTCCCAGGGAAATGAAACAAAAGCAGCGAACTTCATTTATATACAGGCTGGGAACAACTGCCAAGAGGAACAAGGTCAGCGTCAATTCCCCTGATCCTATCCCTCAGTGCTGTAAAGTACATGCTGCTTTTATCTCCTAACAGTCCAACTGATTAATATGACGAGCTAAAATTGCCAGCCTCCATGGGATGGAGAGGAACAGAGAGATGTGAACATGTGCTGAAAATTAAAAGGTGCTAAGAAATGAGCAGGCCGTTCCCCCAAGTCTGCAGAAAGAACAACTTTTGGCAGCCAGATTCTGAATTGTGGCTCCCAGGCTCATTGCAGCCTTGCCAATGCCGTGCCAGACGTGAAGACAACTTCACTGGCACTGAGGTGCTTTGTTTTCAACGAGACTCTTGGGCTGATGGAAGATAAGACAGAAGAAATTCCATCTTTAGTCACATCACACCACCCCCACCACGCTCAAAACAACCAGGAAAGGGAGAGAGCTCATGGCTGGCACTGAGATAACTCAACCATTGCCTTCTTCTCTTTCCATTTTCTCAACATAACCCAAAATACCTTGGTTTAATCCTGGTTCTTGTCAAGAATACTGCTGAGGGCTCAGAACTTTTTTATAAAATAGATTTACTGAGAAGCTGGGAACAAATCCATTTGGATGAATTGTAAAATGAGGGCTTAGCATTCGGTGACACAAAATGACAGGCACATGCTGAAATGAACTAACCCCACTGGCTTGGATGTAATACCCGGTGTCTTTAAATGTATCATCCCTCCATTTCTGAAATTATTTAAAAAGAAAAATTCCTAAAATGTCATGAAAGTAAAAGAAGCGGCTGAAAGTAGAATTGAGCTCCTCATTCTGGTTTTGATTTCTTAGTGATCTTAGTAAATCACTAACTCATTCTTCACTTTCTGCCTCATAAAACTGAGAAAAAAACCTTGATATATACCTGACACTTTTAATATGAAAAGCACTTTAGAGAAGCTTTTTGACACAGGATGAAAGATTGTACTTTGCCATACAGAATAGCTGTATTACCTGACATGCTCATTATACACTGTCAGAGCCCAACAACTTTCAGAATATTTTCCTCTTATTATTCTTCACTCCTTGACTGTGTTCAGTAATTACATATGGAATTCTGCAGATTGGTTTAGTGACTTAGGAGAGTACTTCCCCCAGAAATCCAGATAAACCTGCTTCTCAACTGTTCAGAAATGTTTTCAAGAGTCTTGCTGGTATTTGGGTAAAGGATTTTTCAATGCAGCCTTCTCAGTCCACAGAGTTGTGAAAAAAGGAACCATACCTGTTTAAAAATCTCTGGCATTCCTTAGTGCTATAAATGGAAAATATCCCAAATTAATTGTGTTTCCTGTCTGGTGTCACTAAACACTACACATATCCACACAAGTATCAGTCACAGCACAAAGACAATTATTTGTCATTTCTATGCTTATGTTCTAGGTCACAACTCAGAGTCTTTTTTGCACCTTCTCCCTTTTTTTCTCTGCTGCACAGAGGCACCAGGATGAAATGCCCAGTCTGTGAGCAGCACATGATCATTTCTGCAGCACACACCAGCCCGGCTCCCCTGGCTGTGCTTGCAGCACTGGAATTTCTCTAGAACCACTTCTGGCACACTTCAGACCCGCTCTCCTTCAGCAGAAATTGCCCTGCCTGTTTTAGAAACAATCAGAAAGCACCAACTACGCATTTATTTGACTACCTGCCCTGCCCTTCAGAACAGTCATTACCATGCAGGATAATGACATTCCACAGGGAGGAAAGTGCTGCTCTCAAAAGCTTTTGGGAATCATTTCAGCAAGCCAAACAACGCCAATGAGCTGACATCACTCCTAAAATGCTTCTTTGTGTGTCAGTGAAGTGATGCCCAGACACAGCAAACAAGGGGCTGTGTGTTCCTGGGGGTGGCAGACACCCATCTGCTTCTTCCACGCTGCCAAATCCAAGGGTCTTTATTAAAAACAGCCCTTGGGTTATGCAGTTTGCCAGACTCTGCCCCTTTCCTGCTCCTTACACACTCACGTCTCGGGGCTGGGGAAAAAAGCTGCTCCTCTCCTGCTGGCTTTCCCAGGAAGTTTAGCCACAACACGCAAATTGAAGCTTGTACCTGTCCCCCACCTCTCAATCCATCCATTGGCATTTTCAGCTCTGCTGCTGGTTTTTCCCCCAAAGTTAATCTATCATCCCTTATTCCTGTTTTTCAAACTTCACATTCAAACCCATGCACAAAGTGTTTGGAAATTCTGATTGTTCTGGATATGACAGGACAGGAGTGAGGTTTGGAGTTTGTCTATCTCCTCTACAAAACTTGAGGAAGGCATTCTCTAACCTTTCATTTCATTAGCAAAAGTAATTCTGGCTCTGTTTAAAAGGGAAATAAAGAACATTTAACTAGTCAGATCATATTTTTAGAATCAGAAACCAGCCTGTCTGCAACAAGGTGGTTGCAACAAATGCCAAACTCCAAGGTTTGGAGTTTGTTTTGCAATTCAGGGCAAAACCCAAAAGCAACAAATTTCCTGTGTTGGAAAGGAAGAAGGTAGAAGTTAACTCTGGTGCACAGGTAGGGAGGAAGAATTGGGCTCATAATGCAAGCACGTGATGGCAGCAAGCTGAGAAATCTATTTTCCTGATTAAGCAGAATACTTTCAAAAATAAATAACAGATACTTTCTTCTACCTATTTCTGAAAGCTTAACCAATGTTCCAGATCCCAGAATTATTTCAGGATTAATTCATTGCTGGTGTTATGTTTTGTACTTTTTTCCATGCATTCAAAAAATACTTAATGATTATCAAAACAAACAGAATACCCAAAGGAAAAGCTTTCCAAAGGCTGTAGAGATACAAAGGAAAGCTTGATATATAGTCAAAGTAGGGGAAAAAATGGGAAGAAATGGTGACTTTTTCAAATATATTTGACTGCTCTACAGAATACACAGCAGTGAATAAAGCCCAGTGTCTGTTATATTATGGTTATATATATATTATGGCAGGAAATAGTCTTGTCCCAAAGTTTCTATTTGTTAATAGTTTAGCCTTAAGGTTCTGTAGGAAAAAAAAAAAAGAAAAAAGAAAAATTGTTTAATTTAGGAAGTAAGAGTAAGTCCTTGTTATAAACAACATGCACTCTGGGGCCAAGATAATTTTACTGTGCACTTGTTATTTAAATGAGTGCAGTGTCTCCATATGGCCATATGGATCTGAGATATATGTTATGTGCTCAAGGGGCACTGAAGGATTTAAAGTACATATGTTAACAAATAATGCTGAGTTGGCACCCAGCATTGCTGTCCTCACCACAGGAAATAGTAACCTGCCCCATTTTTTCATTTGTTATTTTCCTTAGAAGTATTTCTAAGAGCTAAAAAGCATGTGGGGATTTCACAGAGGTTTTATTGCATAATCAAGTTATTTCAAGAATTATGCTACTGGAAGCATCATACCTTTGTCTGTGCTCCTCAAAGCAAAACCAAAACCAAGTTCCATATATAACTATAAATATTGGTTAAATCGAGAATTCCCAGAAAATCGTCTCAGTATTAACACTTCTCATTTATTATGATACTATGTTAATTCATGCCAGATGGAGACTATTCAAATGTTCATGACTTGTACTTGTCACAAACATATGTTCCCAGAATAATGGACTGGTTTCATAGCAAACAACATCCCATATTTAAAGACCTATGATGAGGCTCATAAAAGGAAAAAAAAAAAAAAACATAAACAGAGAAGGGCACAGCTGGAAAACAAAAAAAAATAAAAATCAGGTTCTTCACTACCAAGAGGATTATGGAGGGAAATGCATTCTCTGCACACTCCTGACCGTACACTGGGCACAAAATTTTAACACTTCAACACATCCCACCCAAACACATGGAAGGGAACACTTTGTATTCCCTGACCTCCCCACATCACAGCGATTCTCGTTCATTCAAGGCAAGTACTTCCATGACTGGGCAAAGCAAGATAAAAATTACATCTTCAAAATCCTGCATTTCAGTTCAAGGCCTGCCTTGTAGAAGTGCCCAGGGTGAAGGACGTGCCTGGGAGGTGACAATGACAGTGCCCAGTGGAGGCAGAATTTGGGCCTTGTTGCTCTAAAGCCAAGGAAGGCATGGCCAGGGTTAATAAAGGCTCTCTCTCACAGTGCTGTCATGGATCAAGCTATCAGAAATAGGTGCTGTAGAAGAAAGTATCTGTTATTTATTTCTGAAAGTATTCTGCTTAATCAGGAAAATAGATTTCTCAGCTTGCTGCCATCATGTCCTTGCATGATGAGCCCAATTCCTCCTCACTACCTACGCACCAACTTCTACCTGCTTCCTTTCCAACATAAGGAATTTTTTTGGGGGGGATTTTGCTCTAAATTGCAAAACAAACTCCAACTAACTTTGTTACAGACAGGCTGGTTTCTGATTCTAAAAATATGATCTGACTAGTTAAATGGTTTTTATTCCCATTTTAAATAGAGCCAGAATTACTTTTGATAATGCCATGAAAGGTTAGAGAACACCTTCGTCAAGTTTTGTAGAGGAGATAGACAAACTCCAAACCTCACTCCTGTCCTGTCATATCCAGAACAATCAGAATTTCCAAACTTTTGTGCATAGGTTTGAATGTGAAGTTTGAAAAACAAGAATAAGAAATGATAAACGAACTCTGGGGGAAAAACCAGCAGCAGAGTTGAAAATGTCAATGGATGGATTGAGAGGTGGGGACAGGTACAAGTGCGAAGACAAAGAAATCCATGAAAGAAAGGATCTCACACTCCAAATGGATATCAAAAAGCACTTAGGGAAACATATTTAGATGAAATGAGCAACAAAGGAAACTTAGAGTAATCTCAACATTTCTTCCACAACACAGAAGTTGCTTACAAAGTAAAGAAATTCTAATTGACAAAGGTAAAAAACCACTTTTGTTTCAAAACAAAAACACCAAATGAATTGAACAGACTGAACTGCATGTCACGACAAGAGTTTTAAGCTTTGAGTTTCAGATGTGCAGAGATGTTAGAAACCACACACACAATTTTTATCCTTACACATTGACAAAATTCTGCAAGAAAAGCTTGACTTAAAAAAAAAACCAAACCCAAAACAAAACAAACCTTTGTTTTCTTTACTTTTTCCTGATGGCAAAGTGGAAAAGATGGAAAGCTGAACTGTTTATATTTCAGAGGCTCCACAAATTTATTTGACTGATTAAATCAATTTGCAGCCCAGTAATAGGCACTGTTTTTTAGGCAACTCAGGGTCAGGATGCCACCCGTTTTGGAAGGGAAGGTGGGAGAAAGGAAGAGACAGGAAATAAGGACTTAGGTTTTGAATTATTATGACAGAACGAGCTCCTGCAGGACTGAAAAGATTGTTATAATATTTATCGATTTCTGCCAGCGGTAATGGCAGCGTGCTCCCCTCTGTGCTGACTCAATGGGCACAGAGAATGAAAACCTGTTGGGTGAGATAATAAAATGTGCATGTGTTCTGCCTGATAGCAGTAGCCCTGGTGATAATCCTATGAGTTCCCAAAATATGTTCCAGTATGATTCAGAGGACAAGTATTACATCCTAAACAGAAGAAGAAGGGGAAAACAAGACGTGGCAGTGGCAATGACCAAAACCTCCAGCCTAAAAAATGGATAAAAACCCTCTACACAACTGTTTCCTTCAGAGACAAAAAAAAAAAAAAAAGCTAGAAGCAGACCTGGAACAAGCAAGTATTCAGCCTTCAGTCATATATAATCTAAAAATCCAATCACCAATAAAACACACATGAGCTTTAATTTGCCTCTGTTGAGTCTGCTTTGTTTAAAAGGCCTGAGAATGGTCTCCAAACCTTCCAATGGCTAAAACAGATCAAATATGCTCTTCAATGTAAAGGATAATACTGCTGAACACCCTAAATATTTTGGGTTTTCCTATATTAGAAGAGGTGCTGTGGAAAAAAGAACCAAAAGATGCAATAATTTTTGTTCCTATTTGCATTCATCCATTACTTCAGCAAATGGCAGCTTCCTGTTCAGTCCCCTGAAATAGTGGAGAAATGAAGAAAAAGTTGAAAATATTTTGTATATTGTCTAGAAATGGTGTGCTAAGAGTACTTATATCTAGAAGATATTATGTGTATTCATATAAAATCCCTGTATATATATATATAAAGACAAGCAGCCTTTTCCATGGATAGTGCTCCTTATTTTGTTATGAAACAAGAATTTTTGAAAAGACCAAAAAGCTACTGTCAGCAACCAAGCGGAAAAAGATATGTATTCTTCTTGTTCTTTTTTTAAAAATGATTTGTTCAATCGCTTTTTACTACAGACCATTTAACTTGCTCTCTCCTCCAGTGACAGAAGACAAATCAAAAACTGTCAGGTATTTTAAACTGTGATCTGCACTACACTTGAAGTTGAACTGCAGCTCAGAATCATTGGACTCAGACCTACAATTGTTGCTATTCCTAGACATGTCACAAAATTCAGCTCTGCTAGAGGGATTCTGCCTAATTCAAAAACAGGACAAAACCTTGTTCAAGGCAAAGGAGCCCTACAAAGCCCTGGTGCCTGTGAACAATCCCAAAAGCAATGTGCTCCCATTCCCAGAGCTGGGCACATTCAGCCAAGCCCAGCAAATTCTTGTTTTACCTGTGCAGCTCTCAAATCCTTTCTCCTCCGACAACAAAGTGTTCTCTGACCTTTTCCTTGGTCCTATTCCCAGCCTGCTTCCCAGATTCACCCTGGAGCTCTTTGCTGCACTTGCTGTCTTCCCTTTCCCAGAAGGGATCTTTTACATCTTGCCAGAAAAAGGCACCTTCCCCTTCCCCTTCTGCAGCCACGTTCATCACCTCGCTGAGGTCTCACCCTGCTAATCACACCAGCTGAAGGAGTGCTTCCCACCTCAGATGTGACTTTTCTGTCTTTTCCTGTCTCTGCAATCAGTTTTCCAACCACTTCTGAGACAGTAGGAACTCTCAGTAGCAGGAGATCCTGGCTGTGCCCCATAAGGGATGTTCTGAAGCATCTGACATATGCAAGGAAAAAAACTTGCAAATCACTGCTTCTTGAAGGACTTATTCCGTGTGACCCTTCAGAAAGATTCTGTGTGACATTTCCTGTCACTGCTGAACATCGAGATTGCACCAAAGGAAAAATATTCCAAAGGACAAACCCATCAGAAGTTGAAATTCTTTATAGATTGCAATAAACCAAACCTATACCCCAAGTCTCAAACAGTTCATCTTCCATCTTCTCTTCAGTGAATAAATCAGTGTTACTAAGCACAGTGAAAAGGTGAAAAAGGACACTCTTCACTTTATTTCAAACATACTGCCCATACTCCATTTTATATTCCTTTTGTTATTCAGTGAGTAATGTTTTACTGCACCACTTGCCCAGATTAAGAATGTTTCAGTCTACACACTTATCATTTAAAACCAGCATTCCCCCAAAGGGAGCACGATGGGAGAACATGATGTTAATTAGCCTCATGGCATTATATCCCAATTCTGCTCTTGCTACACCACGGTTGTTGCATTCCCAATGCCTATTCCTTCAACCTCTCATGAAAAGGATCTGCACTTAGTCAACTCAGAGCATATTACTTTCCCAGAAGGGAAAAAGACTCATGTAAAATGTACCGACCTGAAGTGAACACCACTAAAACATTCATGCTCTGTTCTTTAAATAGGCTTCTCTTTTATGTTCGCTTTATCCCGGTGCCATGCGAAACTGCTTGACGTGTTTTGTTTGGCTGCTGTTTCAAAGAGTGCAAATTTTCACTCAGTCCAACTTCCAGGCCCCTGCAGCCCATTCATCCAATTAAAGGACTGCGGAATGAAAACAGAAAAAGCGCTTTGTGGAGCTTCAGAAATATTGTCCCTCAGGAAGGCTGCCTGCAAAAAAAGCGAACAAATCCATTGTGCAAACTGGTGCATTGCAATAGAATAAAATTGCTCCTCAAAGTCTCTTTATCCAACATGGATTACTGACTCCTGATAGCTGTAGGTTAGTTGAAGGTAGAGTCTATCGGAGTCAGGAAAGCTCTTATTACCTTTTATTATAACACATCCTCCCCCCATAATCTATAAAAAAGCCTCTAGGAGCCCATTCACTTCTACACCTCTTCACCACCTTTCAGTTTCAATAATGCTGAGTACAATTGAGGACTCTTTGCAGTCCACTGCAGTCTCCATATGCATTTACAGGCTAAATATTCCTAAAATGCCCTTGGGAAAGGCAGGCTCCCATTTATTATTCCAGATTTCTGGGAGCTGTAGCCCTTGCAGTTCCCTGGGAATATTGTTTCAGGCAGTTCTTCTAAAACCAAAACCTTACCTCTTGACCACACTAAGTGAAATTAAATTATCATGCAAAGCTCCTTGTGATTCTCTTTTCCATGAATCCATAATATAAATAAAGAGCAGAGGAAGACATTTAAAGTGGGGCTGACAAACAAATGCTAAAGACCAAGTTTTTATGATTACGGAGCCAAGATTTGAGGAAGGTCACAGCAATAACTGCAGAAAACTAATTATGCACTGCTTCATGCTGATTGAAAACTCAGGAATGCTGCTTGGTCATCCATATTTTAGACACACACATACACTCTTCAAAGTCAGCTGCAAGAACTCCTCCTCCTTCTTGTTAGGAAAGAGCAGAAAAAGACAAAAATTGAGCTCCCACTCCTATATCCCAGCGTTCCAGACATTCACAGGGTTTTGGTAACCCTGAAATCCATTCACTCCCTTTGCTGGAGAACCAGAGGTGCCCCTTTCACCCTGCCCACAAACTAAACCAGTGGTCACTCAAAAAATGGATTCACATTTAGACTGTTTTGGACAAATCCAAAATTTCCAAGGATTTTGATACAAACCTGAAGAATTTTTCAGGTGAACCAAATGTAAAACTTGTTTGCTACCACCCACTGTGTGGCACCCACATTCCTTGGGTAATACTGGAGCAGTTGGTTTGGATGCTGCTCTTCCACTGGGGTTAGCTAGTGCTTCCAAAAACTATATTCACATGACTTTTCTTCTCCTTTTTCCATATTCTCAAACGAGATTGATGTCTCACCACACTTCAGTGCCGTCACTTGAAATCTGGGAGAGTGATTTGCCAAAACAAATCATATCCTGATATGGAGAGAAGCACTCGCTTCCTGCAGGCTTTAATCTTGTTAATTATCAGCAAAATGATGATCAGAATCCTGGACTTCTCATCTGTGTGTAACAAACAAGGCTCTTGGCAGAACTTCTTGGCTGGTGTGAGAGGAGGGAAGCCCCAGTGGTCCTGTCTGCATTCCTCACAAATTTGTTCGTGGAGCTGTCACACACTGGCAAGGAATGCCTTTTTTTGTTCCAGTGCAGTTGTACCAGTTTTAACCTCGTATTCAAGATCCTCTTGTAGCGTCTCAAAGACCAACACTTCCCCCTTTTCTTTAATATGTAAAAGAAAAATGTAGCATTGAGAATATATTTCCTTTTTATCCATACATCATGGCCATTTCAATATCAGACAACGGTTTTTAATTAATTTTCCAATTTTCCAATTGGCAATTACTAACCCAAAAGCATTGATTAAGGGAAAGATTAAGCTAAGAACTGGCTTAATTGAATTCTTACTCTTACAAATTTACTTGCTGTTGAAATTTGTCATTATTTCATATTAAGGCAAGGAAGGTAAATTTCTTACCAGCAAGTCATAATTATGGCTTTTATTCACATGTCTAGGTTGATATATTTCACAATTTAATTTAAATATATACTAAAACATCTGGATTCTTTCCCTGAAATTTGTCATGACAGTTTTTAAAAATTACTGAAAAGACTTTGAAGTAAATCTTACTTTCTTATTTTCTCTATCCTGCTGCAATATGAATAAATAATCACTCCAAATTATTTGCTAATTTCTTAATTCTAAATAACCTTATAATACATGTACAGGCATATAAATATTTGATTTATAGAATTTGCCTTCTCTGTTCAATTTATGAAGTCCCTGATTGTCCATGTATCAGTGACAACCAATACAAACAGAATATCAGTACCTTAAAAAAGGCAGTTGAAATAGAGTTCAAGTTCTCATAAATAAATGTCAACTGTTTAAATTTATATCTCAAATAACTCAAAACACGTGTGGTTAAGTGAAAACCTGTTTTTCTGGCCAATGACTCTTGTTCAACATGTTCTTTCTGTCCAGCTATGGAAGAGAAGGAAAAAAAATCTTCATCTTCAAATGAGATAAACTAGATGAAAATGCAGCTTGCAAATAAATACTTATTTACTATGTTTTACTGTATGACAAGTTAAAATAGGATTCTTCCTTCAGTGAAGCAAATTATGGCTAAATTACCTCCTTTAATATCTTTAATGACAGGAAAGTCAAATGTAGTGAATCATTAAAAAAAAAAAAATATATTTCCTGTCAAAGAAATATTTGCAAAATCAAACAGCTGCCCAAGCTAACAGGAACCACATTCCCATTTCTGATTTCCATTTCCACTGCAGGTTCCCTCCTCCCCATTCTCCTTTTGCAACTTCTCAAAACTCCCCTGTGCAGCTTGGCAAAGTCACTCCTTCATCAGCCTCTGCAGCAGCAGAGTTCCCTCTCAGATGAACTCAAAAGCAAATTTAATAGTTATGGAAGAGCTGAATTGCAAACCTAAGCACTCTCAAGGCTCAGCAAGAGATCAAACTTCATAGTCCCACACATATTTGTTTGGGAATTCCAGGAGCATTAGGTCCCAAGCTAAAAAATATACTCTAGCTCCTTTCTCTTATTTTGGAGATTATATTCTTCTGCATTTAGGGTAATACAGAAATCTTTTTCTGGGGCTAGGATGAAAACCGTTCTCCAGAACCAATTGTTAAATGCATAAGAATTAAATCTTATTCTGAGCTGCTGGAAAAATGATTTGCCAGTCTTACAGTAAAATTAACAACCTGAACAATTTAATCTATTAATATGGAATCCTCAAAGCAGGAGCTTTTACTGTCTTCAGCTAGACCTGTAGGACAAGAACACTTTCTAAAGAAAGCACGGCTATAAATACAAACTTGGGATGTCAGCTACCAAGTGGCATAATCAAATAATGACCTTTTTCATCTAGAAACACCTCCTGACCTCTCAGACTTTGGGGCTGTGTGCTGAGTAGATGGGGTTTCAGAGCTGACAGTGAAGCAGAAGAAGATGATGCCCTTAATCACATTCAAACAGCAGGATCCCCTCCAGCACCTGGCAGGGAGCGCTGCCACAGCACCAGGACAGGAAAAAAGGGGGATCTGCTCTTTTACTTTGCTCACAGTTTGAGCTAACGCTGGAAATCAGAATTTTTGACAGCCCTCTAAAAGTCAGGGAATCTCAGAAAAACGGGAAACTGGACAGGACAAACGCAGATCCGAACCAATGTGGTTAATCAAACGTTCTCCATTTATTCGAGATAAGATGGTAGTTTATATAAACTTCTACATAGTTTACAAAAACAAAGGTGTGGGATCCAGAGCTTCCCTCTGGCTGCCCTGGCAGGTCTGGGACCCTGGCAGGGGTCAGGAACCCCCTGGACAGAGCCCCCAGAGACACTGGCTGTGATCTCTGTCCATGGAGAGGAGTTTTCAATCTTACAGGGTGAATTACAAGCTTTGAGTGTTTGATAAGAATAATAATTAAGTGTGAAACGGGTGCAAGAGTAAAATTTTTGGTTTCTAGATTAGGGGTTCAGGGGGGACAAGTTTTAAATATTATAGCTATGTATATAAATAAGATATTTATAAATAAAAATTATGTAAAATATAATTTTCTTACCATAAATTTATAATCTGATAGAAGGGAAAAATCAGCCTCTATATTCTTAGGAACTTCTAGAACTTTTTGTTAAAAATGGATTTTATGTTTTTCTTTTCTTTATGAAAATGAGCCCTGGAAATCTGGCCTGTAATAGCATGGCAGTTAAAGGGCAGTGATTTAAAACCCCTGTATTGTTATCACCTATCTGTCCTCTCTTTCAGTTTATTCCTGATTAGGGTTCCCATCAGCTTTCAGGGCTCAGCACAGCTGAGCTGTTCTATTTCTCAGCCTACTGAGAAGGAGACGCTGCTGCCTCCGAGCCCCTTTTCTCTATCAGAATGTGCTGCGAGACCTCTCCTGGCATCTCACTCTCTTTTTCTGTTCTGAAAGAGCTTGTCAGGCTACAAGATGTCATGCACCAAGTCATTAAATTTCTTTTTTCTGTGCCTCCAGCTTGGAAGAAGGTGTATGCAGCAACGACAGTCTGTTTTCCTTTGCATTGTTTAATTTTTTTTTTTCTATTTATTTGTGTTGTGTTTCTGCCACAGTGACTTAATTTGTGCAACTGACAGTGTTGTCTCACCCACCTTCCTGCTGCCAGCAGGAAAGGAATTAATGCCTGGCACTGATGACTGCTGGTGAGTCTGTAAGGCTAAACTGTGGTTTTTATTTAACTCAATTTTATTCTTTCTCTTCTGTCCTCTAGGATTGGCATTAATGCCCCACAGGCAAAGGAAATGCAGTGTTCCAAAACTACTTATTTGCTATGTGATTTATTTGCTACATTTTTTTTTTTCATTCTTCTCTACCTCTCAGCAAGCAACCCATAGCTGGGTTTTCTTGGTTTTTTTGAGGAACAAGCAAATGTTATGCACTACATAGCATCAGAAATCTCCTTTTCAATTGCATAAAAGAGGAGAGGGCATGCAGAGGGAGGGGGAAAAGGAGGATTTCACACACTGCAAATTTCTCAGACCACTGGGAAGGAAGGGATGGAAGCCTCCACCTCAGTGGGCAATTCACTTAGGCTGCCCCCTGCCACTGCCTGGCTGGTTGCACTCCCCAGAAGTTCCTAGGTTATTCTGAGTAAAAGTTTATTGGTTTACAATCACTGCTTTTTGAATAAATAATTCCAAATTCAGCGTAGGACACAGAGAGAAAAGATGCTAAAGACTCTCAAGATGGGTCTTGGGAGATCCAGATTAAATCTCTAAAACAACAAATATTAACAGAAGCAGGATTAATTCAGAGCAGCAATTTATCATGATCACAGGGTATTCTGAGCTGGAAGGGACCCACAAGGATCAAGTCTCACTCTTCAGTGGGTGGTGCATGCAGGATGAAAATCACAAACCCTGCTCTCAGCCCCATCCTCTAACCAGCTGAGCTAATGTGGCCACTGAAACGTGAGGAATTTCTAATCTAATTTATACCAGGGAGTTTGGGCTCGAACTAGTCAAAACCTCCCATGAAAAGCTGCTAAATGTTCCAAAGAGCTTTATCCTTTTCCCTGCAGTGCAGGGTGGGATCAGATAAACCAGACAACACACAAGAAGTGAGCTACTAACAAACAAAACCAAACAGGTGACTTTGATCTTCTCCCTTCTCTAACTAATCCCTTTACCCAATTCCCTTTCTCCACTGCCTGGGATGCTGACAGCTTTCCCTGAGATTGCTTCCCAAGCCATTCCCACCCAGTGTGGGCACGTTTTGTGTCCCCAGGAGGTTCCCAGTGGGTACAGCAGAGCCAAGCCCCCCGTGCAGAGCCCCCCTGGCAATGCCCAGGCAGCTCCAGCAGGGAGGAGAAGTGCTGCTGCCCCATTTCATCCAAAGTGAGGAGCAGCAGAGCCCATCCCCAGTGCTCCTGCTGTCCCCCCAGCCCAGCAGCTCTGTCCTGGCAAGGGCAGAGCTGTGCCTGTCCCAGAGCTGAAGTGACAACACCAGGGACAGCTCTGCAAGGCTTGGCTGGAGCTGAAGGTCTGTGTGCTCTCAGCTGACAGGCTGCACCACAGGCAGCAGGAATGGGTCAGGCTCTGCTGATGGGACATCACACTGCCAACAAAAGCACTGAAGGGGGGAATCTTTAACATCATTAAAAAAAAAAAAAAAAAAAAGCCTACAGTGTCTTGTCTTTAATTCAGAAACGTGATTAGAGATTCAACAGTTGCTTCTAAGGTGACACAGTGGAGACACTTGCTAAGGTTTATACAAGACACAAACACTGAAAAAAGGTCAAAAAAAAATTTTTTTTTTTTTCCAAGGCATCTGGGCAATGATGAATAAACAGAGCAGCAAACATAAAACCTGATAATTTATAATGTAAGACAATGAAATGAAGTAATTCTTCAGTAAACATATTATATCTAATACTAAAAACAATTAAAAATCAAGGTTAAGTGAAAAAAGATTCAATTAGTATGCATTAAGAAACAAAAACATCCCCTGGAAACTCCACATTCACACAAATATAATTTCTTGTGAAGAATAGATTGATTCTCTGCTAACTGCTTTTGTTGCCAAAGACAGAAAACCTCTGGAATACTTTGAAGAGTTCAATGCACTTAATTATGAGGTTTTTAGCTGGCTGTCCAGCAGATGGTAACCATAGATTCAAGTCTTTTAATTATTCAAAAAAATTCAAGTTGGCAAGCCTGTCATCTCTGACAAAGAGAAGCTGAGGGAAGAACAGCAAGTCAAACCATGATTTAAGGGGTTTTTTTAACCCATTTTTAAAGTGAATTCCCTTTGGAAAAACTTTGACAAGTTTGAATAAAAGGGAAACAAATTTTGAATTACAAATAATTATTGGTTTGGTTATTGAGGTTTATTTTGTGACTACAGTGTGTTCTCATCTCTGCTTCCAAAGTGACAATTCCTCTGCTGAAAAGCAGTGTGTCAGCACAGAGATATGATGAGCACTCCAAACCCACCCAGGCATTTCAGAGCAGACTTCCCTCTGCTGTGCCTCTATTCCCCCTCACTTCAGTTTTAAAGAGTGAAAAAAATGTTTAATTTTCTTAATTGCATATATTATGAAAACCTCCAGACAGAAAGGAGAAAAGCTGGAATATCTTCATGCTCAAAAGCACTGGGCTCACTCATGAATGGCTTCCACATTGGCAGAGGTTTTTATTTAGTGGACTGGGTTCTTCCAGCTGAAATTGTTGAAAAGCTTCCATCCTTTCTTCATGGGAGAGCACAGAAGGCAGGAGGAGGCCAAGGTCTTCCCCTTCTTCCCTGTCTTGTCTGTCTCTCTGCTTAGGCCATGGTCAAAAGGGCTGACTAATGGACCTTCCTCCAGAATAATGGGTTTTTTCACTTAGCTGAACCCCCAAAAAATCCCTTCTGATGGAGCTTTTTTCCTGTCCAGCTCATGCAGAGGAAGTCAAGCAAACTTTTCACTGCTTATGCCACCCAGCAATTTACAAAAGGGGATTCAGTTTTTAACAATTAAAAAATCTTGCCGGGTAATTAATATCATTTTGCTAGCCTATAACATAAGAATGTCTTCCCAATAACAATTTCAAAAATAATATCTTAGGGCTTGATTTCCAATTCAATCCAACAGTAAATCTAGTCAGAAATTCATATGACTTAATTTAAAGCATCTAATTGAATGATTTAGCTTTGTGTAGATGTAATGAGCCATTTCATAAAATCAATAACATTGTAAAGTATAAACTAAATTATTATAAATGAAGGCAATAAAAAAGGAGCTCCTCTGTATTAGGAAGGGTGACACTTGATTAATGGATTATTATTGTAGGTTGCAGCAGAGCAGGCAGAAGAGGCTGGGGTGATATTTTCAGAGGTGCAAAGGTTGGCTGCCCAGCATGCCAACAGCATCAGTGCTGGGAGCCCAAATTCCAGTCCAGAAATGCATTCCCAGCAACTCCAGCTGAAGGGGAAGTGCTCTCCATGAATTAAACCTTAATAACTCTGGTACCTCCTTACAAACACACACAAACTTCCTTCTGTGCATGAAGAAAAGGATTAGAATACTCTTATTTAGACAAATCCAACATTATTTGCTAACCAGCAAAAACGAAGGGCTAAAAACTTCCTCCAAAAATGACCATAAAGGTGGGACAAGTGCAGCTGGATTTATACACAATATATGGCACCCACCTGTGCACACAGCCACACATCTCCAGGCAGGATAAAAATGGAGCCACAGGTCTGAGCTCCTGGGCCAAACTAATAACTCAATACTTAGCAATGCTGGGTCTATTCTTCTTTCTTTTTCTGAAGTACAATACATCAATGCATCAGATGAAATATGACAAAATATGTTTCCTGTATATTAAATATGTTATTTACATATATGTGTGTACATTGAATGTCTGGGCTGAAGTAGCTGCAGCTGTTTTAGCCTTAGAGTTAACAGCTTAAGGAAAGACATGAGAGGAACCATATTATTTTCACTAATTTTCACTATACAGTGAATGAAAACAAGAAAGAACAATTCCTTTAGTTTCTCTTAGTGATTCCACAATCTGAGGAATCTGAGGATAAGCAACCAAAAAAAAAAAAAAAAAAAAAGTAACACAAGAAATTCAAGAAAATGCATTAACAGAAAGAACAGAAAGAAAGATATTTTAAATAAAATCCCCCAAATTTTGACCACAAGAAGAAAAAAACAAACAAACAAAAAAAAAAAAACCAAAAAAACCAAGGTCTCCCTAGATTTCAAACATTCTGTTTGAATTCACTAAACCCAGCATCATTTACTGCCCTGCAGAACACACAGTGGCTCACGCAAGAAGAATTGCTCTCCAGAACAGCACACACAAAATCCATCACTTCCACCAAAGCTTTTGCCTCTTGCATCACAGCATCTCTGACTTCAAACCTATCACCAAATGCAAACTGTAACACCAAGTGGAAAAGAGCTGTGATGAAGAGAAAATAGGAGTGCCACAGGCAGCGTGTCTCGATCTACAATCCTGCATGGAAAGCAGAGGAGCACAAAAAGCAAAAACACAGGTCAGCCTCAGGCCCCAGCAGATGAACAGAGGGAAACAATCAATGATCTGAAAAAGCTACGTGAAAAATCAAGCCCCACGCTCACTGAGCCACGGATTTATAGCAAAATCCAGACCTTAAATTTGCTCTAAAATGGCCAAATGATGGAGGGCAACAAGTCTTTTTCCAAAGGCAAGAGCAGCAGCCCTCCTGTTATCCCTTAAAAAGGAAAGAGAGACATCTAGCTGCTGCAGGGAGCCAGCAGGAATCACAGATGCAGCAGGAATCACAGATCCAGCAGCACCCCAGAGCTCTGGGCGCTGTCCCTGGGTGGGACAGCTCCTGGGACAGCTCATCCCAGGAAACAAAACAGCCCTGGCCAAAGCAGCAGCTCATGAGAGGGAAAAGGCAGTGGATTTTCACCAGGGAAGATAAAACAGGTGAGGGATTGCTCGTCTGTGAAGCAGAAGAGAGGCTTTCACTTCAAAAACTCAAGGAAAGATTGCCTTACCGCCCATGAATGATGATAGTCAGGAGTCTGGCTGGACACAGGAGGAAGAAAACATTCTTTATACAGCAGAGCACTGGTGGTCTGTGGAGAGAGATAAGGAGAACCTGCTCAGAGGAGCTGCTGAAGACCAAGCAAGCAGCACAGGCAGTGTGGGACACAGGAGTCAGGCTGGGAACAATACAGAGTGATTAATTTGGTCTCTGACAATTCAACTAAATTTTTAAGCATGTCAATGTATTTTCCAGGGGAATCTCCTCCTGAGCATTTCCCATTGGTGTAAAGCAGCTTTTCTAACTGCAGGTTTCTGCCAGAAGCATTGATCAGAGGCTGCATTTTCACCTGGGTCTCTGCACAAAGCCCAGCAATACCACGGCAGAGGGGCCAGGTCACTGACACCTGCCTGTGTGCGTGGAAGGAAGGAGGGATAGGCAGCACTTTCACACAAAATACCTGTTCAGCCAAACACCAGAAGTAGGGAGAAACTGTGACCTTTTCCACAGTTTAGGATAACTGTTCTTTACAATGTCTCTATTCAATAATGACTTGAAAGGATTTTTCACATGCTGGTATTGGTACAAGCATCAGCAGTATTAATCCACATCTTAATTTCATCATTTATTTTCCCTTAGGAAACTTGAAACACTTTTACCTTCCTAGACTTTTTGTATTTTGAATATTAGGCTTTTTTGGGGTACATAGTGCTAGGTACACCTAAGCACTTCTAAGTGCCAGGTTTGACCCTCTTAATGAGCCCCTATATTCTAAGTTAGAACAAAGAAATGGTTCATAAAAACCAGTTTGATTGTGTCTAGTATTTTGGCAGCATGTGAGGGGGGATTTTTGAAGATCAAAACGTTGGAAATTGCACAGGCTGAATGGCCTCTGTCTGAGAAGTTTGCAGGTACAAAAGTGTGAGTTCCCAGCAAGAGAAGAGAAGGAGAGAACAGACCCCAGAGCTGCTCTGGGCCCAGCTGCACCAACCCAATTCCAAGTCACCAAACAGCCCTGAAAAGGGGAGGCTGCCACAAAGCACAGCATTCACAGGTTAAAAAGAGAACAACATTTGAGAAGTTCACTAAATAAGGTGCCACTGCAGATCTCACAATCAAAAACAAACCCGAGATCAGTATTAGGTGATGAACGAAGCATCTGATACATAGTGAAGGGCAATTCCCTTCCACAGAGCTCTGCCATGGACTTACAGCTATTGACAGGTGGAAAGCAGATTGTACATTAAGAATAAAAAGTCTGATCCTGAAAATAATTAAAATGCCAAAGATTATGAAGAACGCCAATGACAGAAAAACTAGAATGTAACAACTCTTCCAGCCCCAGCCCTGTGGCTCCAAACACTGCTCATTCTCTCTCCTGACTTAAGTTGCATTTCTTTACCTCAAGTAGAAAGTAAGAATAAATAGAAGTTGGGGAGGGGGAAACAAGAGAGATCATTTGCCTAAGAGAGTTAAATGAGATGACTCTGGTCTATTTTCCTTTGTTATTCCACGCCTAATGAAGTGTCTGGGTAGTTGGAACAGCTCCTGCAGCAGGATCTGATTGTTGTAGGGGCCTGTTTGTTTGCTGTGAGTTATTGTTTTATTTGGCTCTGGTTTTGGAGCTCTTTCCCTGCTCTGCTGGGCAGACGGATGCTGCTGGATCGTGTTTATGAGCCTGTAAATGATCGGGGAGCTGTTTCTCCAACAGAAGAGATTATCAGAGACAGAGAGAGGGGCAGAGCTGGGCTGGGCTGGGCAGAGCACAGCCTGCTGCAGCATATCATGGTCTTTGTGTGTCCAAAACCCAAAGCAGCATCTGAATGCACAACAAAGTCTGGTGGTTGGGTTTTTTTGTTTGTTTTTCTTTTTTTCCCAAAAGCAAGTTATTTGGTCAGTGAACTCTTAAAATTACACAATGTCCTTCATACCAAACAACACCTTGAAGGATCCAGCATGGTAAGCATCAATACCTCCAACAGGGGCTTCTTGCAGCCACTTATATCTGCCAGGGGAAAAGATGACAGAGATTTCATCTTCACAACTGTAGCTTCTGGCTTCCTATTGAAGTTATAATCAATATTTTCCTTTATGCCTGAATAGAACATCAATCACCTAACACCACGCTGTATAAATCAAATCCTGAAAACAAATTCTCGTTGCAAGTATGAATAGAATATTTTGTGATTGTCCAGTACCTATCAGTCAAATATTTCCTGGACTGCGGAAGGCATACAGTACTTTGGAAAATTTACTTATCACTTCTGGAAAAATTTGGACTTTTCAGCTTAAGCTCCTTATTTCCTTAATGTCTTTAAAGCCAAATAGGATGATAGATATTAACAAAGTACTCTTCAAGATAAGGAAGGGGGCAAGGAGAAGCTGAGGAGGAGGAGAAAGGTTGTGTATCTTTTACAAAAATAGGAATTGTAAATGCCAGACGAAAAATCTGTCACATAAACATCAGAATCACAGCATGCACCCAAGCCCTCCATTAGAAGGTAACTTCTGCCCTCTGCTAAGGGAATAAAAAATCTGCAATAGCACTGAGGGCTAAAAGATTGTCCTTTCAGTCCTCCTCATGTTAGATATTATTAACAAGGGCCTTTTGTGATTCTTTTGCAAAAGTGCACTATAGCAAATTCCAGTTCATTACTTAAAGGGTGTTCACCTGATTTGAGGAACCCTGAGAGCTCAGAAATTCTCCTGAGAAATCTTTCTCCCAGGAAACACTTCATTGCAACCATCCTTTTGAATAGGAAGGCAGTGGTAGAGCTTATGCTATGGTGCATTTTAGGTAAAACACAGCACCAAACAGAAAAATAAAGAGATCATCAGGAGAAATTATGTGAGAAAACAAAGATATTATTGTCATTTTAAAGAGGTCCGAGGGTACCACAAAGCAGAACATCCAGGCATTGCCTACAGCAATAATAACTCTGCTATTTCTTAGGTTATTTACAATTTAACATTAAAGTTCCTCAAGACCTCAGAATTTTGCTTTTGTGTATGCTGGGCCAAAGGAGCTGGAAGAAAAGAAGTAACAATAGCAGCAAGGTTTCTATCACAATTCCCTTCCTCAGCCTCTCTGAATGAAGTATTACTGCTTTGGCATGTCAGGGCAGGTAGGGAGCCAGGAATCCTTGGATAAAACCTTGGATGCTTTGGTCAAATCCTCCCTTTCCTGCACTGGCAATCTCCTACAAGACCTGAGTTCCTGGGACAGTCAGTTATTCCTTCTGCCTGTCAGATAAGTGCTGAGAAAAAAAAAAAAATCTGTCCACAGGAAACAAAAGGTACCTCCACATGGACAGCCAGCTGATTTCCTCACTCCACAAAAGCTTCCCAACCTTGCTTGTAGGCATGGCAATAGGGAGAATTCCAGCTCTGATCTTTACAGCAGAACCTCTGAGGTTCCAAACACATTTGCTCAGCTCTGCTGTGCCCCAGAATAAAACCTTTCATTTGGTTTTCCTGCATGCTGAAAGCAGCTGCAGGGCCTGGATGGGGCTGTGTTAGACTTGGGCTTCCCACAGAACCCCTGTTCTGGGAACACCTCAATATCCTCTGCAGGCCAAGCACATCAACAGTTAAGACCACAAAGCACCTGCAAACCCAGTTGGATGGGCTGGCTGTGGCATCAGCCCCTGCCATCAATAAATTCCGCTTCTGCACATGATATTTCAGGCAGCCGCTGAAAAACCGGTGACACAGTTGGTTTCACTGGCAGAGCACACGAGGTTTTATTTGTCAACAAATGGGTTTCATGATCCATCATTAACACTTGATTGATTGATTGGCCCAGCACTTTGGCAGGGTATTTTTTTTATCCCACTTTTCTGCAGCAGAATGTATTTCAGGAGCTGTCTTACGCACTGATTTGCTGGCAGAGCTGTGCTGGCAGAAGGCAGAATGCTTCCGTGCATTCTCTGCTGGTCAGTGGGAGAGTGTGGAGTGGATACCATGAGGGACTACGTTATGGCTTTACATCTGTTTTTGTTATGATCAGATCTGTTCTTCCTCTTATGACAACAAAAACAAGTCTCATTTTGTTTCCTCGCGCAACGAACGCAATCCAGATTTTCAGTTGTAAAAAAAAAAAAAAAAAAAAAAAATATAAAAAAGCCACCAACCAAAAGAAATACCCAGCCCGACTAACCGTTCTATAACCCAAATTTTAAATATTCATCTTTACATTTTTTCCATCTTTCTTTGTGCAATAAATACATTCAATCAGAAGAAAAACACACTAACTCACTGTGACAGATTGGACTCCATCTGTCAAGATTTCATGTTTGATATAGACTGGAAATTGTAGATAAAGGGGAAATATTCAGGTACTGTTCTTTCAATGAATGTCCCGGAGGGAGATTAAGGGAATGATAAATTGGTTATGGTTACACCCTGAGCCAAGCCATTGGAAGCCTAATTAGAATGCAGAAGGATTGCAGCCAGGAAAGACAGATGCTGGAAAGAAGAGTGGTATGAGGAAAAGGATTTTAGTTTCAACTGGGACAGAACAAATGTACAAATGACCTTAAGTGTTAGCCAGGAAAGAGTATATTTTGTCATCTTGGTACAGAAAATGTTCCTGCAATGAACATCCCTGCAGAATTCCAGAAAGCCCTACATGCAATGAAAGATATTTTTGAAATACGAAAGAAAAGAGAAGGTTTGCTTAAAATGCATTCAAGGGACTAATAAAGACCTACCAACTCAGAGCAGTAGGGTGAAAATCAGAAATCCAGAAGATTTGCCCTATGAGAGCATCCTGCATGATTTTGAACAATTAATTTAATTTACCTGAATTTTGCTTTCCTGGGAAAGAAAAACAATATGGCAGCAAGGAAATGGCCCAGCACTAACGGGGACTATGAACACTTGGAGATGTATACTAAGAAAAGAAAGTGCCTTCAGGTGAGAGCACGGAAACAAATATTAATTCCACCTAATCAAGACAAAGCCAAGCACCTGATGAAGAATATTTATGCAAAGTCACTCCACGCTGCTGTAAGGGGTGCAGTGGCTGGAAGTGACAGGCCAGCAGGGCTCACAGAGGGCACGGTGCCCCCGGGGCAGGGAGGTGGCCCCGGACAGGGGGTGAGTCTGGCTGATAGGCTGAGCTGACTGCTGGCACTTGGAGCTGCACAGGGACTGAATGCAAGATTGGATTTTAGCCACAGGAACCTCAGGTAGGAGCTCAGCAAATGCCAGCACTGCAGGAGCCATCACGCAGCACAGAGAGATGCTCAGGAACTCTGGAATATCTTGGGATGATTTTCTCAGAGCTGGGGGGTGTCACTGGCCCACACAACAAAACCTGCAGCACACATAACATCTGATTTTCCCTTAAACTCTAATAAAAAAAAAAAATCCCCAAATCAAAACAGGAAGCATACAATAGAAAAAGTGAGAAATGGGTTCTGCTCTGTTAAAACAAAGGAAAGACAAAGAGCCTGAGTCCTGGATATTGGGTTGATGAGAAGAGCTGAAAGGTCACCAGCATCTCTCCTACAGCTCTGTGGTTTGATGTTTGTCACACTCTGCCTTTGGCTCTCCAAGTCTGTTCAAAAGTGACCTTCAGTCACCACAGCAGCCCAGGAGCACAGGATTAAGTGAAGGATCTCCCCCATGGCACACAGAACTCTCTCTGCAACTCCATCCCTTCTCAATCACAAACACTCAAGCTTTTCCTTCATAAACACTCTTACTAGAATTTCTGCTTATTAATCCTCGAAGACAATGATATAAGCCACTACTCCCAGAAGAAGAAAATAAACATTCATTTTGTATTTATGAAGGAGCCATTATTAGCAGTGAAATTTTCCATGCAACACATTCCTGTAAATGAAATTAATTAGGTAAAAGTAGTCCAGGCTTCAGGAAGAAAGAAACCCAGATGTTTTCTCTGACAGACATGAAAAGAGAGACAGACATGTCCATACTAACAATACAAAATATTATCAATTTCCATATATATTATCTCACCTCAAAGAAAGACAAATTCTAGTGATGATAATGCTACTTGTGGAAAGTTTAGTGGTAAAAACTTTCAGTTAAACTGTGTCTTGTCTTGTTGTGGGAAAGGCAAGACAAATTCACCCCAGAATTTTGTACACAACTGTCAAACAGGACAATGATTACAACCTCCTCATTAAGCTACAGACACTTCAATAAAAGATGCCTGACAAATGTGCTGGAAAATAATAAATGAAAGAATTCTTGCAATCAGCAATACGTGATTTTTGGCCAGGAAGTTAAATAATTGATGTGTCTGTGCATTTACAGTGCAAGAGGATTGTTTGCACAACAGTGTTGGCTTCTGTCATGATTGATAATTTTTAAGTAGAAACAAACTTGTTCAATTTAATTACAGAGGATACATTTAAAAACCCAACCCAACTCCTCGTAGCTGTGTACCAGTGTTTAGCACAGAGAATCCAGAAGATACTACTCCAAGCCCAGTTTTATGTCAGTAGTGTCTTCTCCCTAATTTACTATCTCTCCCTACTAAATTTTTTTCGTGTTTGTGACCTATCAAGCTAAGAAATGGACTATGACACTAGAAAACTAATTACTTCTTTTTTTTCTTTTAATTCCCTCACAGGCTAAGGAACTAAACATCACAACAGGAACTCCAGCAGTAATTGGGCTTCAGTGTCACTCTGTGCCAACGACCTCTGAGCTGAAGTGCGAACTTTAATTTAACAACCATCATCGGCCGAAATGCAAAGCCTCAGCCCACCAGAGATCTTTGCCAGGAAGATTTGAGGTGCACATTCTCACATTCTCAGTGCACAGTGAGATAGGAAAGCTGTTTGCATCCATAATAACAGACATTGGGCACACTTATTGTGAACACAACCAACTTTTCCCTAATCATTGTCCAAAACCAGTGTTGTTGCTCTGTGATGGATTAGAAGAACAGGAATGGAGAGCATTACAAAGTGAATGAAAACATTTTAGCAGTTTACAAATGGCTTTCTGTTTTCACTTAGATGATCTCCAAATTCCAGGATAGTCCAACCCACTGTCACCAGTGCTATCGAAAATATTTTAATTGGCTTTATGCTTTGCTGGCTTTTTAAATTATAACAAGAATAGTGGGTATTCAGGGGTTTTTTTGTTCTTTCTTGGTTTTTTTTGCAAACATCTCCTCAATATATTTGCTATTTTGCTACTTTAATCTGTATTAGTGACAAAAGACCTAGAGGTTTAAGTCTGAGGATCACCCAGCTTCTGACATTGGTAAGATTTAAGGATGACAATTTAGAGATCAAGGAAACTTTACTGCTGGCAGTGGAGGTAGGCAATTTTGGGATTTAAGTAGCTAAAGCAGCAGTCAGACCACGAGATTTGTTCCCTTGATTTTTAACAGTGTATTTGAGGAAAAAACCCATTAATACAGATCTCTCTGGGGTTTAGCTCATAGAGGTGCATAGGGCACTCTCATACATTGCAGTTTTTGTGTCTTTTTAATGTTCCAGGCAGGATGTCTTCCAAACACAGATGAAAATATATTTGTTTTAATACCCCTTACCACATATAGAATAAGACCAAGTACAGGACAGTATGGCCTTGACTCTGAATTTTTTTTTTTTCTTCCTGTACAGTTCAATATTCATACAGATGAGTTTTGCCATCCACCATCAGGAATTTCCTCAGCTCCTTTCTAACATGTGCACAACACTCCTGGCTGCTTTTCAGACCTAACAATTTCATTTCCTCTCTTTTTATTATGCCTAAATCTCTACACTCTAAAATGTAACCATGAGCTTGGTTCTTTTAGGTTTGATTAAGCTTAATTTTCTAGATCAGTTTTACTTTTGTCATGTGCATTTAGGCTCCACTGCCTGCCTGTGTCAGACACCAAACACCAATTTCCCTTTCCTTTGTCACCAAAGTTATCTACATTGCAGAGGGTTTTTAGTCAAGCTACAACACTTAATGCATTAATCACTCTTATTTTCTATTTTAACAAAGAGAATAAAGGGAATGATAAATAAGTGTATAGGTGAGATGATTCAGTAGTGATCCTGCACCTGAAAAACGACACAGTCTGATCCCCTGAGAGATTACTGCATTTGTTTCCACTGCATTTAGCATCATCTTGATAAATATTATGAATATCTCAGTCTCAATCAACCTTCTGCATTAACATGAAAGATAATTCACCACCTATACAAATGCACAGTGAGGGAAAAAACAGCTCAGTTTGGGAAGCAGAGAGGGAGCCTGGTGTGGTTAAACTTCCTCATTGCAGATGCCATTTAGGATTCAATCACTGCTGATATCAAGGAAAAAATCTAGGAAACTATCTTATCAGAGCAACCTATTAATTAAAGTGCAGTATAAAGAGAGCAATTAGTTATAAGATGTACAATTGCTCACAATAACCGCTGACAGGAAGAGAGTGCTGCCACACTGAGATATACTGGGTGTAATCAGCAAAATAAAACATGCAGGCCTTTTGCATTCCTTTCTAGAAACACATCAAGCATAAAACATTGCTGGTGGCCATTCATAACACAAAAGGAAAAAAAGTGAATAAAGAAAGAGCCTGTGATTAACTTGTTGGCAGAAAAATTGCTGGTATCAACGTCCCAGCATTGATCCTTTCCTCTTTGGCTCTCCTTCCCTATGGCTCCAGGAGGTTTGGGGAGTTCAGATTTGTTACACATTCTGTCTTCTGGACTTCTTAATACCCCAGCAAATATTTGCCAGACAAAGGCAGTTAAATGCTTTCTTTACCCATGTCAGAGTGTTTGACTGCCCCTTGTTTGCTTCTCTATCTTCTTCATTGTTGTCTTCCATCATGACTCACTTTTCTAATCCCCTTTTTATGTCCTTATTCCTCGTTCTAATTTTTCCTAGTTTGTTATGCCCTATTCTCATCTGACTTGCCAGGCTGCTCAAAGCTCTACTTTTCTTACCTTCAGCTTCATCTCCAGCAATTTCAATCCTTGTTACTGAATTTCTTGGATAAACAGAGTAGCATAACAAAGGGACACAATTGAACTACATTTTACGAAGAAAATATCTCTTTTTTTTGGAAGATTTTATAGTAAAAAATAAAGTTTAAAAATGTTGCTTAAAAGAAGGGGAGTAAAATAAAACAAAGGGTTTCTTACCAGATGGACAAAAAAAGAGACCAATGCATCACTGAGGTACCAAACACCTGCTTTTAGACCAAATGCCACAAGTTACATTTGAAACTACCAGACCACATGGAAATGGACATGTTACCTTTATTTGCAGGGACATATTACCTTTATTTATAGGGACATATTACCTTTATTTGCAGTGACAGCCAGGTGGGGTCCGGTGTTTTATTTTCCTGTACTTAGCAATGCAGCTGCAGCAAGCCCAGCCACAGCAGTGGCCACCCTGATCCATCTGACTTTGGTGGAACCAGGCACCAACAGCTGCCCCAAGGAATGTTCACAGGGCTGTTCCCAGCTAAATTCTCCTATTTACACTCTTCCAGGCAGCCTGGGGAGATGTTCAGCTGGTTTCAAAAACACCAGAGCAGATCTCAGGGTCTGGGACTACTGTCAAGTCAGGTAAAAACAGAATCACTACAGAAACATCCCTGTACCTTTCTTTGCTTAAGTAGTAGAGAAAATATATTTCTTGCAAAATATTTTTCTATAATAGGATGAATCATACTGTAGAAGCATTAGAGAGTTTGTGAGGGTGCAGGTGCAGATATTATCATTGCCCTTTGTCACTCCTTGCATCTTAAGAAACTGTCCCCATTTATTTCTTTATTCACAGAATTGAATTCAGTGTGTTAATTGGGAATGGGAAAGAAATTACTTTCATTCACATACTTCAAATTGATTGGCTGCCTTATTTTGTTAGAAGGAGTGAATAAAGCCCTAAACAAATAAACTAATCTACCTAGGCACACAATTATTCATTGTGATGCCTTTTACTGTGCCCCTTCGTATTCACTCTTGCTGTAAGAAAAAACAGCCCCAGTCTTCCCATCTCACTGCACATGAGATTTTTTCAAAGGCCCTCCTTAGCCATTCCTGATAAAAGCCTAGATTAGTTTATTGGCTTATATTAAAACTACACAAAAATACTGATTTGCTTAAAATTATTTGTCTTCAAAGACGGTTAAGGAAATATTACTTAGGCATATGACCAAGGTGAATAGTTCTATAGCTGATTGTTTATAGTTGAGGTTTTTCACCACCATAAAAAAAAAACCCCAAAAGGCACAGATATCAAGACAGAAGTGTATTTTATTTTAAAGTAAATTGTGGTCGTCTGGACTATTCTTGACACCTTACTAAGCAAAGCCAGGCTTCTCAGCAGGAGCAGGCACCAGACCCCTGCAGACTTCTCACAATTCCTATCATTCAATCTCCTGGGGAAATGGGCAGAGTCAAATATGTTCAAAAAGTTTTTTCTTTTTTTTTTTTTAATAGAACTTACCTGATTGTTATATTTAACAGAAAATGTAAATTTTTAGAAAAAGACTTCTGAAGTCTTTTGAGAAAATCAGTTTTGGTTTTGCAGCTGTCACGGATGTAAAATGAAGCTGACATGAACTGCCCAAGTAAGCAGCAAGGTGACTGACAATAAACCTCTCAAAAATAATTTCATTCACTAAATGAGATTTTTTGGAACATTTCTGAACTGTAAATAATATAAAGCTTGGTGCTCGAAGATTAGAGCAAGTTAGAAGATAATTTATTTTCTGTGTGTTTTGCAAAATACAGAAATCCAATTTCCAGCTACTTTTTCCATTACCTGAAATAAGTATTGGGGTCTGATCACACATTTAATAAGAATATGCATAACTTTCTGGAAATTTCATCAGGAGAAAGGAGGATATGGACAGTATAGACAAACAATCCAAAGAAATGAAGCACACTGGCTTTTAGAAAAATATGTTTTCCATATTATGATAAAAACCCTTTTAGAGTGCTAGGGGAAAATCATCTTCTGCAGTTTCTTGGACATGACTGAACTGACAGATTTACTTGGCATTTTGATAAAATTTATTTCAGCAGCACTGTTCTCTTACCTAAGTGTTTTAAAACATCTATTTGATTAATATGGTTGGTTACTGAAACACAGCCTTTCAAGAAAGCCAAAAGATTATTTCTCAGAGGCCAGTACTGGTTGTTAAGAAAACCACTGACATGTTTGGTGAGGACACACACTTAACATGTCCTGTACAATATTGCAGAAGTGGGAAAATCCACTTTAGGCTGTGCCAGAATTCTGCTTTATGTAAGGACAGAGCTCCCCACCAGAGGGGACAGCACTGATTCCATAATTTGGTTTCCATTTTTGTCCTCCTTCACAGGCTACATCCCCTTTGGATGACACTGCCAGGTCTTGCTGTGACCCACATTATTGGGTTTTAAAAGAAAACACAGCAAACCCCTGTGGCAAGCACATTTCTCTCCCTCTCAGGATTTTTCAAAGAGGGGCACAGAGAGAAATGAAAGAGAAAACAATTTCTATTTCTGCTCCTTGTTTTTCCTATGTGGAATGTGTTGGGAGAATTGTTTACCTGGGGTGTTGCTTAGTTGGGTTCTGGTGAGGATTGTTTGAGCTGATGGCCAATCCAACCTACCTGGGGCTGGGCTCTCAGAGAGAGTCACGAGTGGTGTTAGAGTCAGAGAAAGTAGTATGTAGTTTAGTATCCTCCTTTTATATAGTATATTAATGCATTTTAGCATAGTTATAATAAAGAAATAATTCAGCCTTCCTAGTTGAGTCAGACATTGCAATTTCTTCCCATTGGTTTTGCCTGCGAATCCCTGATGCAGTTTAGGGCAAAATCCTGCAGGAATGGCTGCAGCCCAAAGGAGCAAATGTCACAGCAGAGACAGCAAGAATGACACGGCAGGACAAGAGACTCTCAAGCCACTGCAGGGGTTTGTCTTGGGGTGTGTTCAGCTCCAAACCTCAGTAATTGACAAAAACCATGCATACATACATATATATGAAAATATTTTTGCTCTTGTTTCCACTTAATTGAATTTCCAAATACTTTGTGGTGAAAAGCAGAATCAATTTTAAATCCTTATAAAAGGAAAGATGTCCCCAAACCCAATGAGCAGAAAGTCTCTGTAAACTACTGACAAAAGTTGCAATGACACACAGGGAAATAGCTCAGCACTCAGAGCATTTGCTTTGGCTGAATTACTCCACTCTGCCTCAGTTAAGATTGCCATTTGTTAATATAGCACATAATTTGATTTAAAAGTGAGACCAATTCAGAGATCTCATGTCTTGCTATCTGTATGCACTTTTTTCCCATAGTGACTGAACATCTTATAGCTCCTTGGAAATGCACACTGCAGTGAAATATAATATTTAGTCAGTTTATTACCATTACTAAATGCACTGTTACAGTATAAATCTTTAAAAGCATGTCAGGACCTACCTAAGCTTTGTGACGGATTGAACGTTAATGCTTGCACTGGCCCAGGAAAAATCTAATTTCCCAATATTATGACAGCTATACAATGTGTAAATGCTGAAGTCACTGATTACATTCGAGTCAAATATTTATTTACCAACTGACAAAGTGTTAGTCCTGGCAAGAGAACAAAACCTGATGCTAATTAAGAAAACAATTTTTACTGATGGCATCCAACACTAATGGAGTTACTTTAGAACAAAAAAAAAAACAAACCTAAAACAAAATACACAGGCATTTCAAAGATTTTCCCCTCCTGAATATGGAATAATTCCATTTCATGCACCTAAAATTTCATGGCACTATTAAGAATATTCTCCCCCTACATATTTCTTTACCACTGTACAAAAGGTGGTGGCAACAAGGTACCATGACTGCAACAGGATGGAAATATCCCAGGAGGAGATATTATTGACTTATATTATTACTTCAGCCACAGGAAAACATCACTCACCTGTCCTGAAGTCAAGGATTCTGATGTGGTACTCACAGGAAAATACAAACCAGGCCAGAAAGTTTCTGCAAAAGCAGCACTTCAGGATAAAATATTGGGAATTTTGCAGGGAAGGCAGCTGAAGACCAGAATTTTTCATCATGAGAAACTGAAAGACAAGACAGGCTGTATAAAGACTGTGAACTTGCTACTGGATCCAACTCATAGGCAAAATAGCATTTTTCCTGTTCTTTCTTCTACCCCCTCCTCTTTAAATAATAATTTATGATTTTCTTTACTGTTTTTTTTCTTTTTTTGATTCTTCACATAGGATTTCAAACCTACAGTCTTTCTCAAATGTTACTTTTAAAAATCCAGTCTAATCAAGAAAAATTATATAGTAAAAATTGGCTTTTTTACATTGATATCAATCTTGGAAATAGAATCAAAGTTCCCGGCAAGTCTGACTTCCTGAATTGAAACAAATATTGAAATATTTTTCAACAGTCACTAAAGGTTTTCTTTTTTCCTTTAAAGTTGAGATTCACATGTGAGAAAGAGGCAGGTAGAGAAAGCATTGAGAAAAATGCCTAATTGCTTAAAAGCAGGACCAAAAGTATGTGGGGGAAATCATGTTAGAAAAACAGAGAGGAAGGTGATAAAAAGGAAATAAATCCAGTTTAAAACAAAAACAAAACAAAAACAAAACCAAAAACAAAACAACAAAAAACAAACAGCAACCAAAAAGAACTAAACAGGGAATGTATGAAGTAAAGAAAATCAGAATTCAGAGGGAGGTTAGGAGATGGAAGAATGAATACTGAGATACATCCATCATAACAAAGGAAATATTTTGGAGCTCCTGATGTCACCCAGTTTCATTAAAGAATGAATCCACTCCCTATGGTTTGAGTTTCCCAGCACACCTCTTGGTACAAGGTGCTGCTCTGCTGTTTGTGTGACATTTCCACTCCCAAACATTCATCTTCCTTCAGCTAAACCAGACTGATGAAAGTTAAACCAGGGAAGGCACGAGGTGGGGATGGTTTATTTGTGGCTCACATGTGGCTCCTGCCGTCATCACACACGACATTGGAACAGCAAGAAAGGGCAACTGTCTAAACCCCACTGAATCACTTGGAGTCCTACATATGGTTTCTATTAATCTTCAGTTTCCTCAAAAACCTGCTCTTTTTTCCCAAGCTGCAAAACCCTGCCTTGCTCCTAAGCCTTCCCTCAAAACTAATTTGTGAAATTAGAGTCAGACTCTGCAAACGTTTGCCCACATATGCGTAGAGAACTTCAGGCTACGTCTTCTTAACGACTTCAAGATTACTCCAATAATTAAAGCTCAAAGCATATGAGAGCTGTCTTGATCCAGGGTAGGAAGTCACTGCCTTCCACAGGCAGTGAGGACGCTGATCTGAGCATTTGGAAAAGCAGAAATTCAAAGGCAGCCTCCATGTCTGACATTCACCTGAGGCAGGGGAGCCTCAGGCAAAGCACAGAGGAGGGAAATCAGCCAGAAATGGAGACAAGGCATGTGAGCAGAGGCTTGCTTGCCCCTGAAACAACAAAGCACAGACCAGCCCCAGCTACAAAAGAGTGAACAGTTTTTGTTTCAGGAGAAGGTCTCAGATACTTGGGTTTAACAGCTGTCGGAATCTGAGGTATTGATGATTCCAAGATTGTATAAAATCTCTGTCTTTCTGCCCCGTCTGTGCTGTTCCAAGGTTGTTTATTCTGTTTATCTCTAACATGTTCTGCTGCCCTGCCGCAGCTCTGTCCTGCAGGGCAGCGTGTGGGGCTCTGCCCTCAGTGGGATGGTACAAACATTAAATACCACAAACTACCTGTGCTGGATTTACAATAACGTGCCAATATCTGTCACCTACGTTGGACAGTGTGTCCCCAGCCTGAACCAACAGAAAAATGCCAACACCACAGTGAAACATGGAGGGCATGAAGAAGGAGAAAAAGGACAAGGCACACCCAATTTCCTCCATCCTGTCCCCTTTGGACCCCTTATCTAGAATCCTAAAATTTTACTTTTGCACCCGTGCCACACTTAATTATTACTTATATCAAACACTCAGAGCTGGTAATTCATCCTGTAAGATTGAAAACTCTTTTCCATGGACAGAGATCACAGCCAGTGTCTCTGGGGGCTCTGTCCAGGGGGGTCCCTGACCCCTGCCAGGGTCCCAGACCTGCCAGGGCAGCCAGAGGGAAGCTCTGGATTCCCACAAACAGCCTGAACAAGTGCCCCCATAACCAGACACAGAGACTTGGAGTTCATTTCTTCTGCCTGGTGATTATCTGAACAGACCCATCCCCACAGAGGACACTTGGCTGGTCTCATGTAAAATCAGCTCCCAGGGAAGGATTAAGCACCAATCCTTGGAGTTTTGCTGTGCTGGTGTGGGATAAACAGAGCTCAGAGCTCTCTGTGCCCGTTTAAAACCCAGGAACAACAGGGATAGCCCAAATATCACAAGGACACACTCGAGGCAGATTTTTAGAGCTGTGTGACATGAATTGCACAGGGTGAGCAGCAGAGCTGCAGGCTGGGGCAGGGATTATACCCTGAGCCTGTCACAGTTTGTGAGCACAGGGGGACTGACACTGCACATCCCTGCAGATGCCAGGCAAAAGCAGGTGCTGTGGATAAAGAAAATGCAACTTCTGGGCCCGCTCTGTTGCTATAAAAATCACAGCAGTTTCTCAGAGAAACACCAAAGGCAGGATTTTTCATGGGAGATGGATATGACTCCATTCTTCCCTACTTCTGCATGTCAAAATATAATTACAGGATGAACTGGACCACGTTTACTGGTGATGTAATTCCACTGGAGTTATTTCTGGGAGAAAATCTAATCCACTGCCATAAGTCTGCAGCATGTTGATACCTTATAATTAAACAAACTTGATTTCCCTTTGTCTCATTTGTACTGCTTGAAAAAATGTATTATTTTAAAAAGAAGATTAAATTAATACTTTTCTGGGTGGCCCAGGCTGAGACTGTGAGGGTGGGGAGGCACCAGAAGAGGCTTCCCAGAGAAGCTGTGGATGCTGCACCCCTGGAAATGTTCAGGACCAGGTTGGATGGGGTTTGGACAAGTGGAAAGTGTCCCTGCCTATGGTAGGGGGTGGGACAAGGTGATTTTTAGGGTCCCTTCCAACCCAAACCAGTCTATGAGTCTATGACCAATAATGATTAGGTGTGTCATGAAAAAAAATTCAAAGTATTGCCCTTGGGTAGAATTATATTAGCCTTCTCCTAAACAAGAGGCTGCCTTTTAATATCACAGAATAAATTTTAGCAAAATATTCATGTCCTAGGCCTGGTTTCAAACATTAACATGGCTGAAGGTGGAACATGGATGTTCATTTATTGTCTTTTCTAGAGGAATGGAGAGATGACTCTGCCCAGACTCTGACAGCACAGCACAGGGCAGGAGGGCAAACAGTTGTATCCCACCAACTAGAACATCAACATCTGGACTCTTCCAGCTGTTCTTAATTCTGTTTAAGGTAAAAAATCCATGTGATCTACCAAGCTTGTCTCCACTTGGACTGAGCAGGTAGAGCCAGAGCTTTAACTCCTCCTCCAACTGACTCTGCTCACATCTCCTCTGTGCACATTCCTAATTCCATTCCCTACACTTGTCCTTGCATATGTTTTTGCATTATTCAGTAGCAAATTCAGTCCTCGGGCATAAACAAACAAATCACATATGTTTCATTAGCTACAGCAAGGTCTAATTGCAGTAAGCAGAAACACACAGGAAATTCAAAAATGTTCAGAATTGTTACTATAGCCACCACCAAGTGCAAATACTTAATACAAACTTTATCATATAAATAATTTAATAGAGAGAAACCTAATGAAAATGAAAGGAGGCCCAGAAAGGAATATATTTTAAAGCATTAACATCCTATGGAAAAATATATTTGGGTATAAAGTGGCCAAACACAATTAAAACTTCAGGTTCTTAATGGGAGAATGGGTTTCAGACCCTTTCCCACACAGCAGAAACATCTGAGGTTTTCACTAATGAAGGAACAAATAAAAAACACAGAACAGAAAATTCAATTCCACAGAATTCCAGGGGTTACAGAAGAGGAGGGGATCACGACATAATTAACAGTGCCAGATTGCTTTTCTGCTCCAGTGTAATTGTTCTAGGTGCTCCTTCCAACCTAGAGTTACCTTTTAAAAATACTTGTGACCCTCAGCTTCTCACATTTCTTTCATGTTGCTGATTTGTCTCAGTTTGGCTCACAGGTTCTGATAACCAGCTATTAATAACCCTAGAAGATTTATGAACTTTCAGGAGCTTACAGAGAAATAAATAAAAATATATTCTGCAACTGTAATAAAGATGCATATCTAGAAATAGCATTAAATATGAGAAGTTCATAGAATATCCTAAAATTTTATATTTTTTTTGCATTCTGAAAGTTTAGCTTCCTAAGTTAAGACATTAACCAGCAAGAACAAAACCCACAACCAGCTTTCAAGGAAAACAGTTATTCCTACTCTATCAAAAAGAGACCAATACAGCCACCAAATACTTATCTTTGACAGTCCTTGACTGTGAGAAAAGTGGCCAATTCCAGCCTGAAGAACTTTTTTTTTTTAAATAAAAAAGTGTTTTACTACCATACAGTCTCTAATGTTACCAAGGGGTAGATGCAGCTCCTGAAAAATCACAAAAAGAAACTTCTGTTTGTCTAGAAAAATATGAAAATTATATTTATACATCTGCTTATATGTACATAAATACATAGAGAGGGATCAAATAAATACCTGCATTGAAACAGTGACAATCCTCAAAAGCAGAAGTGCACCATCAAAATTTATCACAACTTATTCCAGTTAATAACAGCAAGGTTTGGACCACAGTTTGCATCTATTTTAAGAAAATTCAGTCAAGCATCAGCAGCACTCACAGATCTAACAAGAGAATAATTTTTTCTCTGTTTTGTTGGGAATGACTAAGAAACACCAAACTGTTGGAGTTCCCACCTCCCTCTGCCTCAACTTTGTACCATTACAAAACAAATCCTAGAAAGAATTTCATAGGAGAGATGAGCATTAGTCCAATCCACTATTTCTCATCATGAAGAGTAAAAAGGTAAATTCAGATGAAGACAAATGGGAGCCAAGCACTTCAGATATCTTCTTATAATTAAGAAAGTGTCAGAACCTCTGTCCTAAATTTGTTCTGTCAAAAGTAATAGAACAGATCATTGTTTCCAAGGCAAAGACACATTAGAATTTTTATTAGGAACTCCTAACAAATGAGAAATACAAGAGCAAAGCTGTTATTTGAATGTCATTGATTCTTCAGGTTTAATACATCTAATTTCCTCCTTCTCTGCTATTGGAGCTGTCTGCAGCATTCCACAGTGCACAGGCACAAACACAGGAGCCACTGGTTTGCAATTGAAATGAGATTTCATAAATCAAGGGAATACAGCATTGCACGTTAGTGGAAAGCTGGCTCTTCTCTATTTTAAAACAATATTTTAAAGCACAATTTAATTCAAACAGAAAATTATTTTATCAGTAGTTTTAGCACCAGTTATTCTTATATATGTTATTGGTGTCTTTTCATATCCTGTGTTTAAAAATATATCGTCTTCCGTTCTTCTTTCAACAACATCCTCTCTGTGTGCATTAAAG
Source organism: Taeniopygia guttata (assembly GCF_048771995.1). Classification (NCBI taxonomy): domain Eukaryota; kingdom Metazoa; phylum Chordata; class Aves; order Passeriformes; family Estrildidae; genus Taeniopygia; species Taeniopygia guttata. Next base: position 1,925,782 of record NC_133029.1, on the reverse strand, counting down.
ATATCATCCAACAATTCTACTTGCTAAAAATCTTCACCCTTATTTGATTGTGCAGCTTGGCTGTTAATTATTTTTTTCACTCAGTGTTGATTTCCTCCATGCAAAGATTCCAGTTGTATTTTTAGTGTCTTAGATAATTGTTCACTAATGCCTTGTTAAAGCCGAACACCTGTAGCCTCAGTTATCTTATAAATGAGTTAACAAGGAAAAAACACTCCCCCAGGGAAGCTTGTATCCTATATCTGAACCAGGACAATTAAACCATTATGTGCCTCCTCAAAGTTTGCTCTTCTTTGGTTCCAGTATTTCAAGCTATTTCAAGTTATTCTTGTTTTTTGGCAACGAGGGAAGAATCAGATTCAGCCCACAATGAACACAGCAAAACGAATTCTTCTGTAGGAAGTTTCTGCAAAAGCTGCATGACTTTGAATATGTTAGTCCTCAACAGAGATGATGAAAATGTCTTTTTCAGAAGCCTGGCATCCTGCTCTGCAAACAGACCAGATGAGAACCACAGCATTATTTGCTCACAGTTGTTCACTCTTCAAAACACTGATGCAGGCAGCAGCAAGAGGTTTCTTTGCTGCCTCTGCAAAGCCTCTCTGGGCAAGAACACTGCCAGGCTGCAGAGCTGGCACCAACAGCAGCCAGGGGGATGCTGGCACCAGGCACTTTTGGGGGGTTAGCTCAGGTGTGCCACTTGCAGCTGAGCCCAAAACCACCCAGCCCTCCCTGTCCCTGGTGGAATCCAGTTCCTCCAGAGGAGCAGAGCCCAGCAGGATGAGGAGGGAGCCCCATCCCAGGGCACAGCAGCTGTGAGCAGCAATTCCCCCACACCAACCCATCCTCAGAGCAGGGAAAGTGTTGGAATCTGAGGTATTGATGATTCCGAGGTTGGAGAAAGTCTCTGTCTTTCAGCCCCGTTGTCAAAGAAGTCATAATTCTTCTGAGCTGGTTTCAAGGTTGTTTATTCTGTTTATCTCTAACATGTTCTGCTGCCCTGCCGCAGCTCTGTCCTGCAGGGCAGCGTGTGGGGCTCTGCCCTCAGTGGGATGGTACAAACATTAAATACCACAAACTACCTGTGCTGGATTTGCAATAACGTGCCAATATCTGTCACCTACCACAGGAAAGCTTCTTCCTTGGGCTGGCACCAGCCTGAGGACAGGGAGAGCACAGACCTGGCACTGGGACACCCCCTGGCACTGCTCTGACAGCCTGCCCTGGACTGAAATGGAAGCAAATCCCCAGAATAAACAAGATCTACAAAAATATATGTGGACAGAAGCCAAAGAGCAAGGACAATTCTCCAGCACCCTGGAATCTATTGCATTAATTTGTCCATACAGCTTTATAAAACTAGCAATTTATCCTGTCTCTTCCTGAACAGCCTTTTATAAAGCAAATGAAATATTCTCACAAGTGCCATTCTAGTATCATTTCTGAATGGGAAGCTTGGGTCTTTTTAGTATAATTTGATAGTCTGTGATGTAATTGGCCCCTGGCTGATATCTTAATTTATTTCATGCATTTTCAGGTCCACATCAATACTGAAATATGGCATAACCTTTGTCCTCTTGAGGAAAAGAGCTTTTAACATAAACCTGGAGGACAAAAAAGTGAATTATCCAAAGTAGGTGTGCCCTGAACAAAAATTCCCAGTAATTTCAGGTGTCTCTTCCCACACTCCATGCTGCTGGATGCACCTTCTTTGCTGTAGCTCTATTTAAAAGTCTGACAGAGGAAAGATATCTGAGTTAGCACCTATGCACTAAATCTGTAGGACGTGATTCCCAATAAAAATAAAAAATTCACCGAATGAGCACTAAAGTAATTAAAACCTATCAAATTGCACCTTTGGTAGGATATACCCAGACAGAACTCTATTGAATTCCCATTACCTTAACTGAAAGCACAATAATGCAGATCCACTGCCTCCTCTACAAATGGCTTTCTGAGCTTCTTCACGACTGATCATAAAATAGACATACTGGGACGTCCTAAACCAATTCTTTGTTTATTTACAGGTACAAAAATACAGCCCCCAGCCACAATCTGTCAGATTTTACAGAGTACCACAAACCCCAGAATATATGCCCAGTTTAAACATGGAAAATGAAGATGACTCGACTCAAATGATGGCCCAAGGGCCTGTGTGTTGTAAAGTTGACATGTTTGAATTATAGGAAAACCAAAGTGTCCAGAGCTAATTAAATCCATTCATCTTGGATTTTACATTTCATACAGATCTGTAATTAAAATTTATTTCAATTTCTTCCTGTTACTTATTCCAAATCTCTCTACAGCTCTGCTGAATGACCAGATGTTCAGCAAATCCTGGATGTGGAAACTGGGAAGGGCTTGTGGTGCTGGGAACTGTTTTTTAACAAGAATAACCATGATTCTCCAACAGTGGGAATGCATTAATCCCTCAAAAAGCAGCTCTGTGAAGTTCTGGTGAATGAGGTGCATTAGAGCACCCAGGGTCTCCCCTCTCCCCTGGTCTGGGGTTGTGAGGGAGCTGCAGCACTCACTGGACACGGCTGTGCTCAAGAGGATGAACTTATGTGATAAATTTGTTCTGTAGCACCCTGGCCATGAGGCTGAAGTACCCTGAGGGACACAGAATTTACAGAATGACCAGGTTGGAAGAGACCTTCAAGATCATCGAATCCAACCCAGCCCCAACACCTCAGCTAATCCCTGGCACCCAGTGCCACATCCAGGCTTTGTTAAACACACCAGGGATGGTGACTCCACCACCTCCCTGGGCAGCCATTCCAGAAATTTATCACTCTTTTCATGAAAAGCTTTTTCCTAATATCCCACCTGAATTTCCCTTGGTGCAGCTTGAGGCTGTGACCTCTGGTTCTGTCAGTTCCTGGAGAAAGAGCCCAGCCCCGCCTGAGCACAGGCACCTTTCAGGAGCTGTGGAGAGATAAGGTCACCCCTGAGTCTCCTTTTCTCCAGGCTGAGCACCCCCAGCTCCCAGAACCAGAGCAGATGTTGGACACCAGGGTGGAACCCAGGACACAAACAATTGACATTCCTGAGTGAGCTGAGTGCTCACCAGAGCAGCCTTGACCCAGCCCTGCTTCCTCAAGGTCCTGCTCCAGAACCAAGCAGCCCCAGAGCCATCCATCCATCCATCCATCCATCCATCCATCCATCCATCCATCCATCCATCATCCATCCATCCATCCATCCATCCATCCATCCATCCATCCATCCATCATCCATCCATCCATCATCCATCCATCCATCTATCCATCCATCTATCCATCCATCCATCCATCATCCATCCATCCATCCATCCATCCATCCATCCATCCATCCATCCATCCATCCCTCTGCTGGCATTCCAAACCTGGAATTACGGGCTGAATCCACAACTCTTGGGGCTTCCCCGCTGCAGAGCTGGAAGCCTGGAAGTTCTGGGCTGGCTTCCCAGGTCCTGCATGGCACAACAGCCATCAGGCACAGATCCTGAGAGCCCTGCATCTGCTCAGGGAAACTGATATTTGGGTAGAAACAGAGAAATTAAAACACACACAAAAAAACCCAATTTTACAGAGCAGCTGTGGTATGGAGAGAGCACACATTTGGAAGAATTGCATTTTATTTCCTGAGTTTGGGGAATAAGGGTGGATTTGCTTTTAGTTTGGGTTTAATTTAATCCCTCATTCAAAGAAACAGAAGCATCAGAATGCTTAGGTTGGTCTCTGAGCAAAATCTCCCCTTTTCTTAAAATACCCAAAACATGACTCACGAGATGAAAAAAATCGTGACAGCTCTGATAAAGAATAGATGAGGCAAAGTGGAAACAACGGACACCAGTTCAGGGAAAAGCTCCCAAAACAATCATGCCATGAGATCTGTGCTCCCCACAGTTACAGAACAGCTCAGCAGACAAGAGGACATCAGTGCCACCTCAGCAGCTCAGGAATGTGCATCTCTGCCTGGATTCCATGACTTGTAGATCTCAATTACCAATTTGTCCAGGCTTCAGTCAATGCCTGTGCCTGGATGCAGATCAAGAACTCTGCAGGGCATTCAGAAAGCCCAGAGATTCATCTGCCTCAGGACTGGTGGCAGTTTCTTCCCTGAGCTACTCCTTCTACTTCAGGAATGGTTCCAGTTGTGTCCTATCCATCTCCCACCACATTTATTTGGTGCCTGTAGCCTCCTTTCTATGAAAAGACACCAAAAAGAAGCAGGTAGGCAGGTTTAAGCAAAATGCACAGTTTCCCAAGACCAATCTCTATTATTTACATGTTTGTGTTCATCATGATTAAGTCTTAATCACTATTTGGGACTACAGCCTTAATCATATTTTCCCCCTTTATATAAATGATGAATGACAAATAGTCACAGGACTCAAAAGTAGATCAAATCTGTTGGATGATGACAGGTGGAGATTAACTTTTGTTGTGACAAATGAGATTTCCAGTTGGGACTCTGACTTGACTATTACCATCTAGTTAATTAGGGAAATTCCAGGCAAATGACTCCAACCCAAAGGTCAGAAAAGTGGTTACCACTGGTGTACTTTGTGCTGCAGAGCATTCTAAATAGTTAAATGGCTCTGTACACGTGCATGGCTTTTATTGGTAATTTATGCATGGTTTTGCATTAATCACTGACATCCTGACACCTAATTAGCAACACTCACAGGTAACGTGGGGTGAGAACTACCATACGTATTTTAATAATCAAAGTTGAGACAGCAAGCTAAAATCAGGCCTTCAAGATGAAGAGTGACAGGCAGTATTTAATTAGTCTCATCTGTACATACTCCTTTTTCACTACACACAGCTCAGGCTCACTCAAAGTCAAACAGAAATTAAAGCAAAAAAGCTTTCAAAGATACTTTATGGAAATGCTACAAAATTCCATTAATATATGAACAGTGTAATTTATCATCTATGGCTTAGAAAATGCTATGGAATTCTGTCAGCCCCTCTCTGTAGAAATCACTGACATCATTTTTGGCTCCAAAAAGCATTGCTGCCATCCACATGCAAAGACACAATCTGATGATTTAGGAGTATTTGAAAGATTTCTGAGGACTAGGCCCTCGCCCTTCTTCAGATGATGCTCCAGGGTAGTACTTATCTAATTAGAAATTAATTTCACACTAAACCATTTTTTTTTTTTTTTGGCTAAGTAATGACAAATCTGTCACGGAGATTTACCTGGAAAAACATATTTCCTATCTTTTCATCGTGTGCTGCTTTCCTTTTGTGTTATTTTGTTGTGACATTAAATTCTTCTTTTAACCTGTGAAGAAAAAAAATCAAATCGTTCAACTTGAACAATTTTTTTTTTTTTTTTTAAATATCAGTTTTTCCATTTTTTCTTCAAGGTTCAGGTAATTTTGGACTATTTTATTTTATTTTTCTTCATCCAAGCAGCCTCAGTGATTCAGAGTTCCAGTGCCCTGTAACTTCCACACAAGGCTTTGTTTCCCCAGCAGAGAGATTTAAGCCCTTTAAAGAGTGCCAGGAGTTTTTCACCTGGAGGGTTCATTCAAATAGAGTCAGTTGGAATCTTCCAAACACTCATTACAGACTTTATCTACTGCTGCACCCAGAACATAAAAAAAATGTAAGTTGAATTTCTGACTGGGGCATTTCATGAGAAAACAAATGCTGATTCCACGCAGACAGGCCCTCATTTTGGATAGTGAGTTTAATAGGGATTTGTTCTTTTATTTGGATCACTCACAACAGCCCTGTTTCTTAGCAACAGCACGTGGTGGAAGACTTTGACACAGAAGAAATAACAATCACTACATTCAGGAGGACAATGAAAACCAGAAATTAGCAGCAAAGTCAGATTTAGTTTGTTTGAGGGTTTTTCACCCAAACCATTCACCCACATCCACCAGGGCTTCTCCACAAGAAGCATGGAAGGTGGGAGAACTCGTGCTGCCCTGGAATTGAATTTATTGTTTTCTTATTTATGGCAGCAACTATTCCAAAATAATTTCATGATACTACTTAACATATAATCACAATATATTATCTCCAAAGAATGAAAAAAAGAAAACACAATGAAAAGAAAATAAACAATTACATACCTTGAGATTATCATGACTAAATGAATTCAAAATGTAAAGGGCTTGGAAAAGAACAATATTTGTCAGTTGTGCAAAATGAATCGTAACAGGTATTTGAAACAAGGTAAATTCCAAATTGTACCACTTTTAGGTTGTCACTTTGAGCATTTTAGCCACCTGCTTTAGTGAGTTCCTACCATGGCAAGCACCCTCACATCTGCCTTTTTTCTGATGGCATTTATCCTCCTTTTTCTCAGCAGCTCCTGCCAGGCTCCAGTGGTGCAGAATGATTGGAAATTTTTTCTCCTCCTGTGAACAAGTGAAGCATCCATCTTAAGCAGCAAAGATATCCCCACTCCCTCCCAACCAGCTGGAACACAAAGGCAGAAATTTCATGTTCTGGTCAAGACATTTGGCTGCAGATGAAGGTGAACATGCAAATGGCTGGAAACGACTTTGTGGATCTACATTTACACAATATTGAGCAAACTAAAGCCACAAAATCAATTTTCTCCTATGAACAATCAAAAAAAATCCAAGAGTTATTGTTATTTTTGCTTCAGCAAACAAAGGTGTTCTCTGACAGTTTCAGATGACAGCACTGCCTAATTGTGCTGATAACATGGGGAGATTGCAACTTGTGGTTTTGGAAGATCTGATGGATATTTCAAGAGCCAGAGTCTACAGCCAGCCTGAAGATGGTAGCACTCCATAGTCGGTCAATTACACAAACCTATGGATGTTGATATATGTCATGTATCTAAAAATGCAATATATTCCCATATAAAGATATTTGAGGGAAAATTTAAAAAATTAGATTGGTGGTTTACATAGTAGGGGACTTGAAATGCTCTGAAAAAATACAAAATACAGAAACACTTGTATGAGAGGGCTCATACACCAAAACCAAAGAGGTGAGAGAAACAAAGGCTGGAAGAATTAAATAAACTACAGGATGCAGCAAAAGCCACTCAAAACACTTTTAACACCTCTTGAAGCATCTGAGGATCTTTAGTCCGCTCATTTATTTATGATTTCTCTTCTATTGTCAGTATTAAATGAGAATCCTGCCATGACCTTTGCCTATGAAAAAGTCATCAATCAAAGCTCACAAAAAAACGCCACACTGCAGGAGCAATAATGAAGTTTTTCTGAGGGTTCAAAGGTTCTGCTTTATAAAGAGCCCTGAATATTAATACAGAAACCTTATTTTACAGCTAATCACCTATGATGTTCCAGTTAACCAAAGCAACAGCTGATTATTCAAAGGAATAAAGCTTCAGCTCTCATTCCTCTCTGCTGCCCACCTGACCTACTTGCTGTGCTCACAACAACAGATACCTTGCAAGTGCAGATTATATTTAAAGTTTATATTTATGATGTATAAAATAGACTTCCATTTGTCCAACATATTGCTTCACATGAGAAAGTTTCAATGATTATTAGAAATATATTACAGTTCTTCCCCTATGCTCAGAAACAAGCTGAATGTGTTATCATCTGCACTGAATTTTATTCAAAAGTGTATGGCATACATGAACCCTTTCTTGCTTTAGACTTGAAACATCATTTTGAATTCTGAATGTTTTCATTCCTTCTGAGGTATCTCTTTTTTATTTTTTTTTAATAACCTGTATTGTTGACGAGAGTTATGAATCCCTTTTTTTTTTTTTTTTTTATTAACCTGCATTGTTGGCAGGAGTTATGAATCCCTATCTGAGGCACCAAAAGCATTCTGCAGCTCAGGTATAGGGGCTCCTTTTGGAGAGAAACCCTTTGTGAGGCTTTGCAGGGTAGACAATACAACATGTTGCTCTTTGCTCCTGATTTGAACAGCCAGGAGAGAAAGGGAAGTGTTTGATTGCTGTCCAGCAGCCTGTTTGCTATTTCTGCCTCCCAGCCACAAAATACTCCGTGGATCTGCCTTCAACTGCTGCATGAATGCAAGAAATACCTATTAAAACTTGGCAGATAAGCATAACCTTCTAAAAAGGATCTGATTTCTAAGAGAGCGACTACATCTCCATAAAAGAATGGATAGAGCACCATAGAAATGGCTCAGAAATGACAGAGAACCAATGTACTGTGCAGGAAAGGAAATGGAAAAATGAATTAAAAAAATAACAGTGTGTGAACAGCTGGGGCAAAGAGAATCCCCAAGATTCCTCGGTGAGATGCTGGAGGGAAAATGTAGGGGACGCTGATTTCACAGCTACAGCAAGAATCACTATTGCACATAGATTTTAAGCTGGCAGATAAGTGTTTTATTTAGTTTATCATATTTTAATATATTAATCAATTATAAAAGCACAAAAAATCTCTCCTGAACAATAGAGAGGGCAGGGGTTTATTTTTTTCCTTCACTTTTAAAAATATTTAACACCTATCAGCTTTTCAGACAGAATATCAGAATTCAAGAGCGATGAGGAGTTGAAATTTGGTAGAATGGGCAGAATGGGTAGAATCCATATTAGGGTCAACTTTTTGTGTCTGGAACTTCGTTGAATTCCCAAAAGCAGTGATAAAAAATGGCCTCAGAATACTCTGAAAATTTAGTGCAGAATGATGCAGTGATGAGTAAAAATTCATTGATTTCCACTATAGTACAAACTCCAGTCCAAAAGTTGGAGAGTTTGATATTTTTAGTTAAAGAATGTCAAAGAATGATTTCAAGTACATCAAGGACGTGTATTCCATAAATTCTATAACTCTTCTTTTAAATATTTTTATAGGCTTAAAGGCTCAAGTCTCTTTAATTTTAGAGATGATTTTTTTATAAGGGCATGATTTACTTCCAGACAACTTTTTATAGACAGCTACAGAAAACTTTCTGCTGCCTTCCTATTGAATTTATTTTAAATGCAAAAAATCTGGGGGGTCAATTTGGTCTGTCAGCTCAACAGCAGGAGACCAGTACTCTGATAGAAACATGTTAAAAATGATAAATAGCTCCAGCCACTCCAAGGCTGAAAAGAAATAGTCACCCCCAGAGAACAAAATTATTTGGAGTGGGGTCCTTCAAGATTAGCAGAGATCCTCCTCCATTGTGCCATAAATCTTGCAGAATGGATTTCCACCACTTATTGCTCTTCAGAACCTCTTATCACTGCCACATTAAAAAGGTGCAGACAGGTAAGAATATCTAAGAGCAACCTGCAAAGTCTGACCTAAAAATCAAAGACTGATTGCTATGCAAGAGTAATAAAGCAGATCTGAAAACAAGCCAAGGAAAATCATGTACTTTACAAAAAACAAGGTAAGCATTAAAAAAAAAAAATCCCAAAAGACTGAAATAGAAATGGTTTTTAGCACATATAAAATCAATAGCAACTATATCTGAATATTATATTGGTACATGGATTAAAAAATTGCTATTGCCTCTAAAGTCATTGTAGGTTCTTTGTAAACCCTCATGGAGGAGGAATCCAGCTGTTCCAGAAACACTTCAGCATTTTAGGCCTATTTTAGACCACGTCCTCAGGAGGAATCAAATTTTTCTAAGCAAGTCAAGAGAGTGCTCAGCTAGGCTCAAACACTATTGTCCATAACATTGTCTGGAAAATAAAATTACTTCATAAGTAGACAGAAAGAAATACTGAAAGCTAAATAATAATTTAAAAATCTCAAATTAATTGGGCTAAAACCATAATGTTTTTAAATTGCTCACTTACCTAGATAAATAAATAAACATACTGTCAGTAGAATAGAAAACCATCAAACTATCAGACACATAAGCAGGACTCTTCCCAAGTCCTGTGAGGTATTAAACTCAGAACAAGGATTTGACAGCAAATATTTCCTGTTACATCCTGCAATTTTATAGGAAGCAAGCTGCTTAATTAGCCAATAAAATTAATGCCTCTTTTAGAAATCTCCCTGGCAAAACTATTGCAGGGAGAAACAATTCCCTGGACTTCCCAGCACTGCCACAGGCACACACACCATCCTTACTGCCACAGCCCCTCCTATCAATCCCAACACTTCATCTGCCATTTTCAGCTGGGAGGCACAAATTGCAAGATCTTTAGCATTTTCTCCTGTAAAATCTTAACAAAACCAGGAATTCAGAGGTCTGGTTGTGCTGGGTACTCCCAACAATCAAGTTCGAGCCTCAAAATCCTCTCAGCCATTCTTGGAAATCTGAATTAAAATAGAATTTCCTTATGTGAGAGATGACAGCTCTGATCTGTCCCAAACAGCTCATCTTGATGATCTCTGAATTCCCACAGCAGATTGGCTGTGGTCATTCTGCTTCTTTATCTGGTTCCTGAGAATCACAACAAAACTGCATGAACTGGAAACAGAATCAGGTTTTTTTTTTGCATAAATACCAGCTCTGGATATCGATCAAATTCTTTTCAACCAGACTATGGAAAGCCAAATCCAATGATTAATGTGAGTATCAACTACAGGCACTCAGAACCCAGGAACAAACTGGCTGGATGAAATAATATACATTTTGTGATATTGCAGATGGGAAAAAGAGAATTGATCTATTGTGGATGCCTTCCCAAAATATCACATTGAGTTTCAGCAGAAAGAGTATTTGAAAACTTTGAGCTGTTTGTTATCTTGTAATGAAGAGATTTTCTTCTTCTGTTCAGACAACATGAAACTGAACTGTTCACACCTGTCCACTGAATTCCTGCTTTCTTTTGTATGTCTCTAACTCACCAGTTTGGGCTGCATTAATGTGAAAGGGGAAAAAAAATAAAGATTTTACAGGGCAAAAGTATTTATGAGAGAAAACTACACTGCTTTCTTGACTTTCAAGGGTAATTGGCCATGTGTGATGGAAATACTGACATATTTATCACAGGTTGAATCACATTCAACTCAAAAAGACATTTATCATTAAAAAGAACATGCAGAGTTTTACCAAGAGGGAATAATATATTCTGCTTTTTCTTTCCATCATCTTTAATATGTTTTATATAATCAGTTTCTTGATTATTTGGGTCATTTAAACAGAAAAGCTTGCTTATAAATTCTACAATATAAACAAGGTGCACAGCAGAAGCTGATAATGAACATGAAAAATGTGTAAGAAATGTAGTCCTGGAAAATACAACATGCTTCAATGACACCATCAGAAGCTGAAATGGAATATTTTTCAAGTAACACCATTATCATCTTTCCATCAGCAGCCTCTTCAAGTCACTTCTAAAAAACTTTGTGAAATTTTATTTTATGCACCTTTACAGACACACCCGTGTTTGAGTACACATTAAAAAAATCACTAATTTTATATTTATATAAAATTATTATAACATTTTTTATTTAATTTTATGTATCTTAATTGTTGAATTGTTTTATTGTCCTTTACTCATCATTTATTCTGCAAAAGCCAGAAGCACTGCTGCCCACCCCTGCCTGTTTGCAGATCCCTGTCAGAGACCAGCTCTGCTCACTGCTGCCCTAAAACTCTTCTGCCCTGCCCTGTGTCTGTCAGGGGCTCAGATTTCCAAGGCAGGGGACAAAGAAATCAGCAGCTGAGCCCCTCAAAGCCACATTTCATTTCCCATCTGCTGCTTGCTTTGCCCAGCCAGACTGAAGACAACCAGGGTTTTCCCTGGATTAGGACAGCACTGAAATTACAGTACTGAACCCTCTTTTCTTTTGTTCCTTACCTGGGCAGTGGGTTGGACATAACCTAAAAACCACTTTTAATCTGCACTGCAAACCCAGCTGCTATGACGTCCTTGTTTAATAGAAGTATAGAAATTTTTGTTAAGAGAATGAAAATAAGATAAACGAGAGAAAATGAAAATAAAAGGGAATGAAATTAAGAGAATGAAAATAAGAGAATGAAAATTGCTAACACAGTCTCAGAGTTTTCCAAACAACCTTCAGATAGAAATTGCCCCTTTAGCATGAAATTCCTGCAGACACCAACTCCTCCAGCTCTGCTGCCAAGGGAAGCAGAGACATTCCCAAAGCTCATGCCTTGACCTGCTGGGATTTTGGCCATAAAACATCCCAGACCATCTTAAATGAGTGGAATTAACACACAGCCAAAGACACACTCAGCTGTGAGACCATAAAGGACTTGAGCAATCCTAACTTAGACACAGACCAAAGACAGATCCCAAAGGGATTCAGGAATGTATCAAACATCAATTCTTTTTATGTTCTTAAAGCAATTATAAGTGAATATTATCCCTTTATGAATTTATAAAATATACTGTAATTTAAAATTACAATTTACAATTTGCAGTCACTTTAACCAAGTTTATTTAAATCCACAGCAAGGATGGTGCTGAAGAGCACAGCTTAAAAAACCCAAGAGAGTTTAAATTTTTCTCACCAGTTCATTTTCCTTGAAACAAGAATTGAAATACAGAATTACATCATGTCCTCCACACCAATTGAACTTTATTTTATTCCTAAGCCTTAGTACTGTACTGTGGTATTATTATATTAGTATTGTAGTACACACATATGGAAAAATACTCCCACAGCATCTCAGCTGATATTTGTCATTGCCATACCCTTAACATGGTGAAGGCTTAGTGCTTCAGAAATCAAATCATTCCACTGAGTTAAACCTTCAATAAAATACTATTTTTATGCTGTTCTATAAATTATTTTGTAGTCTTGCTTAAAATAATAACTATTCCTAGCCAGTTTATGGACACAAAGGAAGATTTTAAAAAACCCAACACATTTGATATACTCTTAGAGTCTATGCTTGAAATTAATATATAATTTCTGGAAGCTCTGCTCACTAGAACTGGCAGATGCTCCATGGAAAATTGCCATTAACAATTAACACATAATGAAGAATCAACCTGCTGGGGCACCTGGGATAAATTTCATTTTTTCAAAGCATTATTATTCCACTTGAGTGAGATAATAGATTATAATTTTAGAGAAAGTGACATATGGAACATTTATGAGACTTTGCAAAAATCATTTGAGGCCCTTAACTTATAACATTTATCACACTCTTGGAGGGGAGGGGAAGGACTTTGACAGGGAGATTTTGGTGGACCAATTTTCTTAACGGAAGATTGAGAGACTTTTATCTCAAAACCACTTCACCCATGAAGTCAAATGACTTCAGTGTTTGGCTATGTCAGTTTTTCCAGCTCATGACTGGAAAAACCACCAGATCTGAGGAGATGTTTTTGTTCTTCAACTTTCTCCTTCCAGTGCAAAGATTTCCTCTTACAGTAATCACATAATGCCTTATTGCTGAGAGGGTGTGAATACCTGATTTTGCTGTATTGCTAAATATATATATATATATATATATAAGTGTGTGTGTGTGTGTGTAATGTCCCAGATCTTTTGGAGAGAAAAATTACTGCTCCAAACACCAGCCACAATTATTTTGGACAACATTAGGGAAAAAAACAAGCTATTCATTCCACAGAACCATCTATAGCAAACATTTTCCTCCTCCTGCCTCCCAGAGAAGCTGTGCCCCAGTCTGGTTGCTCTGGGATGGGGAGGATGTGGAAATTTCACATTTATGTGCAGTGGTTGCAGGCACAGCCAGCCTGACCTACTGCAATCTAGGCAGAGTTTTTCCATTTTCAGATTTCTGAGCTGTTCCAAACCTGGCTGTGATACAAAAAAGCTTTCAGACATCCCGGGAGAAAGACTCAAAGAATCTGTAAACCACACTTTAAATTCTTTAATTGCCAACCCGTACTTTTAGCCCTCAGTATTTATTTGTAAGAGGTACAACAGTCTATATAATAATTTATAAAAAACACACAGAGCAGAGTGAAGCCTTGAAGGAAAAACCTCCTTTTGCTGATGAAATAACAACTGTGAGACTCAAAAGTCCAAGCAGGAGCTCTCTGCATGAGCAAGGGGGATCCAAGCACAGGGTTATGCTCCTGGCTCTGCATCCTCCTTCACCTGAAGGTGCAAATGAACATCTGCTGGCTATTTAGTTATGTCACCAGGACTCTACAAGACAGGGAAAAAGTTAGATATTCCAAATACCTGATGGATTTTCAGACTTTAAAGTGACAGGAGTGGTGATAAAAAAAATATTCTCTTGAACATGCTCTTACTAAAATAAGGTATGACATATTCTCTGCATTGAAAAGCTTATTTTGCTAAGCTTGTACTCATGGGCATCTTGTCAAGTTGCCCTTGAGAAAAATGTGCAAGTTTACATTTCTGAGAACAGTGAGGAGTTTGAAAAAGGAGGAAAAGGACAACAAAAATACCCAGTTCTATGCATAGTACAGTACTTAAAGCAGCCTGAGGAACCAACTGCCTCAAAAGAGTCTCCAGCCACACTAAAAAGGAACTCAGAAACAAGATAAAATAAGTTACTGCCCAAATCCATGCTAAGAGTAAAGGAGGAAAAGGAAAACCAGTCACATCTTTCATTGGTTAAAAAGATGCAAAATTGGCCCAGCAAAATTTCAGTCATTTGTCAGTTTGACAGAATTCAGTTAACAGAAAAGTCACAAACAAATCCAAACCAAACAATAAATCGAGGGTTATACTTTTTCAAAACACCAAAATAAACACAGAACAATATCTACATTTTACTGCTTTGATACAATAGCCTTTTATTGTAAATGTAGGCGAAACCAATGGGAAGAAATGACAATGTCTGACTCAATTTAGAAGGCTGAATTATTTTATTATAACTATGCTAAAATACATTAACATACTATATAAAAGGAGGATACTAAAACTACACACTACTTTCTCTGACTCTAACACAACTCGTGACCCTCTCTCAAGAGTTCAGACACAAGTAGATTAGATTGGCCATCAGGCTCAAACAATCCTCACCAGAATCCAATCAGACACTCACTCCAAGTAAATAATTCTCCAAACACATTCTACATAAGAAAAACAAGGAGTAGAAATAGAAATTGTTTTTTCTTTCATTTCTCTCTGTGCACCTCTATGAAAAATCCTGAGAGGAAAAAAATGTACTTACCACAGCCTTTTATGAATTTCACCCTTTATTTTAATAAATTATAATTAACCACTAAACATCTGGAAATGCTTCTGTCATATGTGGAAAACATGGTCAGTGATTTGGGGTTTTGATAAATTGGAAACTACCTAGCCCATCTCTTCAATATAACATAGCATCTAACCAGGGGAGGACAGCCTCAAACTGTGACAGAAAGGCAGGGAAAACCTCACTTTGCACCCAAAAAAGGGTGACACTGGCTGATACATAGCTCCTGCTGAAAATTGGGATGGCTTAACATGCCCTGGACAATCCATCTTCCCTTCAGAACATGCACAGCTCTCCACTAAAACAGATTTCTGCTACTCCTGCCTCAGGAGCTTTCTGCAGGTTCCAAGGTGCCCAGAGCCTTGAGCTGGAACAATCCTGACCCCAGTGCCAGCTGGGGTGCCCCAATCCCAAATCCAGTTTGTTCTGTGTTTTCCTGCCTGTCCTGTGCCCAGGACACAGCCACACCACAGCTGGACCAGCTGTGCTGCCTCGTACTGCCTGTTTGGAAATGAACAGGTTTTACTGCCATTTTCACACGCAAACACCCTGGGGATTTTGGATGGATGATGATTTGGCCTTTAACACGTCCCCAGCAAAGTTCAGCAATGTGAAATCCAAGCACATTTTTCTTTTCAGGATCTCTGCTGTGGGTGCTCTCTCTTTTCCCAATGATTTTCCCTTCTGCAGTAGCTAGAAGCCACAGACCTCTTGGAATGATGCTGAAGCTTTGTTTCTGTTTTCTCATTTTTAATAGGCTGATTTTTCCTTCTCAGAATGATTTTGTGAATTCTACAAGATCTAGGAAGGCTAAGGATAAACTGAAGATTAGACAGTTTCTAGATTTTTGTGTCTGCTTATTAGGCAAGGGGAGTTTGATCTAAATGAGTTTTCTGCATTCTCCCTTTATTTTTCTCTCTATAATCTCTCTTACTCGCACGTAATTCACATATGAAAAGAAAAAGCTAACAAAAGAAAGAAATGTTAAATCATTGTTCTGCTTTATATTTTCAATCCCTTGAGTGGTTCCCAACCCACAAGTGCTTCTTTATTCCTTTCATTCAAATTACCATTTAACCATCAAACAAAATAACTAGCAAAGGAAATAAGTTACGCAATATATGGAATTCCTCTGGAAATATTAAGTAGTTTTTACAATAGGTTATTTGACAATGCTGAGAAACAGATAGAAGCAATTAACATCAAATTGTTACTTTCCTCCAAAGGAAAATATTTGTTTAGTTCCACCATTGAAATGAAAAGGGAAATTTAATTACAGCAGTGTTTTAAAACTGCCTGTCCAGACTAACAAAAGCACAGTCATATCTCTCTGGAGCCCGATTCCATATTAATGTGGAACGTAGGTGAGTCAGTGGAGGAACATCACAGGATGCCAACTGTCACCTTGCTCACATTCCACAAAAACACCAGCACACAGGAATTCCAGCTCTGCAAACTGTGACCACTGATTTTTAAATTAACACATAACTATCAGAGGATAAGCAAATTGAAATATTAATTTTCCCATCTTTTATATAAGAGCTGCAAGTTTAGTACATGCTTGGTCTGCAGTTTTCCATACTCTATTTCCAGCTGTGAATTAAGATTGCACAATTAATACAAGGCTGGAAAATCAGGATTATTACCAATAATCTTTGAAAAACACGGCAGCAAGAACAGAAAACTCTTGTTTTAGTTTGCAGTGAATAAGAAATAGCTGTTCAAAGCTTTCAGATCTGGTGCTTAAAGGAAGCCACACACAAGCCCTGAGCTCAGCACGACCCTCGGGGACAGCTCTGGGACTGGAGCACACGAGCAGCAGTGACAGTGGACATAATTTGGCAGCACAGCACCTTTTAAAGCCTATTTTTAAATTAGGAACAGTAACACCACAGGTGTGACAGTAGCTAGTCCTCCCCTTCCCGCTTTTCATTTTGATCTTGCTGTCATTTATTTGTATTTACAGAAAGCAGCTAATTAATCCAGAGTGCATGTTCCTTGTGGGGCTGCATTTCCTTACATGCTGAATAAAAACACGGGGAAGGGTGGGAAAACTACAAAGGGAGAAAAACCAAACAGAAATAGGTTATGAATCTTAAAATTCTTGTGTACTGAGAGAACAAAGAATGAAAGTTGATTTACTATAAGGAACGGGATTTCTACAGACAATTCAGAGCCACAGTATTCACAAAGGTGTCTTTCAGTGAGAGTAGTGGGGTATTCATCCCAGGCCTTGATAAATCCAACTCTTATTGTACTTCAAAATTTGACTGAAACCAGCAGCTTATCACTGTTAGATAATATAACACAGGAAAAAACCCAGAGCACATTAAAGAGCAGGTTCAGTTATAACTGCAGCTGCTTCCTGTAAGTTCCATCTTTTGAATAATAAAATTATTGGGCAATTAAAAGCAATTGCCACTTCTGTTTTCCTACTGATAAACATTATAAAAGCCTCAGAACCACTGCTTTTTCCTGTTTATAGGGAAGCTCAGCATCTTTACCATCCAGCAAACTGCTCTGCGTGGGTCAGGCTGGATTTGCAATGTGAGCTGAAAAAGGAGCTGCAATAGGATCAGGTGGTTAAAGAGCAAACAATCCACACTGGTAAAGCACAGTGTCACAATCACCCTGCCCCTCTGAGCAGGCTCACAGCACACTCGTGTGAGTTTGCAGCGAGGCCTCTTGTCCAGCCCCAGTGCCAAATTCAGCAAATTCAGTGTGTGCTGGAAGTGAAACTGCTCTGTGCAACAGCTCACGGCTGGGCAAAACTCCTCACTTCCAAAACACCACTTTGGTGTTGGGGTTTTTTATCATCTTGAGATATATTGTTCAATTTACCTTGCCTTTACAGAGGGAACTATAACCACCACTCTGCTGGCTCTGCAGGGCCCCAGGCACCAGCTCAGCATCCTCCCCCCTGAGCTCCCCAGCCTGAAGCTCTGGTTTAGCTCAGGGACTGCTCCCCGAAGACCACTTGCAGTGCCAGGGATGCAGGAGCATCCTCAGTTTATCCCAGGTGCCAGGGGTGCAGTGCCAGGGATGCAGGAGCAGCCCCAGGATATTCCAGGTGCCAGGGGCTGCAGTCAGGGATGCAGGAGCAGCCCCTGAGGAGGTGCATGTTGCACACACAGATGTGTGTCCATCAAATCCATATCCTAACTCCCAGAATTGCAGCCTGATCATTCAAAGAAGGGACCAGGATAAGGTTTTTGATCCTGTTTGTGCATGGGGAGTGAATGTGAGGGTGTAGAGCTGCTCAGAGAGATGTGTGCACCTACTCCAAACACACGTCCAGTCCCACCCACAGCATCTCCATCAGTGAGTAATTAAGTTCTGCGTCCTTTTTTAAAATATTTACTTGTTCGTTAACACTTTCTGCCCTTCGACCCAAATATAATTTACCAAAAATTCTGAACTTCTATGCATAAATTACTGTTGCTATGCTGGTTCAAAATGCTTGTTGTGAAATGGAATAGGGCAGGATTTTCACAGTCCAGCTGGAAACTCTGTGATTTACCTGAGAGAACACATGCAAGCCACAGTGATCAGCTGTCATCAGCTCGCTGACAAAACCTCTTCATCAGCCACAGGCTCCCATAGAGGGCATGTGATAAATGTTGTCACCTGCAGTGGGATGAAAGGCAATGCAGAATTTATTAGTACTGGACAAAAATAGCCAATATTTGGATAAGAGTTTCAGCGTATACAGCATAGAAAAGACTTATTTTCCCCTTCCATTTCAATTATTTTGTCCACATTTTCAACCTATAGTGTAAAGACTGTATACTTTTCAAACTTATAAAGTGATGGAAAATACAAAGTAGAGGTAGTGCAGGATGATAGGACTCTCCTCTGATCGTGGTAAATTCAATGACTGATTGGGATAAATGGAGAGCAAAAGCTAACAAAATAGTTTGAGATGATAGTTAACTGATCACAAAAAATCAAATAAATTAAACTTTTGGGGAAATTTCTAGTGGAGTGACATTTGCAGTTTTTTATGGCAAGTGATCCACTGAAAATTTCACAGCTCTTTACCTTCTGTTCTAACACACAATCCCAAAATTTGATGTTCAGTACACAGAAAATAAATGAAGTGAATATTCAGACCTTATAACAAAACAAGAATTTTCTCCAAGAGCCTTGACAGCTAAAAATTTGCAGAACACCTTGAAAACGAAAAGAAATAGGAAATACAAGAAAAGATGCCTGTTTGCCATGTCACAAGGCAGATTCTTCTGCACTCCATCACAGCCCAGCAGGAATATCTGGGAGTGGGACAGGATGGGACCCATCACAAGGAGCTGGGGCAGCTCCTTCTGAGCATCACACACAGGCTGGAGCAGATCCTCTCCAGCATCCTCAGGCTGGAGCAGCTCCTTTCCAGCATCCTCCCAGGACCAGAGCCTGAGAACCTCCCCTGAAGGGCCCCAGGTCAGCTCTGCTTCTGCAGGAGATGCACTTTTCAGGCTCTGTGCAGGATTCACACCTGAAACACGAGAAATCCTCTGCATCTCCAGTTCCAAAGTTCACATTTCAGAGCAGACAGCCACAGAGGGACTAACAGAGGTGTCTGACCAGCACTAGGGAGTACAAAAACCCAATAATGCTGGAGTGTGAAGTGCACATCGGAGGGTGACCAGAGGCCACAGAAGTGACTGATTTCTACACACAAAGAAACATTCCAGCTCTTATCTTCATTTACAGCTAATCAACCAAAACAGACCAAAGGAGTGTTGTAGGAGTGAAAACCACTGAATGCTCCAGTCATTTTACAAGCAACATTTAATTTTACTGTGTTTCTGTGCTAAGCTGAGCAATGGAAGCAAACACAATCAAATGCTCATTGTATTTAAGGAGCTTCAGAAAGATCAATTATCTTTATATGGATAAGGAGCAGCAATCGATTTCAGCAGTGTTATTCAAATTCCATTTAAGCAATGAATTGCTCTGCTTTTTTATCAGCAAGAGGAATGGATTATAGTGGTGCAACCCAATCCTTAACACTGCTCAAGAAAGCACAGCCCAGTGGCTTCTCTGAACCAGGGAAACCTCTCTGGCATCGATCTTTCTAACAGAATGGAGCAAGAAACAGAATTCTTTTCCACTGTTCCTGCAAAGGTACTGGGCAGAAATAGTACAACTCTGTAGGAGGCAAGGTAAAACCCACTAAGAGATGCCAGCCTTCAGTCCAGGGCTGTATCTGCCTGTACAGGTGTGGGTTGGATGCAAAGGAAAATCCCTTTCATCGAATCCCAGGCAAGGCTGACAACCTTCCAGGGAAATTCACTGGCATCCAAAGTGTCTCAAAGAAGAAAAAAACCCTTGCTGGATGCCTAATCAAGCCAAGCAAATCTTTACATATTACCCATTTTTCTTTTCTTCCATATTTTAGTCAATTTAACGTGGTGAGTTTTATGGATACCCTGGCTTTTAAACAATTCTGAACACCTCCACAATTTGGTAAGAAATTAAAGCAAGAGAAAAGAAGTTATGTGTGGTTTGAAAGGACAGAGCTAGGCCTAGAAAGAAACTCTGATGAAATACAAGAGTGTTTGCAGCATTTATTTGGCATCCTCTGTCAGGCTGCTTGATTACAGCCCTTTTCCTCACCCAAAACACAGCTCCACTCCCAAAACAGTTGTGTGACTCCAATCAATCCACTTTGTGTTCACCAACAGAAAAAAAAAAAAAGGTGCAAAACTGGGCTGTAGATTTTTATTAACCTCTACGGGAAAAGAAAAATATCAGGACTGATAATACCTAAATCCCCGTGTAGATCACAACATCAGAAAAAAAACTGCAGAGAAAATCTAAGGTTTCTAAGATTACCTTGGAAACTATGATGAAAGAACTACTACAAGAGAAAAAAATACCCATTTTGCATAGAATACTGCTGTCTAGGGGAAGGGCAGCTAGGAGCCACAATTTAAAACAGATTTAAAACATGTTTTATCAAATTTAAGGGTAGTTTCCAAGTCTGCCCACTGCCAAACTGGAGGCAAAGCCTCATGCCCCCAAAAGGCTCTGCTCAGAAGGAGAACTGCACCTGGATCTGCAAGCCCTGAAGTGAAAATGCAGATTCAGAGGCACAGAGCTCCAGAGGACACAGTGCAGAGAATGGGGACAGGATTTCAGTTCACCGTAGGGCTGTGCACACATTCCTGCTGCCTTGCCTCACAATTAAGATGATTTTCTACCCCAGCCACAGCCAAAGTCCCCCGCCTGTGAGTGCCCGAGCTCACCCTGGGTCAGGGGTGGCTCTGTGTGGTGGAAAAGTCTCTCCTCCACCCCGTGCTTCCAAAGAAAGGCTCAGCAGTCTCTGTTCTCTGATCTCAAGGCAGTTTATTGCAAGTTATCTAAAAGATTTTCTTCTGGGGCTGCTGTGGTTTGCTCACAGCTCAGGCAGAGGCACACACACACCCTGACATCCTCTCTGACTCCCGACTGCTTCTTCTCTCCCCCTCTGCCCAGGGCTGCTGCTGTCTTTTATATGGTACATTACGTGTTACATGGGTACAGTTTGTCCCCAATGCCTATTACCTATATTAAATGGTGCTTTTCTATCTTTTATATGGTACATTATGTGTTACATGGGTACAGTTTTCCCCAATGCCTATTACCTATATTAAATGGTGCTTTTCTACTCTAAACCAATCTGTGAGTGCCAACATCACCAAGAACATGGAGGTAAGGAAGGAGAAAGAGGGAGGACAGGGCAGGCCCAAATCCCTCCATCTTAAACCCTCTGACCCCCGTGTACAAAACCAAAACCCCCCTGTACAGCACTCAAAAATTCTTCCCTCTACTTTGTGACTACTTCTACTCTAATATCTAAACTTTTGTGACTCCTTGTTCTTCCTGCAAGGTTGGTAAATCATTCCATGGTTCAAACCCAAAATCACAGCTGTTTCCAGCTGCCTGCCAGGGTCTCAAATGCTTCTGACCTGAGCCCGGAACATCCAAAAATGTCTGAGGGACATTTTGAGTTCCGACATGTGAGATTTAACTGCTTTTGCAGGTTTTAATAAAATTTCCAATGCGAAGGATAGAATGCTGAGCTGCAGTTGGGAAAAATGCAATATTTGCTTGCATAAGAACACCCAGTGTGGGGAGGAGGCAGCATCTCACAGCTCCGTGCAGGACATTCACTGCAGCTGGAGAACTCTCCCTCTGAAATGCAATAATCCTCCCGAGCTCCTCACTCTCCTGAGCCCTCCCTCTTGGACAGCCAGCCAAACAGGACAAGTTCCTAATTTCTTATTTGCTGTCTAGAAAATCCATCCTGTGGGGTTTGCAGCTGTCCTGATCCCATTCACATTTGGCCTGGGTGCCCTAAATAACCCTGCTGTCAATAGTGAGCGCAGCGAGCACTGGATGTGTGTGGCGTGTTTGATGTGAGAAATGAAAAATCAATGTAATATGCCCTTACTGGAGGCACCTGCAGATAGCATCCAATAGAATTGATTAAGCCCTACACAATAGATAATAAAGCTAATTAAAACCCAACTGGAATGCCACAGTGCAGCTCCACATTCAAATGCAGTGGTAAAGATAATGCGAGAAGAAATTAAAGGGAAAACTTAGATATGACTGCTGGAGGAAGGTATCAATCTACACCTAGAAAAAGGTTTATTATTGCCCCATAAAGTCAAATAAAATCCACAGTGTTCATATTTTGCTTATCCTGAACACAAAAAGTATAACCTCATATGTTGCAGTGTAACTTTGACACATTTTTTTAATTAAATAGCAATCCACGTATTCACGTTATTCTGCTGAGATAGAGCAATTTCCTTTTATTCTGCTCCTAGATAATCACAATTTTAAAGATTTAATGATTTTATAATGTTCAAGCAACGTGTCCAAAATAATGTCTGAAACAAAATGAAAATATAATAGAATTAGCACCAAACAAACTTTAATGTGGCATTTCCTGCATTCCTTACGAATCCAGAACCCCATTTAGGTGAAAGCTTCTATATTGACTACATATACACCCCTGTAGTTATAACTGCCACTTTCAAAGGAAGAATGGGCTACTGGAACAAAAGGAAGGAAGCAAGGGAGGGGAAAAATATTCTTATTTTAATTGGGTATTACAGAAGAAACACTATCCTGAATGTAACTCTAAAAACCAACTAATTCTCAGGTTCGTTTCTCTTGTCCACTCCTAAAGCTCATTCCTTAAAAGCATAAAGCAAACAGAATCCCATCAGAACAATCTAGTTTGCATAGGAGACGAGACTGGGAATGATAAACGCCTCTCATTATCTAGGAAACTTTCAAAAGAATAAAAAGGTCAGAGCTGTTTGCAAGCAGGACAATATTAGAGACTTCCTCAGAATCGTGTTAGAAAGTTCTGAAATCATATTTTTCCTTTTGCTATTATAGAAGAACAACTTCAGACAGGAGTAAAGTTTGGTGCCCTTCGAAATAATCTTCAGAAGAGCAGGGAGAAAAGCAGGAATTCTGTGTAATTCTGCCAGCAGCTGTGCCAGCCTGCCCTGACTCCTCGGGGCAGCAATTCACCAAGCAAAAGGCTGCTGGATTCGACCACATCTAGGCTAGTTTGTGGTGTTTATCCAGGAGAAATCTGGGTTGTTCCCACCAAGATCCACGAGCAGAGCCAAGGGACGCAGAGCAGCAAACACCAGCCCAGCTCTGCCATCAGTATTGTAAATGCAGGCGAACCCAATGGGAGGAAATGAGGATGTCTGACTCAATGCAGAAGGCTGAATTATTTCTTTATTATAACTATGCTAAAATACATTAATATACTATATAAAAGGAGGATACTAAAACTACATACTACTTTCTCTAACTCTAACACAACTCATGACCCTCTCTGAGAGCCCAACCCCAGGTGGGTTGGATTGGCCACCAGCTCAAACAATCCTCACCAGAATCCAACCAAGCAACACCCCAGGGAAACAATTTTCCAAACACATTCCACATAGGAAAAACAAGGAGCAGAAATATAAATTGTTTTCTCTTTGATTTCTCTATACACCTCTATGAAAAATCGTGACAGTGAGAGAAATGTGCTTGCCACAACCAACACTTCCACAGGTCAGAAGGATGCTGGTGTCAAGCACAACTCCAGGAAAACCAGAGTGCAAGTGTGGCAGGAAAGTCAGCCTGGCCTTGAAAAGCTGAAAACACATTTTTTGTTGAGGTCTGGTGCAACTTGTTGTACACATGGTGTGTAAACCTGAATATAACAGCTAAAACTCTTTTAGGATAAAGTCTTCTAACAAAAAAAGAAAAAAAAATCCAAAACTGCCTGTATTTTGCTTTTGTGTAGAAACTCCATAAGGAGGCAGGTAAAATGTGGTTCTATATGATGCATCCTTTTCATGTGAAAAGATCCTGTGAGTGACAACTCTCCTGTGGTCTGGAGAGCAAGCTGCCTAATGAATAGCAAGAGCTCTTTAATGTTAATGAAAACATCCTGTCTAACTCCTCTTCAGACATCCTCTTTCACTCTGTGACAATCACCTTTTAAGTTCCACAATTCCCGGCTCTGAAGGAGCAGCTGAGCCTGTCAGCAGCCCGGGTGCAGTGTCAGAGATTAGCTGAACTGCTCCTCTCGCTGTTAATGGAGCTACCTGTTAAATCCCACGTGCTGCCTTGTCAGGGTTTTATTAAGCAATAACATCTTTGGAAGATTCCGGCGACCAAAGGTTTAAAAAGAACGGGCTGGGTGTTTTTTTGGGTTTTTTTTCATCCTTCTATTAGACAAAAATGAAGTCTTCCTTCTGACATTTTAAAAGTCTTGCTCACATCTATTTCTAATAAACAGAATTTTCAAGGACTTAGTGGGGTATTGTGGTGACATCAAAACAGCAGAAGAGCAGATTATAACTTTCAGTGATTGGATGGAGAATTTTACGAGTAGAAAAACATGCAAAACTAGGAGAAAAGCTTGAGGCTCTCCCTGCCACATGCACATATGCATCAACTCTTACTGACATTTAAGGTATTATGTACAAAAGAAGAAAGATGAATTAATATCCTGTCTTCTTGGTAGTGGAGAATAAGGAATCTCAGTCTTGTATCTACAGAATTCATTTCTTACTAACTTTAAATCTCTATTAGCCATATGTAGCAAGCCCATCTGTTTTTACTAAATTTGACTATGAAATCTCTCTGTGCATATGATAATTACATATTGATCTTAAATATATTCTTGTATGCTCAAATATCCAACTGGAGCTCGTTGGCCAATTTCCTTATGGTAATTAGTGGTTAAAGGAGCTCTGAACATAATCTCATTACAACAGAAAGGAATACAGCCTTTTCAGAACATCCACAGTTTTGGTTTTGTTAGGGGTTTTTTGGTGGGGTTTTTTTTCCTGGATTTCAATAAAGGATTTATCAATGCAGTAAACAGGGAAGAGAATATGAAATTGTGTCTATGGCAACCATATTATAGCTCTCCACTTTGTACTTTTCTGGTTTTACAATAGATTCTCACTTGTTTTTCCTGTAAACAGGTCAGTTAAAACATATCTCAGAATTATTTCACAATTGCTGCCAACTACAAGACTGGACCTGTAAATTCTTATTTAAAAATGAAAGAGTCTTTTCAGGAAGAAAATTTTTTTTTTAAAAAATAATCTCTACTGAGCTAATTGCTTCCTAGAAAGCTCTGCTATTGTAGCTATCTGGCACCAAATTCTGCTACTTGCAGACAATTATTGCAAGAATGTTTACAAGAAGATAAGTTCACTTCTGTAGGAATAACATATTTTGAGAAGAAAAAATATCCTAAGTTTCTTTCTAATGATATAAATTTAATTTCTAAACTTAATTTGAATAAAACTTCCATATCTCACCTGTTGGTGGTTTTGGGTTTGGATTTATTTTCCATTACGCAGAAAAGAGCTATCAGTTCTATCTGTACTAAAACTGATCTGGTCTGAATTCCAAGAATGAAAAGCTGTCTTTAATATCCAGATTTACCACTGCTGATAGAGAGAGCTGTTGCATTAAGGCAGCCCACAACATGTGTAAGGTAATTTGAGGTATTAGAAGTGTCAGTGCTTTTACAGATCATGCTCCATTCACAGGAGACTTCTCCACGGGCACTGAGGATTATGGAAAAAAAAAAAAAAAACAACTAATCTGACATAATAAATAAAACATTTAAGAGAAATGTTTACAGGTTACTACAGGAATTAAAGAATACATTGTTTTCATGCAATAATTCAGTGGCAAAAGGCTGCCAACCTGCGACAGAAACTCTTTTAACTTGTCATAAAAGTTTACTATCTATTTGCATGGAGTTGCTGATTTATCAAACTCATTTTTTCCAAAGAACTTTCTAGAGACCTTGCTGGCATATTTTCCATGAGGTGAGCCCTGCACACCTTCCTACTTGAGAAGGGCTCAACCCTAATATAGATTTACCTCATAAAAATATCAGTTAAAGATTGTTGGAAGGACGGGATAGTAAATTAATTAATGACTTGATATTAAGTTTCCAAGCTGCCTTTTGTATCTGTTTTGTCCCTTTAAAAACATGATGCAATTCATTTTCACAGTGTTTTAAAACAACTCCTCTCTCTTAGCCCCTAAACCATAGAAAGAATTAAATCTTTACTGTTAGAAAGTCTCCTCAGACTTCTCAGTGCTTAATAAAAAATAATGACAGTTAAAACTCGTTTAATGCTCACATTCCAATTCCCTGCCTACCCCTCTCCTCTCCTGGGCACTGCTTTAAGACACGTTCCTTATCCTGGGCTTCCCTTTGCATCCCTTAATGAGCAGCAGCCCGGTCTCTGAACTGTCCTGCACGTAAATGGATTAAGTTTCACACCAGCAGAGATGCCCAGGTGTGTGTTAGGAACGCTGTGAGCAGTGGTGTGGGATGGGATGAGACTGGAAGGTAATTCACCTGCTCCTGACAGCAGAGGCACCAGCTCTCTGCAGCATTTATTTTGATGCCCAATGAAAAGACCCCTTTAAGTTGTCGCATCTTTTATTCAGCAACTCATTTTCTGCTAAGCATTAAAAGTCAGTAGGGTGTGAGGATTTGTTCCAAGGCTTGCTGAGATATTACTCACACAAAGGAGCTGCAGATCATTTCTGCTGAGTAAAGCCACTGGGGATGTTTGAAATTCAAATGCATTTTACCCCCACCCAGCACACTGAGTTGTTTCTTCTCCCTTCTCTTTGTTACTTCTCCCAACACTATTTTGCTCTATATTTTTCTGCAACTCCTATTCTTTCCACTGAAACTTCTGAAAATTATAGCTGTTTAGAACATTTGAGAGCATTATCTACATTACTCCTCCTATCTCCAAGAAAATAATGTTCCATTAGAACTGGTTTAAGTTTACACAGCTACTCAACATAACATTTCCAGGCAGAAATGATCCAAAGTGAAGCTTGTTTTCAAGATGAGCCAGTACCATTTTGGATGGTAGATCAGGCCTTTTATGTACATATATAATTCCTCATATTTCTTGCTCTTGGAGCCCTGCATCAAAGCCAGCCCTGCTGGCAGCTGTACAGGTAATGAGCTCATGGAACAGCAAATCTGTCAGTTCAACACAATCAGAACTTTTTCCCTGGTTTTTTATGGCATCTCTTTCTCACAAGTTTCCACACTTATGTAGAAATAGCATTACATGAGAAAAGAATGAAGCTTTCTCTTATGAACATTTATGGCACAACCAAACTCTCTGTAAGAGTACAAATCCTGAGCAACATGAATAATTCACTCCAGTACATAGCAAAGAAGCAAATTAAATATGACTTATATCAATTTATTCAATTTATCAATGTTTCAGACATTAGCCCTCATTCCCTGTCAAGCACAATAAAAATGTCAATGTTAACATTCAGATTAGAACCAATTACCCAGGCCCTGTAATGGCTACTGGAAAACACATACTAAGGAAAATTATTCAAATATGACCCTTTCAGCTCCATACTGAGCTGAGCAGAGAACAACCTGCACATAGAAGACATATAAATTAAAATTACATTATTTGTAAAGCAAACCTTCAACAGGTTTTTGATAATAGAGACATGAACTGAGCTACAACACACCTGTATCTGTGTTGTGTTATCCAACACCCAGCTGTTAACATGTCTCAGTCTCACACTTTGGTACTTCCATCATAGCCCTTGGGTTAGGCAGGAAATTACCAGAAAAAATACAGAAAAGGACCCAAGGAATGAGCAGAACTGAATTCTGGCATACAAACATATATTCTGAATATATAAACATGTATTCTCATTGCTTTTCCACCCTGACTTTCACCTCAGCAATCAATATATGATATTGCTTTTATCAGCACCAGAGTACCTTGAAATTTTTTCTCAGGCACTCTCCAGGGAGGTGGAATATGTGATTATGTGCCTCTAGATGATTTAAAAATGAGCCTAAATCTCACCTCCAGGGAGCACATTGCAACTGGTGCCTCAGCAGATCCAGCACTGGTGTAACTGGACAGGGCTGTAAATGCCACCAAGATGTGCTGGTTCCTTGAGAGATCTGCTGCTCTGGGGAGCTGGCAGCTGTAAGGATGTGGGAGAAAACAAAAGCTGTAATTGCACCATTATTCTGGTACTGCCAGGGCCTCCTCACAGCCTGCAGTTCTGACAAAGACACAGCAGAAGAAGAGGAGCAGCAGAATGTGACACAAAGAGGCAGCAGGAAAAGACCAGGGGGAGTGAAAAGGCACTGAGGCACCAGGTACAGACTGATTTAAACTGGGGGGGGGAAAGGAAAAAGAAACACTGTCCAGAGAAAGAGAAAAAACACCTTGAATTAGTTTTTCCATCAGCCCAAGGTAGATTGGCAATGTTAAATTTGGCAATCACTGGAAACCCATCTGGAGCCACCACCAGAACCCACCTGTGTTCTAACAGCAAAGTGCAGCACAACCTGCAGGGGCTGCAGGACACCTGAGGTGTCCCAGCCCTGCAGCAATCCCTCCCTGCCCAAAAGTCCAAATCCCAAATCAGTACTGAGAGCAAAGCTCATTTTAGAGCAACTCCAGCTTTGGGAGGAGCACAGCCACCCCAGCGTGGCACTGCCACCACGGCAGGGAGGGTGTGAGGGCACAGCTGAGCCCAGCTGGCACTAGGAGAGCACAAATCACCCACAAATTTGGGCTCTCCTCTGTGGGAGCCCAGGGCATCCCTCTGGCTGCCCTGGCAGGTCTGGGACCCTGGCAGGGGTCAGGAACCCCCCTGGACAGAGCCCCCAGGGACACTGGCTGTGATCTCTGTCCATGGAAAAGAGTTTTCAATCTTACAGGATGAATTACCAGCTCTGAGTGTTTGATATCAGTAATAATTAAGTGTGGCACGGGTGCAAAAGTAAAATTTTAGGATTCTAGATGAGGGGTCCAAAGGGGACAAGATGGAGGAAATTGGGTGTGCCTTGTCCTTTTTCTCCTTCTTCATGCCCTCCATGTTTCACTGTGGTGTTGGCATTTTTCTGTTGGTTCAGGCTGGGGACACACTGTCCAACGTAGGTGACAGATATTGGCATGTTATTGTAAATCCAGCACAGGTAGTTTGTGGTATTTAATGTTTGTACCATCCCACTGAGGGCAGAGCCCCACACGCTGCCCTGCAGGACAGAGCTGCGGCAGGGCAGCAGAACATGTTAGAGATAAACAGAATAAACAACCTTGAAACAGCACAGACGAATTATGGCTTCTGCTTTGGCAGGGGGGCTGACAGACAGAGACTTTCTGCAATTTCGGGATCATCAGTACCTCAGATTCCGACACTCCTCACCTCTGGCTCCTCTCCCCAAAGGCTGACCTGGCAGTGGAGGGAGATGGGGACTTTGGAAAGGACACAACAAAGGGAATGGTTCCAATGGAGAGGGCAGGGCTGGGTGGGATTTGGGCAGGAATCGTTCCCTGGCAGGGGGGGCAGCTCTGGCACAGGTCCCCAGGGAATCTGGGGCTGCCCCTGGATCCCTGGCAGTGCCCAAGGCCAGGCTGGATGGGGCTGGAGCACCTGGGACAGGGGAAGGTGTCCCTGCCATGGCAGGGGTGGCACTGGGTGGGAATTAGGGTCCCTTCCAACCCAAACCACCACGGGGATCTGTGATTTCACAAATGCATATTTTGGATATTTCCTCACAATGACTCCTGTGGAATTTCATGGAGGAAGCCAAGTTCCTGCAGCATTTCTCAGTCTGGGCCCTCTTGTTGGGAAATTCCATGAAAACTGTCGTGTGTCATAAGCTTTTTTAAAGTACAGATTTCAGTGAAAACAACAAGGAGGGTGAGTCTGATTCTTTGTGCAGACTGCTGGCAGAATGTCAGTGTTTCTTAATGCATTATATTAGGAAGAATTTCATTCTGAAGCATGAGCATTATCAGATAGATGAGCTTAAAATCAACCTTGAAAAATAATCACAAGTTTTATTTTTCTTGTGTTGTCTGATCACTAAAAAGCATCTTTAAAAATTTATCCTATAGTGCTGGGATGAAGAAAACATGCCTTCAGTGATATTTGATTGCTCCTTGGTAGATAATTATTTGTTCAAACAAAATAACCCGAATTTCCTTTGCAATCCTTTGCTGCCATCTCTTGGCAAGGAGATGTTGATAAGGAGCAATTTGTTGACACAAATAAGAATGAAAAGTGCTTGTCTACAATCCCATGAAGTGCATAAATGGATGTGATTACAGTTGCATCATTTGGTCTTCTGTGCTTTCTTTTTTCCTCTTGCTGCAGCCTTAGACTTCAAAAAAAGGTGAGATGGGTGCTGAAAGTTAACATTGCTAAAATTCCCAAATCTTGTAAAGCTTAAGGACATTTTCTCAAAAGAGGAGAGGAAAAAGAAAAAAAAAATCACAAGAAAATAACAAAACAAAAAAGAACAGATAAGGGACAGGGTCATTTTTTCAAGAGACTGAAGAAAGAAGCAGCAGTTTTTACTTTTTTGTACTAAACCTTCATGGAGGGGCTGTATTTGTTCCAGTGGGAGTTAGTTGCTGTACCTACTGTTTTTTAAAGGTAGCTGGGTGTTTATAAGCCTAATTTCTGTGAGCTCAGTCACTAGAAGTGAAAACACAAGGCCTGGCTGGGGAGCCTAGCAGGTGAATTTACCATTTTCATCACTATTACACAGAGCCTGACCTAAATATCACCTTTTTCATCTTTCTGGTCATGAATTCCAGCTCTGATCTGCACCAACAAGCCCCTAAACCCTCACATCAGAACTGTGTGTGTGTAACACACAGCTCCAGACTGCACAAAGATGCTCTGGGGAGGGTTCAGGTGATGCCAGAGCAGCTGATGTGCCTCGTGCCCACAGCAAAGACAGAGCCAGAACCTTCCATAACCTTCCAGAACCTTCCAGCGCTCATCAGCTCCTCTCACTCGCTGACCTTGGCAACTGCTAATGATGGAAAGGTAATGATGGAAAAAAATACCAAAAAAACCCAAAACAAACAAAAACACAATAAAAAACCCACAAAAAAAAAACCCCAAAAAAACCAAAAAAGGCAAACCAAACAAAAACCCAAAAAAGACCAAAAAAAAAACAAACCCTCCAAACAAACCAAAAAAACAAGCCAAAACAAAACCAAAAAAAAAAAAAAAAAGCAGGAATCTGATCCCATTTCAGGCTAGAACACAAACATCTGTGTTTGACTTGGATGGATAAACTCTACACCAGAGAAGCCAAAAGAAAGAGTTGGTGTTGATGTTTAATCCCTGAGAGTGGCCCTACACTTTGGTGCTGTTTCTTTAATTCCTGGCTAAGGAGGAAAAAAAGGACCATTCTGAGTTCATCATATTTTCCCAATCACAAATCTTAAAATATTTAGGAGTCAAGGTAGATGTCTTCCAAGTTCCAGGATTGGGCATTTTCCGAGGCACAGCCTGATGGATATTTTAAGGATAAATTGAAGGATACAAAGGATTGGGTCAATGGGTGCAATTGGAATAATCTGCTTAGTAAGTTTCTACAGTAACCTCAAGTGAGAGTTATACTGAGATCAAGTTTTTGCACTGGCAGCAAGTCCTTTTGTCCTCTAAAATACCATCTGTTAGATTCAGAACACAGCAGAACCAAGACCTCTATCGTCAGCAAAAAACTCTATATATTTTGGGTTAGTTTTTATTAACCTCAAAAGAACAAATTTCTCTGAGACCACAAAAAATTAGGGAGAAGCTCTCCAGGCAGAAATCTAAAATTATATTAGTGCTGAAGTCCAGAAATATATGGCATATCCAAGTTGGAATTAAGCTTAGTACCAACTCACCCCCAAAAAACAAAACAAAAAAAATCCCATTTATCAATATTGCCGTGTTGCCAAAGAGTAGAAGTTTCCAGAAAATGTACCCAGTTGAGCTCCACCTGGAGAACTGCCATGAAGGGATTTAGTCTACTTTAGCCAAAGTCAGCTAATAATTTATCTGTCCAGATAATGCATCACAAGGTCTTTATATTTAATCTAAGTCTTAAAAAAATAATAAAAATGCAGGAATAATGAGGTTTCTGTTATAGTTATGATTTTCTGCATGAGAAATTTACTGCCAAAGGAAAGCACAATATAATCCATAATGGTTACAAGGTGGTTTTCCACGTGCAAAAATTCATGAAGGTCCTAGAGATAAAATTTATCTGCCTTTCAGGTAGAAAATTTTATTTTGTGGAAGGTAGAAGCTGAGGGCAGTTCCTGTAGTGTCATAAATCTATTTGCAGGCCAAGTTACCAAAGATATCCCGAATGCCTCCTGCCTGCCACAAACCAAATATTTCCAAATTCTTTCCTAATGTGGAACACAAGACAGGACTAACCACAAATACTTCAAAAGATTGGTAACAAGTGATAGGTTACCTTGATTTTGTTTTAAAATGCGAGTCTTCCTTTTTTAAAAGACAGATGAGTGAGAAACAAAGTTTACATTGCTCTTATACTGAGCATCAATTTCATTTTTTTGTTTTTGTGGGTTTTATTTTCAGCTACAATATGTAGAAAACCAGGTTAACTTTCTTTAATTGACACCAGGTGGCACTGCAAAAGATGAACCATGATAAACGCCCAGTAATACTTTAAATATGCATCTTAACAACCCCTTCACTTCTCATGAATTCAGGAGCTGCTCTCTCAAGGCACCTCTTGAATATTATAATATTCACCACAAAACTAATTCTGTTCCTGTGAAGCAGCCACCACACATTTTGTATTCAGCCATTCCACTGCACAGACAACATAATTGCAAGAAAAACAGGACTGACTGCACAAGATTCATTCAGCTGCTGGTTTAAAAGTAAATGTACCCTTTAGGAGATATTATCCTCTCGAAACCTGCAGAGTGCTACTACCACACAGATAATCACAATGAGGAACTTGGGGATAAATCAGGAATTTTTTTTAAAAAATTCTGTGTCTTAAGGACCACTACAGACATGATTGACCATTTCAGAAATGAAAGAAGTTTTCCTTCCTTGCTATAAGGGGGTTTTAGAGGCTATAATTGCCCATGAGATGTATTTCATTCCTTGATTGCCTAAATATCTTTTATATATTGGTCAAATATGATTAGCAGATTTGATGAGCTATATGTAAACTGTTTAGCCATGAACTGAATGAGAAAAAACAGTTTATAAATTTTGTTCCAGATGATGGTCAGCAGGGTGGATTTCAGCCTTTTATAATGGTGAGGAAAAAGGAAAGAAGAGGGGGAAAAAACCCAACTAAAAATCTAACACAAATGAAAAAAAAAAAAAAAGACTCCTGCACAAAAGAGGTGTTATTCTATCTAGCCTTGAAATAATTAATTATAATTAGGACCAGCTACCACAACAACCACAGAGAAAAGATGACAATAAAATGTGCCACTGGCCTAATCATGGAGCATGTGAGAAAAACCATTAAACTTTATCTCAATTAGGCCCATTATTATCACACCAGTCTACTCTGCCCTACAGCCTACTGGGGAAAAAAAATTACAATCACGGAGACAGCTTCAAAGCACTGTGATCATACAAAAATCCTAGGGAAGAAATGAGAATGGAGAGATGAGTTTAAGTAGCTTTAAAAGAAAAGGGAGATGTGGAAGGAAATGAAACAGTTATCCTATATATTGACCAGTTTCAAATGGTAAGAAATCCTAGGCCAGATGCTTGCCTCCTAAGAAAAAAAGCACTTTTTCTTCTCTTAATGAAAGGTTAAAATAGATTTTGATAGCCAGATATGTGTCCATGAAGCAACTGAAGTGGAGCAGTCATTGCAGCATGGTTGAAATGGGCAAAATGAGAACCAAAAGGTAACTGCTGCCGTCCTGCATGACAGCAGCACATGGCAACAACCCAAAGCCAAGGGCCCTGCCATCCCTGGAGCCTTCTCACATTGCCACCTAGCAGAGAACTTTGCTCCCCCTTCATGATTTTGGGTGAAGGTTTCATTGCAGCAGCCTGTCAGAGTCCAGAGCATCCCTTGGCTGCCCTGGATGACCCTGGCAAAGAGCCCAGGAACCTTGGCAGCAAATGAAAAGCACCACAGACACCAAGGCACAACATAAAACGTTGAAATGTTCACTGAGACACATTCCACTGCTGCTGACAGCAGAGTAAAGGGCAAACATCCATCCCAGAGCAGCTGGGGCTGCCCCTGCATCCCTGGCAGGGTCCAAGGCCAGGCTGGACAGGCTCTGAGCAAGCTGGGTTAGCAGAAGGTCCCTGCCCATGGGAACAAGTGACCACTAAAGGTCTGTCCAGCCCAAAGCAGTCTGAGATTCCGTGGTTGCATTCCAACAGCCTCCTGTGCCCCAAGCAGGCAGGCTGAGAGCTGGGCTTGAGTCTGCAAACACTGACCTTGCCTGTCTTTGAGAGGTCTTGGCAGAGAAAGAGGAGAAAGGAGGAGGAAAGAGGAGGGAAAAGAAAGAGGAGAAAAAAAAGAGGAGGAAAAAAAAGGAGAAAAAAAAGAGGAGAAAAAATGAGGAGAAAAAAAGAGGAGAGAAAAGAGGAGGGAAAAAGAGGAGGGAAAAAAATAGGAGGGGAAAAAAGAGGAGAAAAAAAGAGGGAAAAAAAAGAGGAGAAAAAAAGAGGAGGAAAAAAAGAGGAGAAAAAAAGAGGAGGGGAAAAAAAGAGGAGGAAAAAAAGAGGAGGGTAAAAAAGAGGAAGAAAAAAGAGGAGAAAAAAAGAGGAGAAAAAGAGAGGAGAAAAGGGGAGAAGAGAAAAGAGGAGAAGAGAAAATAGGAGAAAAGAGCAGAAAAGAGCAGAAAAGAGCAGAAAAGAGCAGACCTGGCCCTGCAGTGTGACACAGGAGTTTGGGAGCTGGCATCCAGGCCATCACTTGGAGATAAATACTCATATCTTCCTCCCTGTCAGCTGAGAGATTAGAATTTATTTCACTCAGTTAACGCTTTCTCCCGGGCAGCCTTTCTGCCTGGCAGCAAAGGGAATCTCTGCAGTTAGCAGGAGGCACCTGGAGTCACCAGAGAGGTCCTGGGGAACATCCAGGGATGAGATGGCACACACAAGTTCAGGACCAAGGACAGATCCCAATTATAACAGGGGTTTTTGTAAGTCATAGCTTGTCCTTTGCTGGAGAGGAGATGGTGAGTCTAGTTCTTTTAGTTTAAAATATGCAAGGAGTGGAAAAGCAAACAGAGGGGCAGGGAGACATTGATTGCCAGATAGCACTTCCCTGGAATTTGAGATTACCAGGATGTGCCTGCAGTGTCTAATGGGAGGCTGCAAGCAGAGAGAAGGCAGAGAATGACAATCTCCAAACAACAGGATTAAAGTGCTCGGTGCAGTTAGGACTCTGAAGTATTGGAATAATCCTTCCAAAGTTGAAATGGAGAAAGAAGTAATTAGATTTCTTGGAGAATCAGAGTTTCTGGCAATGCTATCACGTTGGAAAATGCTGTTAAACTTCATGAATACCCATGTTTGTGGGGAAGGGGGGAGAGGGTCAGGAATTTATGTTAGTTATTTTAAAATGCAACTCTCCTAAAAAAAGTCCCCAAACTATAGAACATTGATTTTGTTTTTTTGTCAACTCCAAGTATAAGCCTAAACTTTCCACCCTCACTGCTGAAATCAGTAACTTATAGGAGATAAATCCTTCCAGATGTAACACTCACTGAGGAACAGGCCCTGTCCCAAGGAGAAGGATCTAAAGTGGGCTCAGCTACGAGGGAGAAGCAGAACCAGCCTAAACCTTACCTGGCTTCTCAGACCCCACACAGCCAAACAAATATTAAGTAAAATAACTGCTCAAAACAATATTTTGGCAACAACAAAAAGACATTTAAACATTTTGATTGATTGTTAGACTTCTGATGAACTCTAATTTGAATGAATCATTTATATATTTCAAATTGTTTATGAGTCAGAGGAAGAGCTGTTTACCAAGACTGTTCAAAATACTTTGTCAATTTGCACAAATGACAAGCCAAAGCAAACACCAAAAAAAA
This sequence comes from Taeniopygia guttata, assembly GCF_048771995.1. Classification (NCBI taxonomy): domain Eukaryota; kingdom Metazoa; phylum Chordata; class Aves; order Passeriformes; family Estrildidae; genus Taeniopygia; species Taeniopygia guttata. Next base: position 1,889,349 of record NC_133029.1, on the reverse strand, counting down.
AAAAGAAATTAGAGTTTCTGTGACTACAACCTTAAAATTCCACAAATTCCCCAAACCAAGTGCAGACAATGAAAACCCCATCTACTTCCATACTTATCTAGTATTAAATCATGTAGCTCTAAAGATTTTTATTTGGAACAAATCAGAACAATAGAATTTTGACTGTACTAGTTTACAAAGCAAAATAAATTACCACTGTTGGGCTGCATTGAAAGTTTAGATGTAATAAAAAGTAGCTAATTAACCCATTTATCACAAATACCAAACAGGCCAATGGTTTTTGTAATTATCAAGACAATTCAATTTTTGCTTTTGTGTGCAGGCTTGTTTGCCCAACTCAATTGGAGATCATCAAAATTACTTACAATACACTGTCTAGCAAAGCATGACAAAATTAGTCTGCTACAACCAATTAATTGAACTTAATAAAGCTTTTAAATTATTTTTGTTTATTACCGCTGCTTGGGGTTAATGATGTAGTCCTTTTTGGCTAGGAGGAATAATTAATATTTTTTTTAAAAGAAAATTAGATTTTCAGTGTGTTAAGATAGACCAACAACTCTCCCTAATGGGTAAATAGTAAATTATTTTTCAAAACCAATATTTAAACCAGTAATTTATTCCCCTAATAAAAGCTTCTGCCTTCATGCAATTCTATTTACATACACAGACAGATTATAGGCAAGATCTCCTATTACTAAGGATGATTGCTGAATTACTTCTCAACAAATATGTACTAATTAAAATTAATACTGATAAATAAACCCCTGTTGTCTCTTCTAGTGGAGAGCAATCTGACCATCATCATGTGGATACAGCTCTGTAAAGTTTCATGCCTTGATGAAGGATTAGCCCCAGTGAAAAGCTGCTAAGTCATAAAAGCTTTGATAAACAATGGCAATGCCATTAATGCTCCGATATTCAAATGAAGTCATGTCATGTTCATCCAAGAGTATTAATGCTGAAAAATTCTAATTAAATTGATCATCTCCTTTAATATTAAAAAAAGAAAAAAAAGGCAACAAAAAACAATGCATTTACTGCTTTGAAAACGTTTCAGTTGCCCACTCATGATGGAAAAAAATCCCTCTCCTCCCTACCTTAACAAACATTTGCACTTGAAGAACTCAGAGTTTATTTTTACAATGAGGGAGGAGCTAAGCATGATCCCAGTGGGAATTACCAGGAACTGGTGTGGACACCTTTGCACCTCTTCTGCAGAACTTCTTGAACAGGGGTCAATGTCCCATCGTGAACAGAAATATTGTCTGCATTTAACAGCAGAGAACACAGAAGCAGCAGATTCTCCTTAGGAACTGGCCTGCAGCACCAGATCCATCCTCAGATTTCCTCCTCATTCAAGGGGGATTCTGAGACACACACCCAGAGCTGGTGAATTTTTCAGCCTTTTGTCTCTAATCCACCCAGTTCTGGCACCTCCTGAAAGCCTGAGGAGTGAAAGAACTTTCATGAAATAAGAAAAAACAGAATAGATTTTTTTCCTGCTGGAGAAAATTGGAACATTTAAGTCTTCCATCTCCTGCTCAGTTTGAGACTTGAAATATAACTTCATTATAACTTTATAGCTGGAATAGTCTGTTAAGATCACCTAACTATTCCTTTATTTGTGTACTATTTAATGTTAGAGTTTATTGCTTGAAATGTCAATTCTTATTTACAAGATTTTTCTCCTTCAGTAAATCTCATCTATAATAACTGTGTCATTATCTGCTGTCTGTTGTCTTCAGTAAAACAATTCTTTTTTCTACCAACTACTCAAAATGTTATATTATGAGAATAACCCAAAATGATGCAATTCATCAGTACAGAGGTATAAACAAATCAACTTTAAGGAAACCACTTTTTAGAAAACAGATTCAAAGAATGGAAAATAAGTTAAGTCTGCCAAGAAATGTTGATTTTAAAACTAAATACTTCTTCATGCAAATGAGGGAGGATTAAGTGATAGGAAAGAAATGTTTCTCAAATTACCTTATCCATACAATTTAACTACAAAGGACTTCATGTTGTTATTTTTCAGACATTTGACAAATGATTCCTGGCTTGCAATGGCAGAAAATATCACAGCAATTATGTGAAATAGTTTTCCAGCAAAGAAGCATTTCACAAGTAAAACACTGAACTCTGTTTCTATTGGGTTTTTATTTTAGCTTCTCCAATTCTTCCTCAATCATTCATAACAGCTCAGCTTGATTAAACTTTGTGTCATCTTTAGAAAGTCACTTTAATGTCTGGATTTTGCCAGAGCCTTGGCCAAGCAGAATGACTTGAAAGAATCCCCAGTGATGACCATAGTCCTGCTTCACACACTGGTCTCAAAATTTAAATTTCAGGAAAAAACACAGAATGTGCTTGTGGTTGTTTGTTTGTTTTAATTCCCATAAGGAGTGGTGAAGGGAAGGAGAAATCTATTTACTGTGCTTCCTGATAATTGAAAATTAGATTTGAAAAACCCACTGGTTCCTAAACTTTATGGAGACAGATAACACTCAAAGTACATTGAAATCTTTTCCAGGAGATTCTTTCTCAGTGAAAAAGTCCAGGTGATTTCAAGTGGTCAAGACACGAAATAGCCTCAGCTCATAGATTATTATTTACACTGTGAAAGTTCAAAATAAAATTTAAGATCTCTTAAAGGTGGAAAACATTGTTTATACAGATTGATGATTGTTAATTCCTCTTTTCCAAAATTTTTTCACACACATTCTGCCTTACAGAATCTCAGAAGGGGATAGGTCTGGAAATGCAACCCTCCACACTTTTGGGGGAGGTGATGCTACCTTCAGTTTGATGATCACAGCTTCCAATGTTCCTTTACATTCCCAAAACATCTAAAGGCATAAAACTGGTTCTTGAGGTTGTAAATCAAGCTGCTTATTCACATCGCATTCACAGCTCTTCTTTAAATACCATCTGTCAGTTCTTAAAATGGGGTGGAAACTGCTGCCTTCCTTCTTTGGAATCCTGAAGGCCTGAGTCTAGAGAGAAATGCTGGAGAACCAAATCATACAGGTTATGATATTCAGAACAATAAAATCCCCTGATTTTTAAAATTATGACAGAAATCTAACTGTGGAGCTCAGAAGATTTTGAATTAATAAGCCTGACAACTTCAGTGATAACTCTTTAACAAAAAACCTGGGAGTGCAAATTATTTGTGAGATTAGTTTACAATGCGCTCATCAAAATTTTTGCAAAGTTTTAGAAAAGTCTCTGTGCAAGTGAGTTACTTCTTGTGTTAAGCATAATGAGATATAATCTATATGATTTGTTTCTTCCATTACAATGATGAGTATCACAGAGACACACTGCAGATAGAGGCAAACATTTAAATTCTCAATCAATAGCACGCTCTTACTTGACTGCATTTCATTAGATAGACAGTCACCTGAGTTATTATAAAACAAGAAATTACCAAGGCTTAAACCCAAAGCAACTTCAATTACCCCTTTATTCCAGGCATTTGAAGTACTTAGTTATTCTTTCAGATTCTATTAAGACATTATTGCTGCTTTATTGCCAGTAAAACAGTATGTTTTCAAGTCTTTCTAATAAGATGCCAAAGGAACATCTGTATGAGGAACAAGCTGTTTGGTGTTTCCCTGGGAGATTTGTCACTTGTGCTGAGTTCAACAAAACCCATACATCTGTGGATAGAAATGCGTGTGCCAGGACATGCACTACACTCTGCTGTATTCATATTTCATATTTATAAATATTCATCGGGGAAATTTCCATGCAAATGTCATTAGCGGTGGTCTGTCTTCTGTAAATAAGCTTTTAAAGTACAAATCACATTTGGAGGGTTATTACAGCTTCCAAAAGCAAAGGCATCTCAAGGATTCTTACTTCTCAAAGGCAAAACCACATTTTAAGGCCACACTTATTGGTTAAAGCCTTGCTGCTGGGGACATCAGCTTCCAGCTCTGATGGAGCTCCACCAAAGGATCATTTTCTCAATCCACTTTTCATTCTTTAGCCCAGTGCTGCTTCTCCAAAATTCTGCAGGAAAGCAGCAAGAAATGGTGGATCTGACCAGTGCACCCATCCTCAAATGATTGATGGGATGCTTTGTAGGTACACGGCCTCCAAGTTAGGCTCCAAGGACCAAGAGGGAATTTCTGCCTGAATAGAATGAAATGAAGACAGAGGACAGAGGTGTGATATTGGTTATTGCAGAGATTCTGCTGCACAGTCAGGGATATGCAGCATGACAAACACCACAGATCCAGAAAGATATAAAGAATCATTCAGGACAGAAGTATTTCCTTCTGTACAGGAAAAAATAGTGCAGAGTATTATTATTTCACCATGGACAAATGCTGAAGGGTCAAAGCAGGGCACCACAATGCTTCCTTTCAAATGAACCTAAAGAAGTTTGATGTAAAAATGCTCCCAGTGTACTTGACTAAAAATCCTCTTTATTCCATCTCAGATGTTTGTAAAAGTTTACTCCTGATCATGAAACAGAAGCATTTAAGAGTTAACAGGCCAATGTATGCAGAAAAAAGCATCTTAGTGCTTGTAATGGAATGAGCCTTCCCTGTTATCTGTGAAAAATACAACCAAGTTGCCCCTAATAGAAATTAATACAATACAAACACTTTGGGGACTTCCTGTAAAAAAAATTTGGAGAGTTTATTAATATGTCAGCATCCAGAACAAAAACAAACACCAGAAACCCCCAGCAAAACCCCACACCAAAATGCATTTCTAAATCAGAGAGACAGATTTGGAAATGGAAGCAGAAAGAAATCAATTTATCACTTTGGTATTTCTTCCCAGTTAGAGTTTGTCTTGGTTGGATGCAGTTAATGTTGATATTAACCACAATTCACAGCAATGCCCAATTACACTGGGGGATGAACTGGAGAAGCCAAGAGAAATTACATTTTCACAGCTACTTCAGCTGAGAACAAACAGGCTCTCCTTCAACAATATGGCAATCACATCCAAGAATTTCTGTCCCAGAAATTTTTTGGTTTTACCTCAACCTTTCCACCCAGGCAGAAGCGGCAGAATCCAAAATTATATAATAATAAAACAGCATAAATGTTCTGCATGTTCTGCTCACGTCTAGTCTGGCTGTTGTCATTTTTGTTTACATAATTAATTGCCACTGCAGCTCTAACAAAATAATAAACACTCATTAATTCAAAATATTTACCAAAAATCAATTATTTCAATCACATACAAGCTCTGAGTTGCTTTATAGTCACCATTCCTATAAAAGTGAAATGTCTGAGTCACTCTCACTTTGATTATAATTGGGAAATGAAAGTACTGTGACTCTTAGTCTAATTACTTATTTAAGTAATTGCCTTTAAGAACCATAATGATTCAGTGTCTGCTTATCTAAAAATATGTTTCCACGACAAAATCATTTGTGCTAACAGCCAGCAAACTTTGTGAATTATGAACATCTGTCCACAAATGCACACAAAATAAGAGATGCGTAATTGCCAATGCCAGTGGGAAAAGGGGAAATTTAACAGGTTAAATAAGCAGCACAAGGGGCTGTGGATTTCCACAAGTGAGGTTTTGGCTGGCACTGCAGCAGAGCTTCACTTCAGTAATTTCTGTTTAACTCCACAGGGCTGCAGATGTTCCTTGTGTTTCTCTCACCTCAAACCCCAGTGATAGACTGGCACAAGTGCCAGCAGCAGAAACATCTTGTCATTCCCTGAGAGCGAGTGCTTCTGCTGCTCTGATGTTTGCCATCTTTGTTTCTGCCTGAATTCTTTAAAAAAAAAAAGGTATTTTTATTAATTTCTCCACTAGAACATACTGTGCTGACAATTTAGAATAAACTCAAGGCTGAATAAAGTCAATGGAACTAGCAGGAAAGTTAAGAAATTACATTATTATAAAGTTTTATTCCATTAACAATTCCAAGGATGTAGTCCTATCAAGTGTCCTAAATTACAATAATATTGCAATTCATCTGGCATTACCAGTTATATCCTGCCAGCATGTGGCCTGTACATAGTTCAGCCTTAATTAATTCCTCCCAACTTCTGTTGCCCTGAAGAACGGATCTATAGAATAATCCCAGAGGACCAAAGTATTGTAATTCAAGAACTCACATGAGATTGTTGTAACTCTTACAGAGACCAATTACACTAAGGGAAAAAAAAAGTTATATGGAAGCATGAAAAAATAGCTCTTTAAAATTTTCATATAAGAAATGAAGATTTTTCTAAAGCAAAAAAATAACCTGTGATAACCAAAGGAATAATCAAAATTACTCCTGTACATTGCATTTAGGATATTTATTTGTAGCACTGATTATGGAAAAGGAGTGTTTTTTACTCCCTAGAATGTTTTTTTTTTTTTTTTAAGGGATTATGCTGAAATGCCATCCATTCTTCCCAAATCTTAGAGAGGTTTTTAAAACAGTGGCAAACACAGGTTTGACTCACAGGATGGGCAATATTCCAGTAATACAGAGCAGAGGATTATGAGATTTATATCCAAACTGGAGCAATAAATCCAGGGCGGAGAAAGAAAATCAAGTTCTCTCATTTTAGTAAACTCACAGTGAGATCTCCAGCACAGCTAGGGTGATTTCTGTAGCATGGACATAAAGAAACACCCCTGTGTTTTTCTCTCAGATAAAGAAATACCTCAACAAAAAGAAAAGGTTAGTATCAGTCATCTTCTCACTGATCTCATGAAAACTCACATATGTATCCTCATAGATGTACGTGTTTGGGAACACAGAACATCCTAAAAGACACCTAAAGTTAGCAGAATGTGTAAATATTTGCAGAAAACTTCCCATATTACAGCATTAAGCTATTGTATTATTTGATACAATTTTCCTGTCTTTCCTAATTTGGTATGAACTGTACTCTCTTCAGTTGGAAAAAATTCTCTGCAAAGTTGCAGGTGCAATTTTTCTATCTTGTATTTCAGAAAAAGAAGTACCCACTCAATAATTACACACATTCTACAGCTGACAATACAGTCTATTTTCACAGAAGATTTATTCCTCCTATTCACAATTCCTGGTTTATTTTTTTTCCTATTAGTTATGCCAGATAACCAATTGCCAAGGAATTCATAGCTTGTGAGCTCTGTAAGAAATACATCCTAATTTCACTGTGGACTTTCCTTTCTTTCTCACCTGAACAGAGAAATATCAAAGCACTAAAATTTAATATCCAGAAATTCTTGCCTATTGAAGACATTTTAGCAAAAAAGCCAACAGAAATTAAATAAAGCCCAGAATTTATCAAACTGTTTTTCAAAGCCCTCATTAAAGTAAGGTCAGCACCAATGAAGATGTATAGTCCACTTGTACATTTTCATATTTAGAAAGCTTAAAATCCATTTATATCAATAAGCAGAGCCACTTTCCATGAACTAAGAACTAACAGCCCATGACAACAGTCAGTCTCAGAATTTCTCATGTGGGAAGTGTTCACAAGTCAATAGGATTCATTCTATAGAAACCATGGGATTAAAATGGACTCAGATTTTTCAATATGTCTCTGTTTCAGCATGAGAATGGTCTGTCATGCTTCTTTTTTCCTGTTTGTAGTTAATTTTCATGTCAAATTTTGAGTAGATGTTACTTAAACAAGCAAACTACAACAGCACAGAGTGAGGAAGCACCATGTGTGATTGGGAGATATTGCCACAAATGAGCTGTGCAATACAGCCAGGTGGAGCTGAGCTGTTTTAAACAGCCATGGACACAAGGAGGGCTGAAGGATTCAAAAAGAACAAATCCTTTTCTATAAAGCAGAGAAATTGCCCAGAATTGGGACCATCCCATCCCTGGAAGTGTTCGAGGCCAGGCTTGGAGCCCCCTGGGCTGGTGGAAGATGTCCCTGCCCATGGCTGGAACATCCTTAAGATCCCCTCCAAGCCCAACCATTCCAGGATCCTAAATGATTTCCAAGTCCTCTGCTGCTCTAATCAGGGTGGAAAGTTCACCACGACACTGCCAGCTCCATGTCTTGTAAAGAACATTGAGGAGATTTGTCAGTCTGGGCACTGCAGCAAGGCTCAGAGCCTGGCAGTGGGTGAGCTGCTGGTGTTGGTGAGACCCCAGGGAGGGCAGAGCCACGGACACAGCAGCAGGCAAGAATTAATCAGACGTGGATGGATGTTTCTCTTTTAATTCCCATTTGCATTTTCAAATAATTTTTCACATGATGAGTCTACAGCCCCTGCAGATTAGCATTTTATACTTAATAGACTGAGAATTTAGGGCACCCCAAGGGCTGATAATTAAGGTTAATAAGGTCTATGGTCTGCTCCAGCCCATCTCCTTCGAGGTAAATAACTGTGTTCATACTGCTTTATATTACATTTTCCATCTCACTGATAAAATTAGCATTTTATAATCTGTGTAAACATCCCTTTAAAGCTGTGGGGTTTGCTAGCCATGTTGGTATTATTTCACAATCCAGATTTCCAGCCATGACAATTGGTTAAGATTTGCAGACACATCATCTGTGTTATAACAAATCTCTCTGAATGCAGATCCCTTCTCTGGCATCTCCAAGTCTGCTCTAGATTTTCTATGAACCCTCCTGCTTTTCTGACTGTTATAACTCCTAACTGATCAAATCACCTCATACTCATTATTCTCAAAACCTGTTCACTGAAGTTTAGAACAGTTTTGTTCACTTTATTTTGCCTCAGTTTTTCCCATCAATCTCTCTGTGCCCTGGCCTGGCAGCCCCTTTCAAAGCATTATTTGGATTAACAAGAAAAACCATTCCATATCTATATCTGTATCATCTATATCTATATCATCTATTTCTGTGTGTATTTATGGGGTTTTCCCTCCTTCCTCTACTTAGATTTTGAGTTAAAGAAGTGGAAGATACAGACAAATTATAATCTCTCTTTAAAAATAATCTGCCTGCAATCAAAACTCAGCTAATTTCAGGAGTTAACCCTATTATTGAGGAAAACTACAAATCTGTAAACTTGCATTCTACCATCAAGGCTGTATTTGAAATGTATTTAAGCATTTGTGAAGGTTAAAGGATAACTGTGTTGTACTTACCCAACCTGTCGGTATAATGAGCTGGCACCCCTTGAATATGCTTTGCATTATGTTCTTCCCACTTTGCAGCTTTTAAAACACAATGTTATTAGTGGATCTGTTAATCCAAGAAGAACACCAGAGCTAATTATGTGAAAAATGTTAAATTGCTGGGAAAATAAGTTACTGAAGTCAGCAGTTGTTCTTTTTCACACTCCCAGCACATCCCAGGATGGCATCTCGAGGAGCAATTAGTTTTGTCAGGGCAGCTGAATTCAAACACACCAAGATGTCATTTTTCCATATTAAGAAACATTATTAATAAAGAAATTATAGCAAGTTGTCATAGACTACCCAATTACTGGAATAACAATCCTTTTCTCCCAAAACTCAGGGGAAGGTCTTCACAACATTGAGGTGGCAGAAGAAAACACTACAGTTTTTCGAGTGAAAAGGAAGCCAAGAGCATTGCTGTTACTGCCTGGCTCTTTGGGAGTGTTGAGAACAGATAGAACAAGAGTACAAAATTCATTTATATCCTGCAACAACTGTGTCAGATCAAAACCAGTTAGAGCTAAAGCTTTATATTTTATCCTGCATGCCTCTGCACATTAATAGCAATGACGAGGATGATGACAAAATGTCTCCCACAATGTGACACAACCAAGCTTGGTATTGTAATTATAAAATATCAGTGGTGTTTCTTGGCAAGGAATAATGTCTTGCCTCAGCAAACTTCCTGTAAGATTTCTCATGTTTGCTTTCTGTTTATGCAGAGTGAGGCTGTACAGAAGCTTAAATGTGACAAGATTCTCTTTATCTGCCCAGGTATTTCTTGCATATTGATCACTGTGACACCCATCTGTCAAATATTAATTGTCTCTAATCCTGCTGCCAAGTCCTTGATAAAATCACAATAATTAAAGCAATTAAAAATTCAAATAAAATGAATAAATAAATTTCTTACCAATTAAAAGTTAAAATATTAGAAGCAATCTTCAACAGACATGAACTAGAAAAATCTGCACTAATTGATAGCAAAGTCCAAAATTGTTTAAAATATTAAGCTGAGAGTTTCTTCATATCAAGAACTCCACAGAACTAGCTGTAACAATCATACAGAAATCACGTCCTGATTTTTGCATAAGCTGGTAACTTTGGGGTGACAATATCTGAGATACTGAAAGGTTGCACTGAATTTCTCCAATATTTTGAGACAACAAATGATTTCAAACATTTACATATTTGACTAACTTTAAAATATGACGTATTCTGAGAGACACACATTGGCTTTGAATAAAAACCCAAAACTTCAGGCAGTTCAAATGAATTTTCTTTAGAGTGGGAGGGTAAGGAGTGGAGTTCCAGCTGTAAAACACATCTCGTTGCTTTCCCACAGGTTCAAGGTTAATGCAGCAGAAACAGGGGTCACCCTCATCCCATAACACAGATAAACCCTCAAAGTTTCACACTGACTTCAATGGCTGCTACCTACGAGACTGAAATTAATGCCACTTCCCCTTCCCTGGGGTTAATTGTGTGTTTTGCTTCCAGGCTTTTCCCTGCTCAGTGCTTCTTTCCAAAGCGTGAAAAATGAAAATGACTCGCACGGTTCTCAGCAATGTACACCAGGGCAATGACCAGCTCATTAACAACTCATTTATTGCCTTCAAAGTATAGCCAGAGTTCAACCAATATTGATCAAACACATGCAAAGAAGAAAGAGAGCTACAAGATAACAATTCCACCAGATTCACAAAGAGTTTTATAACAAAGACTTCTGAACTTCACTGGCGACTACTCCCGCAAATGAAATTTGTTATAAAAGTTTTTTTTTCTTTTCATAATGTCACTGTGACTATCATCAGGGATTCAAAGGAACTCCATACTTAGAAGAATTAAAATATTTATGCCATATTTCTCTCTCTCATCTCTGATAACTTCTCAAAGTGTAAACCAATCTGATAGCACCATGAATATTTATATATTGCTCAGCAGGGAAAATTAATGTAAATTAAACAACTGATAAAGCTGGTAATATTTGTGGTATCCATATTTTCACAAATCATTCTTATGTTAGCATGGACCTGTTGGGCTGTCACATGTCAGGGCTTGTTTGGCATCTGCAGGAGAGATCATTTCCTTGCAGGGAGCTGCAAATACAGACATTCAGTTACAGCCTTTCAGAAATAGAAGTGGCAACCATGAAGAAATTATTCCATCTTTTGTATGCAGTAAAGCAGACAGTCCCTGTTAGGTTATATATCCTCTAAGATTACAGTTAGCACAGACACAATTATTATCTAAAGCAATGGAAGTAGGAAAATAGATCTTCTGGAATGGATATTAAAAATCGAGGTGTTAAGCCAGATTCAAAACACCATGAAAACCAGCTTTTAAGAAATCCAAAGAAAAGCTACACCTTCAGAATTATTTATCGAATTTTTAACAAGATCTGCATTTTAATCACTTTTGGGAACACTTAACTTTGCTGTGCACTAAAGAACTGCTGATAATTTCAATCAAAGAATGTGTCACTGAAGATGAAAGCCAAGAATGCATCCTGAATTTGTGTTAGACAACAGCAAGGTGACATTTTGGACAGGATTAGCTCTGTCCATTTGGGCTCGTAGCAGCCAACATCCCAAACATTCACTTGCTGATTGTGTCCCACTCTGGAGTTCTCTGAACCACTCAGATGTCATCCCTGTTCCTACAAAATATGTTCCCCAGCAGGAAACAAGATAAACCTTCACTTGTTTGAAAGGTTTATTTCATTTTTAGAATTATTTGAGGAGGAGAATTCATTTCTAAGCATTCACCTACTGGGGTTTTTTTGTTGTTTTCATTCAGGTTCTTAACCGGGGCAATGGGCAATTCCTATCCTCTCCATGATTTTTGAAACCCGTGATTTTTTGCACAAACCCAAGTATCACCCATACAAATTGACTCCAAAAGCCAAACATTGGTCCAGATAAACTGTTCTCTGTGCCGTTCACTCCAAGGAATGAAATATAAGTGCTCATCTAGCACTCACTTGGACTTCTGCAGAAGAATGGATAACTAGAAAACGTTGTGAATTCAAATTCCTTTGGTTTTTGGGAGAATCAAACAACAAACTGCAGGGATCCTAGATGTGATATTTGAAAATATCCTTTACACCAAGCTCTTACCTGTACAATTATCTCCCAGCATGTCCCAAGCTCCTTATGCAGTGTAGAACTGCTTGGCTGCTACTGAGCTCACTGCCCTTGAGGGATGGAAAGACCTAGAAGGAGAATAAAATTCTGTCCAAAATGATGTGCCCATGTTTTGCAACACAGTGTAAAATACACAGGAAAATGCTGTATCAAGTCTTTCTCCAAAATACACCCTACAAGGTTTCTGTAAAGGTAATTCTGACACTGAATACTGAAAACAGAAAACATTATGAAATCCAAAACACTGGAAAGCAAAAGCACAATTAAATCTAAATAATACAACAATCAGTAGAGGCTGGGAAAAGCAATCTTGTCTTGGAGATATGACTAAAAGCATTTATTTCCATGCTTAGCAGTGCTAAAACCAGGGAGGAAAGGCATAAAATTCAATTAATAACTGTTCTGTCTATGGTCTGTCTACCTTAATTTACACTACACACTAAAAGTGTGGTTCAACCCTTCAGCATCAACTCAGCATTTAAATCTGGAACAACAGGAAAACAAAACTGCCCAGCCTGCCCCAGGCTGACCCCTGCCCTTGCCTCCCACTGTTCACCTGCCTCTTGAGGGAGTTTGAAATGAAATTTGTCTAAACCAAAACTGGGAGGAGCCCAGCAAGAGCACTGCCCTTCCATTGCCTGCTCTGTGAATGACTTCACACCAAGGCAGCCAAACACATTTACTGCTGAATTTTGTCCATTTCCTTATAAAATATAAAACACTCAATCATCCTTAATCACTGGAGAAATTGTCCAGGAATGTTTTAATGATGAAGCACCTGAATTTGCCTGTAGTCCCATGGTGATTTCTTCTAAAATGTGTAGAATGCACAAGGCCCAGGGCGTGAAATGGATAAATATGAAGTGTGTGGCCATAACAGACATGTCTGAAATGGTTTTGAAACACTAAACAAAGAAAAGTCACAGATTAATTTCTTCATAATGTTGCAAAATCACCCCAGTGGAATTAGAAACGTAAGAAAAAAGAAACTGCATTGTGCTGTACTTAAAATTCCTCAGTATGAGATATTTAAACAAAGTACTTATTAAGACAGAGTAGTAGCTAAAAAGATCATTCACTGCAGGATTGAATAAACTTTTAATAATTTCTTAAATACATGCTTTGAGACATAATAAAATTACTTCCTGGCATTAGAGACTTACCTGACGTATAGATAATCAATAACTGCCTATTCCACAAAGACAGACACAAAGTTGCAGTTCATTTAGACTTAGGCTTCTTGCTCCGCCTTATGAATTACCAGATTTACTCCAGCAGGATCCGCTGAATAAAAAAGTATTTATCTGCAATGCTGGAGGAGTGCATTTCTGAATAACTACATGGAAATAGAGGTAGGCTGGATAGCAAATGCCGTGCTAAGCCTCTTCCATCCCCAATTCCCAGCTCTCTCTGAGCAGGCACTTATCCTTGCTGAATTCTAGGGAGATCAGCACTGATCTACATGAAAGCCATAAATTAATATTAAAAAGTGGCTCCGTAGTGCAGTATCTGTTAGTACATTAAAAACTCCTACAACTCTCAAAAACTTTCTGCTGCTGCCACAAATCTGGTCTGAGGGACTGGCTGAACTGAAAATAAGAGAGCCAGTGATGGCACAAACAACAAAGGCCAAAACGAATATCAAGAGGTCAAAGAAAACATAATAGAAACCAATTCTTTCAAAGGATCACTCAGGGTGTAACAATTAGGAAAAGAAAAACTCCCTGAGCCACTACTTGCTAAGGTAGAAAATGTGTTTTCAAAAATACTGACAAAGAAAACTGGTAAAGAATAAATGCTGGAGCAGCAGGAGGTGACTCCAAGCAGTGATTAGGATGAAGATCTGCAATTTTAAGATGTGCCCAGCACAGACTGGGCTCTGCTTCTACTCTGGCAGTGTCTGATGCAGCAATGGGAATGTCCCACACCCCGTCCTGGTGGATCCCCTCTCCCTTGGATGTGGCAGGGGATCTGCTTCCAAAGGAGGAGCTCAAAGAGTCCATCAGAAAGAAGTTCCCACTCTGTCCTGCTGTGCAATTCCAGCAACACACCCTGCTCCAGGCCTGGCTGAGGGATTTCAGTCTCCCACTGGCAGCCAACAAACATTGCCAGGGTTTGTGCCATTACAGAAAGCACCAGAACTGGAAAACAGCAGGTGTGGAACTGCCCAACTGGCAGCAGAGAGCAAAGTTACAAAATAGGGTTTCTAAAGGAGCAAACTACATTAACTTAAACTCAAATTTTACATGTATAGAACATTAGATGATTACTTTTATTTCTTCACTGTAAACAAACATGAATGTGTTTTTCTCCCATTTTTAATGCAAACAGAATGAGCCATGCCATAGCAGCATAGACAGGCTTCAGCTGAGGCTGAAATTCCCCAAACAAAGAGCTGAATAAATATACTGGGAGCTTGTTTAGTCTTTTAGCAAGGACTTTATCATTTTTTTTTTAACTTTTTCCCTATCAGAACAGACTCAGCAGAGTTTAAAAGAAGAAACTGGAGCTGAACTGACTTTATCAGAAATAACATCCCGATTTAGCAGGCCAGGGTTCCTCTCAGACTGATGTCAAAATGTCAAATGATGTAAGTAGCCCACACTAAATGTATCAGTGGTTTAAGAACAAGAAAATTGACTTCACTGCAGAGCTTGAGTCCAAGAGCCTTCAGTCTCAGATGCTTGGAGAACAGCTTTGTGCTTTTTAAAGGTCATCTGATTTATCTTGCCAGGCTCTAAAACCAGAAGGTGAGAAGTTGTATAAAGGAAACACCACAGCCTGTGCTGAGATCAAGGAAGCAATACAGGGACAAAAACCAAGCCAGCCCTGAGTCTCATTCCTTGCTGTCCCAGTGTTGGACACTGTTCTGCACTTCCAGCTGGAATGTCTGCGCTCCCATCAGCTGCAGAGGAGGGGATTAGATGTCTGTGAGTTATTTCCCAGAGCTGATCATTCCCTGGGGGGGTTCTCCTCTCCCCGTGTCACATCCAGAACGCAGCGATGCAGAAGTGTTGCTGAAGGGAAACTCCAGGTCAAATCTCTGTGCTCTGGCACACTAAAAGGTGGCAGAGCAGGATTTGTTCAGTTATTTTGCTCTGTGCTGGCTCCATGGCTGGAAACTCCTCCCAGGTTCTGTGGCAGGTTCTGCACACAATCCCCAGCTCCAGGGGAGATGCTGCTGTAGCAGACACAGAGCTCGAGCTGTGGGCACCTGATGCACAGCACAGCAAACAGGGAAAATGCTCACAGGGCTGCATCCTGAGTATTTCTAACTTCAGCACCACTCTGAAAATAGAAGCCTTTTTTTTTTTTTTTTTTTTTGAAATAACACCTTTCAGCAGAAATTTTGTGACCACTGAAAGAATCAGGTGAAAAAAGAAAGCAGAGCCTGTGCTGTTATTCTGCTGCCTGGATCTCTGCACATCCCAGCTGCATTGTTATTCTGGGATAGATGCCTTTCTTTAATTTGCTTACTGACTGTTTATTTTTTGACTGCCTGTCAAGGAAGCTTGATGTATCCTTGAATTATTTCTTTAGAAATGCATTTTGTTTGTATACTCAAAGTTCAGTGTTACCTATCTATGAGCCAAGCAATTCTTTCAATCAGCTTTCAAAGACTGGAAAAGAGCATTCCAGCATTCTTACTTTCTCACAAAATACACTGATTTGGTTTCATTTTTATCTGCAGTCTTCTAGCTGTGAATTGCCCAAGTGTGTAGACCAAGTTTTCTGTTACACTCTTGATATGAAAACCCTGATAACTTTCAGAATTGTTACTGCTGATATTTTATATTAAGGAACAAAACTAGAACCAGACCTCAACAATACAACACGAACATCAAGCCTTGCATTAAAATCAGTTTTCTCCTGATGCGAGAAAAGAAGGAATCCTTTTGCTTTTAAAAATTATATCCTTTTGCAAAGGTCGGGATGAGAAGTTTGATAACCACCAAAAGCTGCAGGCCTGAGGAAGCAGCTCTGTGCTGCTGCAATAACCCCAGTGCTCACTCCACGTGCTCGTGGGACCAGTGAGTTTTGTGCTCCCCCCCTCGGAAAACAGCCAGACAGAATTCACCAATTCCAAACATCACTTCTATAATGTCCTCTAAAGTTTGCTCCTTGCAGCAATCCCCTTCCCCAGTATAATTTATTAAATAGTGCCATCCAGTGGGAAGTGACTCTCAGCACAATGAAACTCTAAAAATCCCCACGTTAACTCTAAATTCTTACCACTGATGCAACTGCAGAGTCTTTCCACAGCTTATCTTCTAAATAAGCAGAATTTTACAATAATCCTAACCTCCTGATGGTATTTTGGCATGTTTTATGTAAGATACAGAGGCAATAAAAAAGCAGAACTTCTCTATGTGAAAGGACACATTTAAGGGGCATGGTGAGGTAGCAGTACTAATCCTAAATCCTCTTAAATCCTTGACAGCATCCAAATACATGACAAGAGATGTTAAATTTTTCTCCCAGAAGTTGTGAGTGTTCAGAGAGATAGAAAAACATTGACAAGGAGTGACCTGACTATTGATTTTAATTCCACCAATTCATGTGTAACTCAATTCCCAGGGAAAAGGTGTCAGAATCATGAAACAATGGTTTAACTTCCAAAGCACCTTGGCATTATTTGTTGTTGATGGAGCACAAATACTGAGCATACACATAAATTAAACAAAGAAGCATTTAGAGGGAGACAAAAAAAATCTGCTTTCCACTCACCTGTTGCTATTGAGTGTTTACAGAGCTGCAGGATTTGGTGCCAAAAGAAATACAGAAGTAAATTTCTGTGCAATTGGAAGAGCACTGAAGAGCCATCAGCAACCTGAGAGCTCATTCCTTTCCCCTGCTTTATATTTCCCCATGAATTGCCAGCATGAATCACAGCTCTCTTCAGATAATGAAGTCTTAGAAATTTCATGATCTGATGTAGCAATATAAATCTATATGGCCACCCCATTAGAAACACCTACCAGGGAACAAAATGTGCTTTCTGGAAGTCATTCAATGCAAATATTTCTGCCTTTTTTTTTTTTTTTCTTCTTTTTCTTGGCATTTCACTAAAGAAACTGTAAGATGATAAATGTCATGTAACAGCAAAAACTACCAGATATAATTCTATATGTGTAAAGTTTTCTGAGTAAAAGATACTGCATGTGCAGAAAAGTTTTTGTATGAAAACAGGACACATCAGTACCAGAAAGAGAATTTACACATGGATCCATAGTCTAGTATTCAGATATCCATTTGAATTATGCCAGAAAATGGGAAATTAATTCATTTGCTGTGGAGAATAGAGTAAAAAAAGTACAAAGTGCAGCACCCAGGCCTTTTAAAATGGTAACAGTACCAGGTATTTCTTTTATTAAAATTAAAAAAAAATCAAGTGATAAGCAGTGGCCTGGATATTCACAGTTTTTCAAAGAGCAAAGTATTATATTCTTCTATGCTGAAATATTCCAGGAACAGAAAATGCCTCCATCACCTTTGCTATTCCCTTATTTTTTACTCCTCTGTTATGGAGATTATAGTGGAATTCAGCTCAGCCTGTTCAAAAAGTTCTTCACTGAGGTTGTGAGAACAGTGGAGTTTTAAATGACACAATAATACATTTTAAAATTATCTAGGGATACTTGGGGGTAGTTAAAAATAACAATAATTAGGTGTATTTGTAGAGATAGGAAGAATGTGAGTAAATTTACATTACTATTAGCTAAATTTGCAGTAAAAAAAATACTTTTTAACATGCACAAGTTTTGTGGTGGAGTTTCTTTATGTCCATTCATGGTTATTGAATAAAGGCTAGAGCACATAACAAGAAAGTAAATAAAACAAAGAAACACCTCAAAATACCACCAACAGGAAGCCAGGAAAACAACCTTCCTGCAAGAAGTCTGGAATGTGCAGGATCAGCTTCTCAAGGCTGTTTATTTTCCCTTATCATTAACCTTCTTTCTCTGCCCTGCTGAGCTCTGTCCAGCAGCTCGGCCATGGCATTCTGTCTGCACTGTAGGGCAGCATTTACATTTTGTACCAAAAACTACCTGTCTGTGTTTACAATAATATGTCATGTCTATCATTTATGTTGGACAGTGTGTCTGTACCTGAAACAAATAGAAAAGTGTCACCATCACAGCAAGGCATGGAGGACAAGGAGAAAGAGAAGGTCAGGACATGCACAAATCCTCCATCTGGTCCCCTTGAACCTCATTCTAAAAACCCCAAATTTCTACTTTTTCACCCTGTGTTAATTCAACTACCACACTACTCAAACCCTTGTGGCTTGTAATTCCTTATACAGAGTTGGCAGCTTTTTCCATGGGCTAAAATGGAAGCCACAGGTGTTTTTGACTTTGTGCCAGGGTCTCTGAGCCCCTGCCAGGGTCTGGAGGCAGCCAGAGGGATGTGCTGGGCTCCCACACTGCACAGCCCGCACCACTTTGGGTTTGTGCTCAGTCGTGGCACAGCCCCTGCACAGAAGATGCACCAGGAATTCTTCTCCTCTCTGGGCTCACAGAAAATAAATCCTGATTTTTAGTGGCCTTTTCCCTCACAAGTCTAACCAGCATTACCCCATCTCCACTCTCAGGAGGTGGAACATCCCCCTGGCCCAGCAGGAGATGCTGCAGGAAGTCCTGGAGAATGAATTCCTTTCAGAGCTGCTTCCATCACAAATCCAACCCCACACCAGCTGCTGTGAAGAGTAACTCTACCCCAGACAAAACCAGCACAATTATATGCTTGCATTAACTTATGAATATTTTCTGTATGCAGCTTCGTAGGAATTGATTATCTCTTTATAAATTCTTCTCTTTTTTTTTTTTTTTTACACCAAGGAAAATAAGCCAGAATATTAGTTACCCAAAATCTTGTACAAATTATTCTAATGGTAATCTTAATTAATCTAACCTTTTTATAGGCACAAAATTTTCAAGCAATTAGTTTCTTATAATTGTGCCAGTGTAATTAGTAATGTATTAATTATTATAGCATAAAAGTTGGAATAATGTAGCTGTTAATTAAACTCAAAATATTGCTAAATAATTATTCACAAGAACATAATTTTTACTAATTAAAGCATTATTGCTAAATATAATCTCACAAGATATTTTATACAAGTATTCAACTCTTAATTAAATTATCAGTTGAAGAGAAACAATCAGATGCTAGAAGTTCTGCAGTTTGGAAACAGTTATGGTTAGTTGACTATATATTTTAAAAAGAAATGCTTCTGCCCTAAAAATGATTTGGCACTTGAAAAATGTTCAGCAGCAGTGCCTTCAGTGAATTCAATCCATCTACTAGTTTGAGTCCTCTGTGAGCTTCCCTAGGGGTTAAAGGTTGTTCTTCTGCTTAAAGTGAATAAACCCAGCCCAAAATCCATCCCATTAATGCATCTTAGCATGCAGTAAAATGATCATCATTTTATCCTGTAGCTTTAGTTTGTAGTTTAAACACACCATGTCTGACATGAAGGAAGGAATAAAACAAAAATCTCTGCTTTGGATACCTTTTCACAACAAATTTCAACAGTGAAGACAGACCCTCCAAACCCATGAAAGCTGTTTGAATGTTCAAAGCACAAGCTTCACTGCTCCTGCCAAAATGAAGAGGTTCCCAAAGTAATCAGTATCATATTCCAAAATTACATAGGAGGCTTACTGCAAAGCTTGCTGAAGGACAACAAATTCCCCATGGCTTCTGAATTATAAATACACAGACAACATTTCCCTGGATTATGAGTATTTGCCAGACTTGGCAACTCTAAAAATAATAGGTCCTGGAAGATTTGCTAGGCCAAAACCTCTGAACTTGGTGGATAAGAGAACATGTGAGGGGAAAAAAAAAAGTGTAAAATTAATTATTGCAGTGTGAACTTGGAAGAATGGAGACTCTTGATGCATATTTATTTTTCTGTGAGGAGAAGAAAATAAAACATCTGAAACATTGGGCATTCACTTTATGCCATTACTGTGTCCTTTCTAGAAGGCTGCAAAAATACCCCAACACTTCTGTGTTGGTCAGCATAAGCCTCCCCCTGTGCAAAGAGCATCACCTCTGGTGGTTTATTTATTTATTTGGTATTTATTTGGTATTATCTGGTGGTCTATTTCTTTATTTGGTATTTATTTGGTACCTGTGCCCACAGAGGTGTGGGAGGGACATCCTGAGCTTGCTGCTGCTGCCTTGTGCAGGATTCCACCCGTGGGCAGCAGGGACCTCTGCAGCTGGGACACAATCTTTGCACAATCCTGAGCCTCTTTTTGTTCAAAGCAGCCCAAGAACAGATTTTTGTAGTAAAAACTCAGGGCACAGTGCCAGCATTCAGTGACACCTGAGATCTCAAAAGCTTTATATGCCAGAGACTGCTCTCTTAGACATCAGTGATGGATTTTCCTCCCATGCACACCCAAATCTTTGTTCAATATTCAGTTTCAGCCTTTATTTAGGACACGCTTTTCAAATCCACATTTCAGAAATGATCAGGCAGCCTTTTCAGCCTTTGCTTGACAGAGCCAATCTGTGCCTCGATAACTTAAAACACTTTTGAGAGAACGTGTTCCAAACAAAACAGACTTTGTACCATCACCAAAGTTACTTTTCATTTTTCACAAGTAACTTGTTTTATCACCTGTGAACACTGCAACATGACTGTTGTGAAAGGAAAGCAAATACTGAAACTGCTTAGCAAAATATCTGAATGCAAAAGCTGAGCGCAGGAGTACAAGAAAACAGAATTCCCTAAAGCATCACATTGTTACCACTAGAAATTTCAGCTCCAGATAGGGGATCCTAGGACTGGCCTCTGGCACTACCAATTACTCCTTTATGGCAAAAGTACAACATCAAAATGATCACCCTGAAAGTCAGTTTCTTACAATGATTTATGGATCTGTCTGGATGCCAACACAGTCATGACAGGAGAGGTTTTGGGGATGTGGTGAAGCTCTCCAGGTCTGAAGGAAGGAGTGAGACAAGTAACACGATCCTCATTAGTGGTTCCAGCTTGGGGAAGGTCCTAAATCCCATTTAATCAGCCGTGAGGAGCAGCAGGACACGGACACTCCCTCTGGAGCCAGAGCTCTCTGCTCCAGCCCTGCCTCACCACCCTGCCCTTGGCATTCCAGCTGCTCCACTGATTTTCAGTGTTCCTGCGAGCTCAGAAACATTAAAGGAGAGAAAGGGAAGAGTGCACAAAGTCCACACCACTTTGTGTTCTTCCTGCAAGGTTGGTAAATCGTTCCATGGCTCAAACCCAAAATCACAGCTGTTTCCAGCTGCCTGCCAGGGTCTCAAATGCTTCTGACCTGGGCCTGGAACATCCAAAAATGTCTGAGGGACATTTTGAGTTCTGACAAGTCTCAAGCCCAAGCCTGCAGTGAGTTATTTACCTTCCCTGGGGATTCTCTCCTGATGCCAGCAGGGTCAGAGGCTCCTGCTATTAGAGGAAATGCAGAGCATCTTTTATTACCATAATGCATCAGGAAATTCAGGCTGAGCATTAACTGCAAACACGGGGACAAAGGGCCAGCGATTTTTAAATGCTGTTTACCACTTAACAACTGTTTTTCATTTTGATTTGGCAATACAAGCTAAGCCTCTGGAGTCTAAGTAATAGAAAATCTTTCTGTTTTATTTCATGACAATCATTTCAGTAAATATAAAAAAAAGATCATCACTCTATGCAAAGCTGCTCAATAAAGCAACTTAGAGGATATTAATCATTCAAGTCTCGTGCTCTAGCTGTATTTTAAATTTTATTAAATGCAACATATTTCTTGAATGTAATTATTACCTTTTTTGGAGTGAAATAATTAGATGTTAGTAAATAAATTGACATGTCAGAACATCACTGGATTGATCAAATAACAATTTCATCAGAGTTTGACAAGATGCAAGCTTCCAAAATCTGCTCTGTCACAAGACTGGCTCTCCCTCAACTTTTCTGAGCAATGGTAACCCCAGGAATGCTAGAAAACATTGTAATAGATGCCTCTTCTCTTTTATTCCCTACTGAAAATCTTTCAATATTTGGGGAAAAGAAAAAACCCAAACATTGTTACCTCCTGCTTGCAGACACTTTTGAAACTTCAACTGTTTTTCAGATGCTTTGTTTGGAATAAATAGCATTTAAACTAGAAAGAATCTGATTTAGGGACAGCTCTCCTCTCCACTCATTGTATACTTACAATTTCAAGGGTGCTAGAATTGAATCTCAGTAAAAAAACAAAAGGAGCCCAATATTCTCCTTCCATCAGCCAGAAGGTTTAATGGGGATAATGTGGGATGATTGATGGCATTCTTCCTCTCTGTCATTACCTCTGAGAAGCACTGCTGGTAACCTGAGGAGGATAATCACCTCTGGAAAGTTGGGTTTGTGGTCAGATAGAGTAACTCCAGTCCTAGAGAGTCCAACAGTGGATTAAACTACTTTCTATTATTTGATATTGTTTTCTCATATGTTGCTGCACTGATTTCTCCAACTAATTCCTCTGTGGACATTACAGGATGAGAAAGCACTCAGTCCCCAGTGGTGGAGAGCAAAACTAAAAACAAAACCTGGGTTTTCTTCTCCTGCACACTGAAAGAAAACTCCAAAATTGTTCCATTTCACCAGCACTTCCTTCTGTGGCCCCATTGCCTGTGTATTAAAGCTGGCCTTGATTGTCTGGCATCATTTCCATTCACCATCAGCCACAAGATTTTTAAATATAAATGTTAAATAACATGAAGGGTTATGGAGAACTGCCACACCATTCCCTTGATAAGCTCAGTCAATGATACAGCAGAGAAAGCACCAAAAATACCACCAAAGAACCAAAAATACCAACAGAGAAATGACCAAAAATATCAACAGAGAAAGAACCAAAAATATCAACATCAAGGCTCCCTTTGCCCTCCTCCTGTGCCAGGAGACTCTGACAGAGTCCAAAAAAGCCAAGAGAATCTGTAATTCCCCAAGGATCCAGCTAACCCCATGAACACTGTCATCTCCTCCTCTCTGACTTTCAAATGCCACAAGACAAACTTCTGACAATTTGAGCAAACCTGAATTAAACTTTTGACCAGAAAAATTGCACGACAGTGGGAATAAGAAACACAGATTCTAGTTCTGGTTAGCCTTTTTCTCCTACATTTAAAAGGGGTAGTAACACTTTTTTTTTTTTAATTGTCCAATAAAACCCAAAAAATCATTGCTGAAAAATGAGTTCAGCTCTTACACTCTGAATTCTTGTAAGGAGAAATAAATAAAGCAGAACCAATAGCACTACATTATTTTTCATACAGTAAAGAGGCTCCCCTGCCACCCCTTCCCTTTCTAAACAGAAGATTGAAATCAGTAGGTTTAGATTTTCCATTGATTCTGATTCCTGTCAGAGCATTCATTTCCAGTTTTTCTCCTCGAGCTGGCTGCCCCCTGTGGCACTCAGAGCTTAGTATCAAGTTCTCTTTGGAATAAAAAATATAACTCAAACGTGTGCTCTCATTTAGACACCAATTGAGCACTGCCAGCAATTGAAAGCCTGGCTTAGGCCAGCCTGACTCTTGGCTGCATTTCTTAGAATGCCTCTCTTAGAGGAGGACATTGTCATCCAGAGGAATAATCCTCACCCTAAAAACACCAGGTTTGGTTACAGCCTTCCCTGATGTTTTAATCATTAACATTCTGGGTTCTATATTGTAGGAAAAGAAAAAAAGAAAAAAAGAAAAAAAGAAAAAAAAAGAAAGAGTAATTGTTTTTTTTTTTTTTTTTCCTCTAATATCTAAACTTTTGTGACTTCTTGTTCTTCCTGCAAGGTTGGTAAATCGTTCCATGGCTCAAACCCAAAATCACAGCTGTTTCCAGCTGCCTGCCAGGGTCTGAAATGCTTCTGACCTGGGCCCGGATCATCCAAAAATGTCTGAGGGACATTTTGAGTTCCTACACCTGAGGACTCTGGATCCTTTTTTATTACCCTTACTAATTTCTATATGCACAGAATTTCACATTAGGTTCATGCATATTCATTCTGCTGATTTCAGGTTACATTTACAGCTAGTTACACTTGTACTCAGGTTTTGTCAGAAAGTACAGAAAGAACTCCTGGGTCACTCTGCCCTGTCTGTATCAAGGTCTGAGGAGTCTTTCTCATCTCTTAAGCTTGGAAATTCGCCTTCTTTCTCCTCAGTTGGGGCAGTTTTACAGTGCTGCAATTACCAGACTAAACAGCATATTTCACTTATGCCAGCAAGCTCAAAGCAGCACATTTCATCTAAATCCAAATGGATTTCTACCCTGTTAAACTTTCACTCTGTCTCAACCTGCTGGAGCCTTCCCACAGGGATGTCACCATCACTTCCAGCTCAGCTGCATCAATATCTGCCAGCGGGCAGCTCAAAGCTCCTGTTTTCCACTGCTGGTTGGGACTTTCTGGGTCTCTTTCAACTCCTAACTTGAGCTTCTCAGTCACACACACTGCATGTGGGCTTCCATGGGTTGGCTTAACACAAATGTCACAAAAATTATGGGTAAAAGTGACCTACAGAAATTCAGCAATTGCCATTCGATTGTTTGAGACTGTAATATTTCCATTAAAAAAAAAAAAAAGAAATCTATTGCAAAGCTTTTAGAACTTTAGCAGGCCATTCTCCACTTCCTGATCAAAGGTCTCTCCAGAACACTTGCACAACCAGGTTTAAAGCCATAAGCAAATGAACACAGCTCCTGTTATCCTTGTTTTCCAAATGTCAACTATTTCAAAGACAACATTTAGTGGAAAACAGAGCTCACCAAAACTGTTATTCAAATGGAAGAGCCATTAAAAGAAATGTATTAGCAGTATACATTAAAAATAATAGGTACTGACTTTCCAGAAGTTCTATAAACTATTATGAAAATATTCTTACTTAAGAATAATAATAAAATGTTAAAGCTCTCTAAAGGCTTCCAAACTTATTTTAATTGTGTGTGCATGACTGGTAATTGCTTCTCTCCCAACAACACTGTGTGTGTAATTTGATTATCTTAAACCATGAAGGACAATAACCTTTACTTCAACACATTTTAAAAAAACTGTGGCCAAAGAAATCCATAAATAATTAGATCTCATCAACACAACTCCTGACACACTATGCTACTGCTAATTGAACTTATGACTAATGTTAGAATAGAAATATTATGTGAATGATTTATGGAAGAACTATCCTTGTGCAACTCTTTCATTTCCTAGGGAAATAAAACTATTTCATAGTTTTAATAATACATCATTTCATTTCCTGCACGATATTCCCAAATGCTGCTAAATGCTAGCAATGTTTATAATATTCTTCCAGCACACTTTTTCTCAAGCGATGATTACAACTTGATAATTTCATCCTCTCTTTCACCACGATTTTTATTCCCCTATGACTATTACAACAATTCTGTAATTTGCTTCAGTGTGATTTGGGTGGTTTAAGTTTTTTGGTTGTTTTTAGGGAGTTACCGTAGCTCACCCTCAGCCTTGTGAGGGGCCGTGCTCAGCACTGGTGGGGTTGGCAGCTCCCAGCTTGGCAAGGACCCTTGCAGGCAGTGCCACATCTGTCCTCCCACCCACAGCTGGAGGACAGAACGTGGTTTAACTCCTGAAGCCCCTAAATACTCGTCTCAGGTCCTTGGGTCCATGTTTCCATCTGCCAGCACCCCCAAATCCCTGATCCCAGTGAGCTCTCCTGGATCCCAGACACGGCACCAAGCTCTGAAACCACACTGATGGTTGTCCAGCTCTTTATTCCATGAGATCCAGGGGAAAGAGTGGGGGAAAAGAGGGTGAACAGGAAGGGGTATCGCCCCTTTGGGGCATGGAGGAGGTGACCAGATCAGAGTCCCAGGAGTCCTGGGGAATGGGGAAAGGCATAGCCCAAGCTCACTGTAACACCCAGCAGTTCTGGAACTCTGTCCCGGGCACGGTTTTCCCTTAGTGAAGTCATGCTGCCTGTCACCAATCACCTCCTGATTTTCCACTGCATGCTTTCCAGCACGGTGCAATCATCCAGTACTCAAAGATCGTGTATAATCTGCACTCTGGCAAGGCTGCTGGAAACAGACTTGCAAACTCCTAAAAAGGACAGAAAAAAATCCTCCCCTAACTTGTACTTTCAATGTCTGGAGACAATGGAAATAAGGGTAAATTTAATTCATGAGGTTTTTTTAGTGTATACCAAGAAGCATGAAAAGATCCTTAATTTATTTCTTCTTACAGCTTAGTGTAAAGGTAAATAGACTATCCATTAGGTTTAAAATTGTATTTCATCAATTCCATTGGATAGCCAAGACCTTATCATCACAATATTGGTTAAAGTATGGCAGCAGCAAATGTCATGTCTGTCAAGCTCTAGTGTTCTGAGCCAATCCGTGTTAGATTTACTCTGAGTAAATGTCAGTGCTATCGAGAGCTCCCAGAAAAAGCAGATTTTTCTTTACAGACAAGCATTTAACAATAAATTGTCTGGCTAGTACAACAGCAGCAAGCTAATGACTCAGTCTTGCTCCCTGGGATGATTGGAGAGCTGTTACACGACTGATTTCTCATCTCCAGGCAGCTCTCACACTGTTACACGGCCACCTCTGCACCACTCCAGAGTGACATTTACCAAACGCTGCCCCTCCTGGGTGTGTGTGCCTGGGGATTTTCAGCCACCCCAGGATGCTTCAGAGAGGTTCTCTCAGCAGTTCATACTTCATCAGTTACCCCAGGCAGGAAAACTGCACCACTCAGGTCAAGGTTTACACAGTCTGACACCTCCTCTCTTCCCAGAGCCTGCCCTGAGCAAACACAGGCTCTGGCCAGCTGTGCCAGACATGCAGCATCATTGTTTAGGAATTAAATATAACTACTTAATTATAATATATATACTTATTTATACTTACTATATAATAATATATATACTAATATATAGAATAGATATATACTTATTTATACTTACTATATAATAATATATATAATAATATATATAATAGATATATACTAATAGATATAATATATATATATTATAATATATATACTAATAGATATAATATATACTATATAATAATATATTACTAATTATGATATATATACTTATATATACTTACTATAATTATAATTATATAAATTATATAATTACATAATTAATATAATTATATATATATATTATATACTTACTATAATTATATAAATATAGCAACCAGAGAGCTGAGCTGGAGCTGGGAACTGCCCTCCCAGGGATGCCAGGCAGGTCCTGCCTCTCCAGCCACCACTCATAGAAAATTACATTCATTACTTGAGCCAATACAGCTGGAACATTCTATTATTGCCCAGTTCAGATGTGCAGAAAGCTGAGACAGTCAGCTCTCTGTTACCTGATTATCTCATCTGTGAGAAAACATCCCTGGGTTTATGAGGGTGGGTTTTTTTAAGGCTTGACTCTAATCCTTATCCCTACAGAGTCATTTTAAACTCCCACTGCTCCTCACAGGCTTGGCAGGACTCGCTCACTGCTAGCCCAGGATGTTCTCCTCTGGGCAGAAAACCCTTCTGTTGCTGTCCCCCATTGCTGCCCCATCCCTGGAAGTGTCCAAGGACAGGCTGGACAGGACTTGGAGCAACCTGGGATAGTGGAAAGTGTCCCTATTATGGCAGGGGGGCTGGAGTGGGATGATAGTGAGTGTCCCTTCCAACCCAAACCACTCTGTGATTGCTCCTGGTCTGGGGACAGTTTCCCATTTTACCCTCAGTTACCCTCTTAGCTCCTTGAAACAAAGAAAAGAAGGTCCAAAACAAGACAAAGAAAGCAGCACAAACAAACAAACAATCAAAAACAAAACAAAAAAAAAACAGTGGCACCTAAAACCAGGCTAGCAGCCTCAAGTATTGCCAGATATCGGCACAGCAGATATGAAACAATAATCTGAATTAAGGAAATGCCCAGCAACCATCATCATCATCATCATTTTCTGCTACTTCTAACTTGCACAGATGCCAAAGGAAGCAAATATCTCTTTCACATGGCTGGGATCTGTACGTGCTGTGTTGAAAGCACAGACCTGGGCTAAGAACAATGCTGTCCCTCTGTCCCTCCCCACTGGTTGTTTAAAAGAGCACTGGACCTCGGTGCTCCACAGTGGGAAGGGAACTGCAGGAGTTTCAGAGCTCAGTAAAACTGAAGTAATGCCTTGACTCCAGCCTTTCTTTGGAGAAAGAATTCTCCTGCAGACTGCACTTGAGCATTGGCACCTGAGTTTCCATTCCCTCCATGTCCCAGACACTCAAAGGACTGAAAAAGGAACCTCGCTCTGCAAAGCTCTTTGTGACTGAGCGCTTTGAGGAAGAGAAGATTTGGATCTTGGGGTTTAGAGGAGCGTGTGCCTTGCAGAAAAGACAAGCCACACCTCTGGGGTTTAGAGGAGTCACAACAAAAGTCCTCTTTCAGGGTATCAGAGCCTGTTCCATCAGAGAGTTTGCTGGGAAGGGGCTCGTTAGCACTGTCTGGCAGAGAGCAGTCAAGCAGAGAAGGAATTTCACTCAGAGCTCCAACAGCAGCTCTGTGGCTTGTCTGGAAACCTGAACAGGAGGAAAAAAGTGAAAACAAAGGCAAGTTGAGCGAGTTTATAAAAGACATGATTCCCTGCCATTGGCACAGCAGCCTGTCATCCTAGGAAATGTGACAGCAGAAACCACTCCGGGCTCTAGAGCTGCTTTTCCACCCTCACTTCTGGGAAAAAAGAACAAATGCAACCATTTTGTAATCAGAATGGTGCTGGATTTAAACACCACCTCCGCCAGGGATTGAGCTCTGCCTGATGGAAACTCCCAATTTCTTCACTGCTGCACACACACTGTGCCTCAGTGGGGCTTTACCACACAAGTTTGAACAGATGAATTGGATTTCTGCTCTCAGCTGTTAAAGAGCCCCTAAATCCAAGCTACATATTACTACAAAGTGATTTTGCACCTAGACCTGTTCTCTCTGTGCCCCTGGTGAGCACCTGGTGGCTTCTGCCTCTAGATTAGAAATCATTTTTAACCCAGCCAGCTGTTTCCAAGTAGGTGCTCAGTGCTGTCCTGCCTCAGCTCTCAAGAGAAGAGATTTTACTTTCATTGCTACAACTGCTGCACAGATGACAACACTATTTAGAAAAGAGAGATGATGTTTAACCAGCAGGTCATGCACAAATCAGAGATCTCTCAGCTGCACAGAGGAGCTGATTATGGATGTGTGCGAGTTTAATGAGCACCAAATCTGACACATTTCTTAACCCTGGGATACCTCTCCTTACTGTACTCCAGGAAAATGGATCAAGCTGTAGCAAATGTTTCTATAAGGCCAGATGTAATATACATGCACCTCTTCCAGAGATGATCTTCAGCACTTAAACTTATTCTTCAAAAAAAGTGTACATGTCTCAGAATTTCCTCTCTCATTATATACATATTATACATTACTTACAGTCCCCTACAGAGACTTATTCTTATTTAGGCTCTAGAGCAAATCCTTCTAATCTGGCAAATTTTACATCTGCTTTAATTAAGTTCACTACCCAGGTTCTCTAGAAATTCCTGTGAAGATTTCCTTGTACATTCAAAGAGAAGACAGGAATTGAATGAGTATCCTATTTCTATTACAACTCAAAAACACATTTTAGATAAAGTTCCTGCTGGCTGTCAGGAACAGCTGAAGGGGTGAACCTGAAGTCAGTAAGTACATTCCAGTTTTTAGTTCTTTACTCTCATGAGCTATAAGGGAATATCTAAGGAGGAAAATATCCTATAAATATTTGCACATACAGACAGGAATGTAAAAGCAACAATAATGCCATAAATCTGTGAAAGGACTAAATACAAGAGCTCAGAAATCATAGGTGAGGGGTAGCACATGTTTGTTCTCATTTTATGGAGGAAAATTCATCTTACAGAAGGCACAATTTGAACTAGAGAATGACATCCAAAAATCTAAAGGCCCTGAGTAACTGTCCAAGATTAATGGGTCTGAAGAGAATAAAAAGTTTAGAGTAATTTAACCAAAACACGGTTATTAGACATCTAAATGTAATTATATCATACCTCAGCTCCTGCATACTTAGAATTTATACATTTTCTTCATGGAACACAAGTCATAAATTATAAATCTAGGTGGGAATCTTAAGAACCTTGTTAGATAATATTAGGAACTAAAGGAATCAAAATCAGGGTGCTCTTTCCTGCTGTCATTCAATTCCTAAATTAATTATAGTAATCTGAATTCTTGGATTATAAGAAAAAAACTACTAGTGTGTTACAGATGGGACTATGCAATCATTTCATATTGGAATGCAAATGCATTCCATGTGCAATATGGAATATCCAATCATTTCATATTTACCTTGCTGTAAAAATCTTGTTTGATTAAATTGCTTTCTAACATATATCTCAGAAGTGAGGAGAGCCAACATTAGTTCCATGTAATGGAAAGTTTGAGAAGAGAGGGGGATTTAGAGACAATTTTTGATTCAGATATCTGTCGGCACCTAGTAAGTTCAGGAATCTTCAAGTCTTCCTGTTTCCCAGTGGATTATCTCTGGTAGTGATGAATTGCAGTCAGTGGAAGATGAGGTTCTCTTGAGCAAGAAGAGGGGAAGCAAAAAGAAATCCTTGATCTCTCATCTGTGAAAAGGACAAGTGCAGTGGCCGGGCTTAGCCAGCTCAGGGCTCACTAAGTCCACTTATCACTACTCACAGCTTGTTCAAGATCCAAATCTAGGGCTCCGCTGGCTCACAGATCCCCTTTAAGAGTATTTTAATAGCATTTGCACTTACTGATGCTCCCCAGGGGCTCCACAGAAATCATTCCAACACTCTGAGGTTTGCATTTGGCTCCTGGGCCCTTCTGCTGCAGATTTGAAGCAATCAAGCCTCAATCTGCATAAGAGCTGAGAGAAATCTGCTCCAAACACAATGCTCAGCACTCAGCAAGAGTGGGAGCACCTATTTGACTTTCAAGAGAGAGGCAAATGGACAAAATTAGGAGATGTTCCATCATTCCAAAAGCCCACACAGCAGTCTCAGAAGTGGTTGTTATTTTCACACGTTCTTGTGGATTTATGCTGTTGGACAGGGGATAAAGGCTCTTGGGAGGGGATTATTTCAGTTCACTGGGAATGAAGAGCAATTTCTGATCCTCCCACTTCTTCCAAGACAAAACCCTGAATTGTGGAATTTAGGCTCTGTTCATATTTAACTGAACATCTTCCTAAAAGTATTTAAGCCTTCTGACCCACTTGAAGAAATCAAGACAGTTAGGTCACCTCTCATTCCCAGCATATTGATATAACCATTTCCCTCCATTTTGTTCAGCTGAAAAAGCTTTTCACTGAGATATTTATTCCCTTTTCTCTTCTTTTCATGGATTTTACAGCTCAGTAAAATCCTTATAATAATTTTGTCAATAACCACACAACATCAAGCTCCTTGTGACTGCAGCTCCATAAAAGATGCCTTCTGATAATTTAGTCATAAATACCTGCCAAGCCAAAGCAATCCTTTCTTTACTATAGCTGATCAGAATTGTAAACAGTACTCCAGATGGGGTGGCATAAATTTTTTTCCCCCTCAGAATATTTTTTGGGATTATTTTTATTGTCATTGCCAGCCCACAGTGATCAGGTGAAGTCAGCAGCCTTCTCATCCATTATTTCTGACAGGCTTCACTCCTCACATGCATCGCCCTCATTACCTATGTACATGTTCTAGCACTGAATTTCCTTTCATTTCTGCTGCCTGCAAGGTCACAAAGGCTTCTCTACGTGAGCCTCAACAATCTTCTGTCCTGACAACACAGCCCAAAGTTGGAACTTTGGTTTGGATCACAGAGACACAACCTGGCCAAGGAAGGAGGGAAGGAAGGAAGGAAGGAAGGAAGGAAGGAAGGAAGGAAGGAAGGAAGGAAGGAAGCCACCCACAACAGGGATTTTCTTTCAGAGAGTAGCATAACCTGTTCATACAATCTCAGTCCATGTTTTGATATTTTTCAAGTCTTGAAGAATTTCTTTGTTCTCTTTATTTCCTGCCACATAAGAAACTTTACCAACAAGCACTGGAACTTGTAAAATGTCTACATAAACTGTAGAGGTCTACTTAGCAATAGGATTTCACCTTGCTTTTTCTGCCCAGTACATAAAAATAACACAAAAAACTATTAAAAGGTTCAAAAATAATTTATGTACATTCACCTCCATGCACAGTGAGATAGTTAAGAACTAATAAATCCACTTAAGACGAGACTGGATGTGATAGAAAATATTACAACCCCATCCCCAGAAAATATTTGCTCAGTTTTTTGGGATGATTCATCCTATTCTTCTTTTCAAGATAATTCAGAGGGATTAGGGAGTCAAGCACTTAGATTCAATAAACTTTTTTTTTTTCCTTAGTAATCTTAGTTATTTTTACATCACACAGCCACAAGGTGATAGCCCCTCCTCTAAAGCTGCCAGTTGTACAATTAACTAGAAAGAACTAATTATCTGCTTTAGTTCAAATTGCCCTTCCTCAGCACAGGTTTTATTTCAGACTTCAATGAGTCTTGGCCTGTAATAAAATTACAGTTTACCCAGAATAATTCTTTCATTGGCTCTGCAGTTTAATATGTTCCTGTAACTCATGCCTCATAGAGAGGGGGATGAGTGTTTCATTCCAGGATGTTTTTTTACCTAAATATCCAAGTGTAACACTCACATCAAACACAAACTTCAATCTATTCAGACTAGAAATTAAAAAAAAAAAAAAAACATGGTAAGCCATTATTTTTAGACTTGTTTGTGGATATCTTGTGACTTTAGGCACTGCAGGCTTCTTTCCTTGAAAAGGTCATATCATTCTTCAGAAAACTAAAAAGAACAAAAACCCTGAGATTCCTTTTATTTCTTTGTGTCTCACTATTCTAAAGCAGGTCTGAAGTGAGAAACTAGCCAAGGCTTCAGAACTCCACTGGAGACATCTTCCAGTTAATCTGACCTCTTTTTTAACAGTAATAACTCAAAAAAAATTTAAGAGTTCAGACATGCCCTTGATTTGTTTTAAAGGGCACATTCTGCTTTTGAAAACAACATCAGTTCAGATAACTCCTAAAGCTTTCTGCAATAACAGATTCAAGGAAAAAAAATCAGGATTTTACATCTATAGTATTAACTCTTGAGCTTCCCTGCCTGTTGTAAGATTCTTTTTTTAATGACAGAGGATATGTGAATCCCAGGTTGGCTAACTGCTGGCAGCTGAGCTCTGCCACACTTTAGTAATAGCCAAGTAGACTCACAGAAATTTTTAGCCCCAAAATCTGTCTCAATATGGGGTTGAAACATCAAAAGACAATCTCAGGTAATTTAGCCATAATTTTTTAGGGAAATTTGCAATCTTTATAAGACAGAGGCAAAATTTTAGTGTACTTGAACTCTTTTTCAACAACTTTCTAACCACACCCATCAATTTCAAGGAGTTCTTCTTATTTTATGCTTGTTGGAACTGCAGATTACAAAATTATTTCCTGTACTCCTTTAGTGATTACAACTAAACTTAATATATCTCCAGACTGCTCTAACAGTGGCTTTCACATGAGAGCCTTGATAATAAACGTCATCTTGGTTTTTCTTTATGTCAGAGGGGACATTTCCCTTGTGTAGACACCAGCACAAAGCCCATGAAATTCCAAGTGTGGAACTAATCATCCACTAACAGGCAGATTGCTGTCTTAATAATACACCAGGAAAGAAAAAAAATAGCATTTCAGGGCAACATGGTGTCAAATAAAAGTGTCTTAAGCGACATTCCTTGCTGTTAGCAAGCCAGGTACAGAGCTCTTAAAAGCCAGATTATAATTAAGAGATTTTCATGGTGAGTGCACGATGACAGCACAAGTGCTCGTGCCTGAGCCAGAGGTGAGGGCACTGGAATGAACTAAACCCACTAAAATGTCATTGAAAATTTAAAGATAAAATATCTTTATTTTATCTAAATATATCTAAATATCTAAATGAGGTAAAAAAACCCCCAAAACCATTCAAACTTTGCTTTGTCTTTTGGAAGACTCTTTCCAAGAGTTTGCTGCTGCCTACAGCCAGAATCACTGGCACATGTGAATTATTTTTCTCTGTTGTTTCCTTTGTTTTTCTGCATAAAGTAAATGCCCCCCTCTGCTACACTTCTGTACCATTTTACACTGTTGCCACTGGCACACTTGCAGTTTGCTCTAATCTTTGGGTGTCAATCCTTCATAGCGACATCTGGGTAGTGAAGAAAAATAGTTATTTGAAAGTTTGCCATAAAATATATCTATAAAAACAACAGTTTGGTACAAACACCACAATTTCTTGTTTTCCAGATTTGTAAATATGGTGCAAACCTCATCTAACATATTTTCATGCAAATATTTTAAAAGAGAGGGAGAGAATCAACCTTATCTTTTCTCTTTGGCTAAAGATATCTTTTGGCAATAAGATATAGGTAGACCTTTAAGCAGAAAGATCACTATACATTTATATATAAGCTGTAAATTTAAGCTCAGGAGTTTTTCTGTGTTTTCCCAATTCAACATCAGAATTTCCAAACACCAAAAACAATCTTCACCCTCTCATTTGTGACATAATTGTAACCATTTAACTGGGGTCTAAATGCCTGCCCATCTCAGGGTATCTGCTCTGATGTGATAAGGCCAAGAGCTCTGCAGGATAATAACTCTCCAATTTATTCACCTGCAAAAGTAATCTGCTCCAAAGTGCCTCATTCTGAAAATGACACCTCTAAAATGGCTAATCTCAGTAAAATGTGTTTCCCAGGCTTCTCTATTCTACTGCAGAAGTTCTGGTCAAATGAGAAATAAACCCTATTTATCTACCCCTTCAGTCATCTGAGACACTTCTGTCCCTTTGCTTTTGGTCTGACAAACCAGGAAACTGCTTCCATGTTCCCATTAGGGCACAGCCACCAGTTTGTGCTCTGCTCCTTAATCCTTCTTGACCTATATCTCCCATATCATAAAAATAACTCGCTGGAGTAAAACCTAATTCAGGCACACAGAGTTGTTTCAGGAGAAACGAACCTTACAGACTGTGCATACAGCTGGACAGAAATTCCATTTAACTCCTTTTGACCAGAAAAGAGCAAGCAATAGCAAGCAGGCTGCACAATTCCTGCAAGACAAGGCAGGAAAATGTCCTTCCTGCTTCCTCTGGACTGTTCTATATATAGATGTTATTAATATGTGACCATAAAATTGTCTACTCCCTCTCAGATTTAGCCACAGAAATTTTTAATAAGTAATGTGTCTAATGTATTAGATATTAAACTAGACATTAGCTGCCAGATCTCACTAAGCTGTGCAAAATTATTTTAGCTACTTATCAAGGTGATATCTGCTGCAATCTCATTTTTAACAAAGCACTGTAAAAAGCAAAATTTCTCATGCAAAATTCACGGAAGGACCTTGTCATTGCCCCTAATCAAAAGGAGCAAATGAGCTCTGCCATAGAAATCCATCTCTTTCCTCCTACGTGTATAAATAAAGAACTTCTGCTTCCAGATGAATCTTCAGAAATCATGCTCAGTGTTCTCTTACTGACACAAGCCACTTCAATGACAAATAAACATAATAAACCTTTGCCTGCCCTCTTTATTTAATGTGGCTTTTGCACCACTTCCACGCTGCCACATTCCATTTCTTTGGAATGAGCTGCTGCCATACAGGTTCTCAGCTTTTATATTTTTAGTATTCTTAGTTTCATGCCCCTTATTTGCTGTGCTACTCTTTTGAAATTGTGGTATGAATTTATGCTCTAAGCCAGCAATGAAGTGGGTTCATTTAAATAAGTCTCATATGTGTACAAAAGAAACCTGCTATGGACACTGATGATTATACACATAGCTGAAAAATAAACCCAAAACAACCAAACAGGATAAGGATAAAATTCTTCATGGGTAAATCAAACACAAAATTTGGCCAATGGGTTGGTACCACAGCAGAAAGCAAGAGAGGGGCTTAATTAATTGCCTGAGCCTAAATATAGATTCTGATTTTTTTGGCTTTGAAGAGGAGACAAGTTTAAAATACTTCAAAACAGATGCACATTGCATATTAATTGTTCAGCAGAAAGCTCTTTTTCTGGCTAAAACTGAAATCTCTGCTGTTCTTACCCAGCAATACGTTGGTGAGTGCTAATAATTAGGGACTGATTAATGATTCACTGCCAAATTTGTATGTTTGGACTGAATTTTTATCCACTGCTTTTATTCCAAACTCCATCAACATTGTCAAATACTGGAAAGTGGAGTAACACAAACCAGTGGAAGGCATTCTTCCAATCCAAAACAAGAACTCAAGCTTGAGCTGACCCTAATTTTTGAACCGTGATGTCCCACACATACCAAACAGCCTCTGAAATGCCTTAGATTTTATGTCTGAATCCAGTAAACACTGGGGAGGGAAAGAAAAAAAAATCAAATTCATGGTTGGATTATTGAAATAGTAATACTAATATTCAGTAATATTGAAAATACTATTGAATATTGAATTGAAAATAGAAATTCATGGTTGAATTGCTCAGCAAAACGTCCCCTGCTCTAACTCCTGAACTGATGCAAGGGGTGCAAAGCAGAGCACACTGAATAGCACAGAGATGGAGCAGTGAAATGTGGAGATTTCAAAGAACACAGCCATGTAAATTGGTTTCCTCCAAGGAGCCTGAGCATGCCCATTGCTCTGCCTGCAGGGATTTAGGGCAATCAGCAGAGACTGCTGGTGGCAAAGCACAGATACTGCAAAGAATGATGCTGCAGGGCCATGGAGGAACGTGACCACGGGGTTGGTGATGCTGTGTTTCTTCAGGAGCTCTGTGTCACAGGCAGGAGCACAGAGGGTGGCATTCATGGCAGGAATTCTGCAGCTCTGAGATGCAGAGTTTGAGTTTGTGCTCTCCTGATAAAGCCCCACACACACCCATGTAAAAGTCAGCATGAGGAGGTTAATGGCAGTGAACTAGAATAAAACTGAATGTCACTACATGTTACTTTTCTGCAGAACCTTCTAAGTGGATAAGACATGTTCAGAAAGCTGTAAAATGTGCCCTTTCCTTACAAGAAAAAGGTCAGCTCTGTGCTAACAAATTGTAATCGGTTAGTCATAAATGATCATATCAGCAGCTGGAATATGGTACCTTACATGTAATTTAAATATTGTTACAACTGCTTGAGTCACAGAGAAGCCCACTTTGCACTGTGCAAACCCCTGCATGCATTAAAATGATGCAATTCATGAAAATATGAACACAGTGTCACGTGGAAGGAAGAAATTACCAATTTCACAGCAATGAAACATGCTTAAATAACCAATTATACAGTTGCCTGTGGCACTAAGTAGCAATACAAGGAATGCTTCAGCACAGTCTGTGATTCTGTGGTTCTTTAAGAGAGCAGCTGCACAGCCCAGTCAGCTCTGCTGGTTTTCAAAGCAAGGAAGGAGCAGAATCGTGCTGCTCCTTGCGTGCATCACCAGGGAGCTAGGGTTCCCTTTGCACCATCCCCAGCACAGATTGATAAAGAACACCCAGCACACACAGCAGCAGGCCATTGCCTTCCTCTTCTCTCTCAAGAAATACAAATCAGCAGCAAAGCCTGTGTTGATTTGCAAAAATCCAACACCACAAATGCAATGTTGGGGTAGTTTTGTGAAGATTAAAGAAACAAGTTCTGGTCTCAAGTCCACGTGAGACTTTTGCTATGCATCTATTCTGTTGCAGTGTTGTTATTATTAAGGATTTTTTTTTTAAGTTCTGTGATTATTTCAGTATTTCTCCCTGTTCTGGTGTCCAGAGTGCTTTAGGTCCTTAACAAGTGTCCCATTCAAAGAGGGTTCAAGATATGGGGTGCAGAAAGACTTTCCTAAGAAAAATTGGTCCTGAGCCTCCCCCTGCTGAGAAAAGACAAGCTTAATCCTCAGTTCAGAATAACCTCAGGGGTATTTCACAGTGATTTCTTACACTGGTGCAGCACGTGCCATGCTCAATAGTAAAAAGCTAATTATTGATATTATTTTAATTCCCAAGCAGTAACAAGCCTGTACAATGACATTGTGGGTGTTTTTTTTTCCCTTTGAACACTGTATTGAGTCATGTATTTCAAAGCTGAAATGCACACACTGAATACTAATGCTTCTGAGGCAAGAAAAGTGCCTAACACACAGAGCCACCTCAGTAAAAGTTACTCAAGTTAATATTTTGTGAAATGCAGGGGGAAGATATAACCAGTGAGCAAAATGCTGCAGCTCCTCTCTTCACCCACTCTGAAATCCCCTTTTGGCACTGCCAGGGCAGCTGCCCAGCTGTGCTCACACCCATCACCCCCAGCTGCAACAACATTTATCTACTCATCACTTGAAAAATGTGATTTAAAAAATGAATAAAGTAGTTATGGTTCCTCTGTTCTCTTCAAAAACTTAACTTCTATATCCTGCAAGACAAAGCCCATTTGTATTATGCAGAAAAAGTCAGGTCTATCCTTATTATTTCAACTTCAGAAAATATTGTTTACATTCTCATTTGAGTCACACTGCTGTATCTCACAGGAAATGTAGTTCTTTACAGAGGTGCCAACTCTGCTCAGCTCAGAAAACAGATCAACACAATTGCCATTTTCTGCTTCATTTCTAATGTAGAAACAATACTCATAAAATTTCTGCTGATATTTCAGTTCATTTTTAAAATTTTTATCTCTAGGTTTACAAATGTCAAACATCTGAATTGCAGTGAGGCCAATGAAATGTTGAATTTCTCTAGCTAAACCAGGTTGTGAGTGACCCAACATTCAAATTCTTGCTTGAAATGGCTTAGCACTCCTTTTATTTCTTAAGGTCCTATTTCTTTAGTCTCTCTTTGTCCAAGTTAGATGTGTGACTGTGTGAAAACCAGTACTAGTGGTAGTAATTATAATTTAGATGACTCACTGTCTCACTTAAAATTATAATTTTTTTAAGGTAACTTTACTATTCAACCTGCAATTTGGTAATGCAAGGAGCTCCCTGATCCCCTCCTTTTGAAAGCCATCTTTCACTTTCAATCCCCTTTTGGGTACATAAAGCTGCAGGAAATGCAAAGCTGCAATTAGCCCATGGGTACTTCACATCTGAGTGTGCACCACAAGTGTTTCATGTGTGTTTATCCAGTGAGCAATCCAAACTGCCTTCAATGCCAGTATTGTCCTTGGATAACAACAGCAATATTCTAGGGTAAATTATTCACCTTGCCTCCAATTTGGAGGCTGCAGAGAATCTCTCATCCTTTTCTGAACCATTTCCAGAGCAGCTGAGACTGGAAACGAAAGTCAAGGTGGCAGCTTTGTAAGGAACATTGCCCATTTCTTTCTTACTTTAATCTTTTAATCCTACTAATCCATATTATTTACTCTTTTATTTTCCCCTCCTGTGTCTAAACTGATGCTTCTGTCCTTGCCAAAGCACTTTCTTGTTTATTGTTTACTCTGTACTTTTGAAAGGAGCATTAGAACAATGTTTGCAATAAGTTTCAGTGGTTTTGACAGAACTTGAACTGATCCAAGGTGAAAATTTAAAAGGTATTTTCAACCAAGTAATGAGGTTTTAGAGGAGTTTCCTTATGACAGTGATGACTTAGTGATAGAATTTGAAATTTTACTGAAAGGACTGCATGACAGATTTTATCTAAAATTATCATTGTCTATAATAATAGCAATGAACTGAAAGAGGAGAGATTTCCATTAGCACCAATATTCCCACACAATGCCTGAAAATCAGAGTATGATAAAATGGTTTATGCTGGAAAAGACCTTAAGAATCATCTCATCCCACCCCCTGCCATGGGGGGCCCTTCCTGGTTGCTCCAAGTCCCACCAGCCTGGCCTGGGACACTTCCAGGAATGGAGGCTCCCA
The DNA here is from genome assembly GCF_048771995.1 of Taeniopygia guttata. Taxonomy (NCBI): domain Eukaryota; kingdom Metazoa; phylum Chordata; class Aves; order Passeriformes; family Estrildidae; genus Taeniopygia; species Taeniopygia guttata. The sequence continues at coordinate 1,849,194 of NC_133029.1, read as the reverse complement.
TATTGAGATGGGAGACTTATTTTAAATAAAACCAAATATCTGTGACTTCATAACTTCCTTTGCAAAACATTGCTTTTCGAGATTGTGGCATGAATTGAAGATGCCTTTTGGGTTTTCCAGCTAAGTTTGCTACACAGGTTTTACCTCTGAGTTGACTAAAATCACAGAATTCAGTATTTGTTCACAAGGAGATCCAACATTGTGCCTGGCGTCCATCCTCCTCCCCTCACCACACCCAAACACAAATAACTTCTCCAGAAATAATGCCACATGCCCGTGAAGTTCCAAAGAGAAGCTCATCAAGCCCCACTCTAAACTTCCTAATGGATTTTCCTGCCGTAAGACACTTCATCATCTTCACAAATTCATTTTCAGTAGGCACAATTTAATTTGCTGCAGACAAGATTAAAAGGTCATAAACAAAACACTCAGTTTGCCCTTTCAAGTCAGTTCAAAACATGATCCATGATCTGCTTAATTGTGTTAGAATTTGGTGAGACTGTCCAGCCTCTGCAGGATCCACCTCTTGAGCACAGTGAGCATCACTGGGCAGATTTAAATCCTGCAGCCCTGCCACAGGGAGAAGTCTGAGCACAAAACTCACAGCCACCAGCTAGAGATGCCAAAATTCCCATTAGCTCCTCTGAGCTGTAAAATAAATACAAAGAATTAGCAAGAACAAATGGAGAATCTTATTGTTACAGCAGGTAACAGGATGCAGAAGTTAGTTTGGAAATTTAGTTTGAAGCACAAATCTTAGTGAAACTTTGAAGCACAAAGCCTCTCCACAGCAGGACAGGATTTCAGTTTGCTTCTGTGTTTTCTGCAAGCAAAACCATGACACTAACCCTAATAATCATTTACTATTGAAGTGAAGAACTCCAGAATACTTTTTGAAACAGGTCTCTGATATTCTATCTCACACTTAGCCTTTAATTATGAAATGAGAGGGACAAAGTATTTTAATCTCCCACTGTATTATGATAAGGATTTAAATGAGTTCAGGTAGCACAGTGGTTAGGCAAATGGTGAGAGCAATTTGCAGAAATGGTCACTATTTCTCACTCAATGGATTTGAAATACCCTCAACTTTTATGCATAAAATCTTCATCTTTGCCCTGATATTTAAGAAGCAGGGGCACTTATTAACCTGAGATGATGTTCTGTTCCACTGACATTATATCCCAAATTTATATTGTTACAGAAGACTGAATATTCCCATAATTAACTCGCTCATAATGCAACCATTAATATCTCTGTTCAGATCCAGAATTATAGAAAACTTAATTTTGTTGTTGTTGGGTAAAGATAAAAGTCGGGGTGGCATTTTTGATTGGGTTTCCGTGTTCCTGTTTTTGTTGTTTTATAAAGGGACATCAGTAGAATATTTTAAGCCTTTCAGAATGCAGAAATACCATGGAAAAGTTAAATAACTGCTTTTAATGGGCCAAACTGTAGGAAAACAACCAAAATAGCATAGTCCAGTTCAAAAAAATATAAACACCTTATGTTCAGGTAGAAGAAACAATAAAACACCCACTGACAAAACACTGGATATACCTTTTACATTCCCTTAATCACCTCAGTTTTTCCCAAGTCACAAAAATCATTACTTCAGAATATCCAAATTAATTTTAAAAATAATGATGCCAGGCAGCATGTCAGTAGTGAAAGAGAGGTGAAAACTACATATTTTCCAAGAGCACTTACATGCAGTACAATGAGAACTGAATTTCTTCCATCCCCAAGAATTCTTCCAGGACACAACAGAAAACAGTTCACTTCTTCTTCAGAAAACATAATTCCTGAATCATTTCATAAGCAAAAAACCCTCCTGTAGCATCAATCAGACATAATTTACTGCCATCAGTAAGCAAGTTTATTCCGTGTCATATTAGAACTGGTGAAAGAATCATTAAATCCTTTTATTTTTTTTTTTTTTTTAATTCTCCAGCTGAGCTGTGTTTTCATTTTTGTGTGGCAGATGCTGCTCCAGCCTGGGGTGTGCATCCCCCAGTCTGCTGAGAGCCCAGGCAGGCCCAGCAGAAGGATGGGAGCTTCATGCATAAACATTTGCTTAAAAACCACATTATTTCATCCTGTTCCCTTTGCTCCTCATCTGTAAGTGCAGGCAGCACCAGGGAAAACCTGCTGAGGCATCTGCAGAACAGCAGTGGCCCCAAATTCCCAAACTTCCCATTGAGATCATTATTTCATCCCTTTGGGGGCTTCCATCTCTTCCCATCTTTAACCAAGGTAAAGAATTTGTCAGAAAGTGGGAGAAAGAAGGGGAAAATGACTTCAATTTTCAACATTTGGATTTGTTTATTTACAGTGAGGGTTCACTAGCAGGAGCAGGCTTACATTAAAGGAGGCCAGCATGAATTCCCACAGCACAGGAGATTCATCAGTTCTCAGAAATTATTCCTGGTTGCAGATATCCAATTTGAAACACATTTAAGGAGTCACATTTGCTACGTGCAGAACTTGCCCTGAGAATTAGGTACTTTAATATTTAAATGGACACCCCAAAGTAGCAGGCACTTCAAAACCATGACCTTAGGCTTTCCCACCCAAATAAAGAAGCAGTGACACAATATATAAAAGCATCCTTCTCCAATTCAACTATTCCTTCTTTTTTGTTTCTCTTACTATTTCTAAATATCTTGTATGTGTCATGTAGGAAAAAAACTGTGTCAGGAGAAAATAAAACCCAAAACCAACAGAAATTAGCAAAGGAATTCACCTAAAACCTTCTACAAAAAAAAGCCAAGGGCTATTCCAGCCTGATGATATATAGAAATAAATTTGCAGTTTTCTTTGGTTTTCTTCTCAAGTAACCAGCTCCCACAGCAACTGCCACCACATGAGGAGATAGAAATCCTTGAAATAAGCAGTTCTTCTTTCACCTCATAAAAAGGAAACATGCTGGGAAAGACCATGCTTAGCACATTTGTTAGGGCTTTAAAGAAAAGTTGTGGATTGAAATATTCATTATTAATTAATTTCTGGTGGTCAGTATTGAGTATGGATATCCTGCAGCTACAAATTAATAAATATTCTATGTTTGTATAACAGTTTCAATATGATTTGGTTTTTTTTTTTTCCCTTGTTTATTTTTTATTTTTCAGTCAAATCCTTTTTTCTTACCTTCTGTAACTTCTCATTGCTCTGTCTAGAAGGCAAAAAATTACTTACCTGTGCAACACTGCTTAGCTAAAAATTGTCAGAAATGAAAATATCATCTGTGCTGGAATAAACGACTCTTTTTGTATTCAAAGGTATTCTATAAACACCAGGCCATTTGCACCTTTCTCAGACAGGTACCAGTTATCTCTCTGTGCCTGGAAGGGAAGGAAATCTCAGCAATATCAGCAATCTCTATGCACGGCAGGAGAGCAGCAGCAACACAAATTCACCCCGAGGATGGGCAAAACCTTCTCCCCTCTCACTGCTCCTTTCAGACTGCCAGGAACAGCTGACAATTCCAGTCATCCAATGGGCTTTTATCCACTGGGTGTCTTTACCCACATTAGAAAAGGATGTGAGAGCTATTCATGAACTCTGTAGCCTTCCTGGACTGACAAATGTGCCTTTTCCCCATAGAACCAATTTTCAAAACCTGTAGCCACATGTCCAACCCAACCTGCTCAGTTCCAAAACCAAGCCCTGAAGGAGAAAGAAAAGGTTGGAGATAGTCTGGATTTTAAAGCTCATAGGATAATGACCCATCTGAGCTTTCTTGTTTGGGTTTTTTCTTGGTTGGTTGATTTTTAATTTTTTTTTTTTTATTTTATAAAACACATTTATATATTAAATTGTGTGTATATATAAAACAAATACACAAATGTATTTGTTATAGATTGTAATATATAATCTATATACTACGGATAATATATAAGTATATATTATTATATACTTAATATATAACAATAATGTATGTGTTATATATTATTATATTATATATATCTTATATTATATATAATCTAGTATAATATATATGATTAGTATATAGTATTAATTATATAGTATTATATAATTATATCTATTCTTATAATTAATTATATATAATAATATAAAATATATATTATAAAATGTTAGGTTTTTTTTTTTTTTAGTATATATATGTATAGCATTTTATACAGCAGTATCATGGGTCCATTTGGAAGTGGCAGTGAGGTTCCAAAGCCTCACCCCCGATGCCACCCTGCTCCCTGACAAAACACCTCCTTTTAAGCTCTACAAATGCCAATTTCCTGCCATTGCAAAACCCACTTCTCAGCCACAATGAAATGCTGTTTCAGTAACCCCCAGCTCCTCCATCAGGTGCATAAATTTCCATTTCATTCAGCAGATGAGTGCAGGAATGGAAATTCAGACGGGTGGGACAGCTCTCCCTGGGATGGGCTGCATGGAGTGTCTCCAGCACTGCTGGTACCCACCCTGAGGGCACACAGCTCTTGAGAGAATAAAAGGAAGTTATTTTTCCAAGGAAACCTTTAGAAGTACACCTTCCAAGACCTAATGTTCTGTTGAAATAGATGCAATGGTGGAAGCTCCCTGTGGTGGTGGCTTTCTTTGCTCTTTTTTTTCTACATCCTTTTCTAAATCTTCCTATAGATTTCATGTTTTTGGCTGACACATTGGAGTAAAACTCATGGTTTGGGAGTTCCAGGTTGGGAGGAAGGTTATCAAATTGTCATTGATCGGTTTACTTGCCAATCTGCCTTTCCACTCCAATTTTTTTTGTGCTCAGCAGCAGGGAAAGAATGAAGTCAGAGGACAGGCAGGGAGATGGGGGCACCGACCCCTGTGCGAGTAGCAAAGGGAAACATTAACTCCAGCAGCAGAAGAAACAGAGGTCATGAAAGAAGAGCAAAACACAGGCAGAACAGCAAGATAATCCCTTAGAACTGTAACAGGGAAAAAACTGCAATGAGGGACAAGAGCGGCTCAAGGGCAATGAGGTGAAGATCAGAGGAATGGATGTCACAGAGAGAGAGAATCAAGAGAGTTGGAAAGAGCCACACACTTTCTAAAACATCAGCCTTTGCTGCAGCTATGTGACTTAAACTCGTGGCAAACTGCCTGTGCTCCTGCAGGGCATCAGCTCAGGCAAAGGCCACACCGAACACGCCTGAAAATAATCCATGCCATGGCCTGGTGACACAAGAAATGGAGATTTGGGGGCACATCAAGGTATGGCAACTAAATGACTGCAAATCTGAAATGCCTGAGAGCATTTCAGATTTGTTCCAAAATTGTGAAGGTGCTGAAACGTAAATTTTAAGGAATTTAGAGATTTTAGAGGAGCTAAGATTTTAGATAAGCCTTACTAGAGGTAATTAAAATAAATGAGTAGACCTTGATGAAGTTAGGAGTTAGTAGTTAACCAAAAATTGATTGCTTGTCAGCACAATGTTCAGTTAGGTGGGTTTATAATAAAGAATACACAAACTGACAAAGAGCTTTTAGGAACATCAGACAATTGTGGCCTCCTCTGTTCTGAAACCAACTGAAGACAAGGAATGGGAGTTCTACCAAGAGTTCATTTGTCATATTGGCATTGAAAAGGTAGAAAGGCCAGAACGAAGAAAACTTCATTGACTTCCTCATTTTGGGACCCCTCCCCATGGAAGGGACACCGACCCATGAGGTATTGATGATTCCGAGGTTGTAGAAAGTCTCTGTCTGTCAGCCCCACTGCCAAAGCAGAAGCCATAATTGGTCTGTGCTGGTTTCAAGGTTGTTTATTCTGTTTATCTCTAACATGTTCTGCTGCCCTGCCGCAGCTCTGTCCTGCAGGGCAGCGTGTGGGGCTCTGCCCTCAGTGGGATGGTACAAACATTAAATACCACAAACTACCTGGGCTGGATTTACAATAACGTGCCAATATCTGTCACCTACGTTGGACAGTGTGTCCCCAGCCTGAACCAACAGAAAAATGCCAACACCACAGTGAAACATGGAGGGCATGAAGAAGGAGAAAAAGGACAAGGCACACCCAATTTCCTCCATCTTGTCCCCTTTGGACCCCTAATCTAGAATCCTAAAATTTTACTTTTGCACCCATGCCACACTTAATTATTACTCATATCAAACACTCAGAGCTGGTAATTCATCCTGTAAGATTGAAAACTCTTTTCCATGGACAGAGATCACAGCCAGTGTCTCTGGGGGCTCTGTCCAGGGGGGTTCCTGACCCCTGCCAGGGTCCCAGACCCTCCAGGGCAGCCAGAGGGAAGCTCTGGATTCCCACATGGAACCTTTCGAGCTCCTAAAATATTTGTGAAGTCCAAACTTGGCTCACCAAACTTGTTCAGACTTCACAGGACTGCAGGGAGGGGACTTCAGCTGCTGCTCCTGATGCATAAGTAGATAAAGATATTATTTACCAGCTTCAAAAATCTGAGTTCAGCCCACGTTTGTTTATCCTGTACATCTACTCCCTCATGTCTCCACCACAGACCTGAGATAGACACAGTGCAAACTTAAAGCTAATTTTAGTAATGAAACATTAGCCTTTGCTGTCTGATAATTAATAACAGTGTTTGGTTCAACAAGGACATAATTAAAGTTTCAAATGCAAGCATTATAAATTACAGATAGTTTGGGATTATAAATCTCTGTAGTGGTTTTTTTTAATGAAAATAAATGGAACTGACATTGTTTCCAGAGGAGTTGACTCATTTCACCTTCACTCTCAGTGTCTGATTAAGCTCTCTGTCTTTTAGGAAACTTGAAATAACTTCCTAGAAACCGTGAGCTGAGCACCACCCAGTGCCATAAAGCAAACCACCACAAAATCCATCAGAATTGGCTCTGCATAACCTGACTGCTCCTGAGGATTTAGTAACTTTGCATTAAAGGCTGAAATAATTACTTCAGGCTTCATGGATACATGAATATTTCTATTATGCTACTTGATCATCCCTAAAATTGCAACTTTATTAAGAGGTCCCCAGCACAATAACCTGGTCCACTTTGATTAAAAGAGCTGCATTCCATTTCTGGCAGAAAACACAGATGACAGAAGCAGGGTAAAAGAGGCCCAAGACTCAATTGATAGTAAGCAGAAGACAAAGCAAATGGAAATTAAAATAATAATAAAGTGTAATGGTATCTACTGTCTCAAAAAAAAAAAAAAAATAGTACAAATACTTTGATCTGAAATGTCTGATTAAATGGGAATATGGCTCATCCTTTTCCATGTCATAAAGCCAGGATTAATTCCAAGCAGACATTTCTTTTTTTTCTTAATGGGAATCATCCAGTCTTGAGAAACCTGAATTCTTCACATCTGTTTACATAATAAATGTGCAGAAGTTATTAAAGGTATTTCTTTAATAACTAAATAACACCTTGATAAAGGTATTTCTTTGATAATTCTTTTTAATATACAAAATATATTTTAAAAGCTTACTATGGGCAAAATCTAGTAAGAGCCAAAAACAAAGAGCACAACCAGCACCTGACACTCAAAAGAATCATCTATTTTCTGTCCTGAACCAGGCAAATAGAAGATTTTTCACTTTTGATCAAAAGGGCAAGACAGGTTAAGCAGAATTTGGGCTATGAGTGATAAAAAACCTGAACAAATATTTCAGCCGTTATTAATTTTCTATTTTTCACTTGAAATAGCAATTAAAGGTTATTTCATTATAGAAATCCTGACACGTGGTTGGGTAAAATATCTCTCTCCAAGTGAACCTAAGCAGATATTTCATTTATTATTCATTTATATTTATATATTTATTCTATTATATACATAAATGCATATATTTCATTTATATTTAATTTCATTTTCATCTCTCAGCTGTTTTCTTTCCTCTGGCCTGCTTTATTTGTATAAAATTTGGCCCTTCAAATACTTTCTGCTTCTCTCCCCTTGAGAGTGTGTCACTGCTGGTGGTCTGTCACAGGAACCACAACTAAACAAAGATGGAACTAGAAAATGTTCAGAGAGAAGCAATAAAATGAGCAATTTCTGATGCACTATGTGGCAAGGTTTGATGTAACCCAGGAAAGAATCAGCTCTCAGGAAGGTTAACTGATGTTAGCACTTCATGTCAAAGCTGTATTCATCTCATCAGCTGCACTGCTGCTGCTGCTGCCTCTCAAGTGATCTTTAGCACTGCTTTCAAGGTACTTAAAACACAGCAAATGTAATAATTCAGCTCAAACTGCAAACTTTTTTGGGTTTAGAGGTTTCTCTGCTGTTTCTGGTGGCTACTAAGGGACACAAACATTGCCACCCAGTGACAAATAATCCACCAAATGAGGAGCAAGGCAGAGATCCCCCCCCCTTCTGAATCCTGATTTTCCTCTCCTAACAGATTGTATTAAAAAGAAAATCATTACTGAAATGTAATAACAAACTTCCCAAGCAACACCCTAAGCCCTTTGCGTGGATCTCCTATGAAGGAGCCATGAAAGATTGCACAGAAAACTCTGCAGAAATTGAGGTACCATCAATATTATAAAAAATTATTGCCTTTTCTTGTGGGATACAGGGAGCTGGCTGGGAAAAGTTCTGTACCCACTCAAAAGAGAAAGCAGCAGGGCTGCCCTGTGCTGATCCCAGCTAAGGGCTGTGCAGTCAAGAATAAATTTCAAACTGAGAATATCCACATGGAGGGAGGGGATTATGAAGATTATCTGTCAATATGTGGATGTAAATCTAAATCTGTGCATGCAGTGGAAGCTGAGGTATCTGCTGTGAATCAGACTTCCAGCAGGCTTTAAGAGCAGTTACCACATGGTTGGGTTTTTTTAAAAAAGTTGCCACAATTCCTTACTTTTGTGGATGATCAATGCCCATCAAAAAGCTGTTTTCCCTTCGTAGATCAACTTTTTTGCTTCCTGGAAATTAAAATAATTTCTCTTTCCCAGCCACTATATATATTCATTACATCATGGTTGGTATAACTGGGCAGTGACCACTTTTAATACTCAGTCATTTAATTTCTTTTAATTCTTTTTACACAGGTTTTCAGAAGGAGCAATGAAGAGTGATGGATAAATTACACATTTTAGGAAGTGCTTTTACTCTCCAAGAAATCCAACTGCATGCCTGAAAAGAGAACTCTCTTCAGGCTGAAATCTCCCTATTTTATCTTCATTTCTTTTCTCAAAAGCCTTTTACCTTCTCTTCCTGCACCCTGCAGAAAATTAAGCTATAAATCCTGAATTTACTGGGTATAAGTAGAAGGGTCTGTGGAATTGCAAATGAGCTTCTATGAGCAACTCTGTTTTCAGACTGAAACCATCCCAGCAGAAAGGCAAGAGCAGCCTGGAGAGAGAGGGGGGTGATTTTGGGGTGGGAGGAAAGGCAGGAGGGTGAATCTGTTTGCTCTGATGTCCCCACCAGAGATTTATCTGATTAAAACCCTCCAGCACTGAGCACACTGCACAAGCCCTGAGCCCTGCAAATTAAGGAGTTCCCCTTTGTCCCCTCACCTCTTCTGCTCATGAGGGCAGAAAGCAACAGAATCAAACCCCAGAGAACGGAGCTCAGGGGATTTGTTTGCCTAGCCCACCAAATTCCTAAATACTTGTGCTACTGAAAAAAAAAATAGAGTGGGAAAGTACAAACAATACATTAACATAAATAAAAACGAACAGTAAAACTAGAAATAAAGACAGCTATTAATTTACATCATCAACAGCAACAGCCTTACAGTATTTTTTCCTATTTATGTAACCATGGAAGGAAGGCCATGTCAGGCTCACAGAGCAACAAGTGCAGGTGAAATTATTTCTGTCCCACAATGAGCAAGATGGAATGCAGAAAACAGCTACAAGCAGCTGTGGTGACAGTGCAGAAATTCCAATTAATAAACACTAAACAGCACCCACTAACTCCCACACCCCTTGCCTTTGCCAAAACAGGTGGAGCTGGATGACCCTTGAGCTGCCCTTTCCACCTGATATTCTGAATTCTGTGATATCTTGGTGCTGTTCAGGGCATTGGTTCAGTTCCAGGCAATCAGGATTTGAGCACAAGTGTGGGGTTAAACCCATGTTCACATCTAGCAATCAATTCAAAGTAATAAACTAGCAGAGAAGCATCTCTAGAATAATAAATATTTTTTTTAAAGCCTGCTATAAATGATTCAACATCAGAAGAAATCTGCAGGAATTCTGATTAGAGGACAAGGTTGTACAAGCACAGTACAAAATGTGATTAATTTCACAGTAATTAACACCATATGCAGCTTATGCATCACACAGATCAGTATATAAAAAATGTTATTGAAAACACATCCTAATTTAAAAAATAAAAATAAAAAAAAATCACAAAAGGAGTTATTGAGTGCTTTTAACTGAAGCCCAGCTTGCTTTGTGTCACAAGTCCCATCCCAATTCCCTGCCTTTTCTCCAAGTGATCACAGCTCTAAAGTGGTTTTAAATTGCTACTGTATGAAAAGGCAAATTATTTTAGGAGGTTAAAAGTCATTCTGTCACCCTGTAATTTCTTTAATTACATCACTGTGTAGGTGGAGAACGTGAAAAATCTGTGTAAGGTGCCTCTGTTAGAGAAGAAGTTGGATATTCTCTTCATAGGAGAATAACGACAAATAAGAGACATAAAATAAGAAATAAAGAGGAATAAGAGGCACACATAAAGAAATAAAGAGAAGTAAGAGACACAAAAAGACAAATTTAAGAGAGAATCGAAGTTCTGCCTGTTGCTCACAGGTTGGGGTTTGAGGGCAGCACTGCTCCCAGGACATCCTGGTCCAGCTCTGCCTTCAAGAATGCTGCTCACACAGGTGAGAGAGCTGCTCAGTTGTTTCATCCCCAGTTATTCCATTCCTGGAGGACAAGTATTGGAAATGCAGGTGAACCCAGTGGGAAGAAATGATGATGTCTGACTCAATTCAGAAGGCTGAATGATTTCTTTATTATAGCTAGACTAAAATACATTAATATACTATGTAAAAGGAGGATACTAAAACTATATTACTTTCTCTGATTCTATCTCTATCACAACTTGTGACCCTTTCTCCAGAGTCCAAAGGTGGGTTGAATTGGCCATCAGGCTCAAACAATCCTCACCAGAACCCAACCAAGCAACACCCCAGGGAAACAATTCTCCAAACACATTCCACATGGGAAAAACAAGGAGCAGAAATAGAAATTGTTTTCTCTTTCATTTCTCTCTGTGCTGCTCTATGAAAAATCCTGAGAGGGAGGGAAATGTGCTGCCACAGACAAGCACGAGTGAAGGCTTGGGGAAGAGTTTCAGGATTGCCTGGGAACAGGCAGGACGTGGCAGGCCCTTGCCCAGCAGTGATTTATTTGCCTCCTGCCCTGGCAGAACGTTCAGCTGCTCACTAATAAGAAACAAGGAGCTATGATGCAAGATTTATACAGCAATAACGAGGGGATTTGTTAGCATGGTTCTCATTATTCCCTAATGAAAGTCTAATGAAACTAATAAAGCTTTATCACAGCCTGCAGGGACAGTGCCAGAAGCCAGGCAGAGTGTGGGAATCAGGTGGGGGGAGGAAGTCAAGAGAGGAGCAGGTCCCATATTGTAAATGCAGGCGAACCCAATGGGAAGAAATGGCGATGTCTGACTCAATTCAGAAGGCTGAATTATTTCTTTATTATAACTATGCTAAAATCCATTAATATACTATATAAAAGGAGGATACTAAAACTACATACTACTTTCTCTGACTCTAACTCTCACACAACTCATGACCCTCTTGAGGGTCCAACCACAGTTGGGTTGGGTTGGATTGGATTGGCCACCAAGCTCAAACAATCCTCACCAGAATCCAACCAAGCAACACCCCAGGGAAACAATTCTCCAAACACGTTCCACATGGGAAAAACAAGGAGCAGAAATAGAAATTGTTTTCTCTTTCATTTCTCTCTGTGCACCTCTACGAAAATGCTGAGAGGGAGAGAAATGTGCTGCCACAGTCCCACCTGCCCCTGAGGGCCACGGGCTGCTGGGCAGGGGTAGCCAACCCCAAACCCTGCAGGCTAAATAAACTGCATGCTCTGGAGCAGCTGCTGAGCTGCTGGGCAGCACTGAACGTGCAGAGCACTTGGACGTGTTTATCCTGCAGAAGGGCACAGACCTGGAACCAGGCGTGTCAGGGAACACATCCTCCTGAAGTGGCACTCAACTCCAAGAGTGAATTTAATTAGAAGTTAATTAGACAACTTCCCAAAGAGCAGCTGGCAGAATTGCTTTGGGTATGCTGGAGTTAATGCTGATAAAGCAGGATTGCCTGGTAATGAAAGATGTCTGTGTTAATCATGGCAGGAAGGAAACAAATAGCTTTTACCCTCCTGAAGATCACTCCCACCAATGCGCTGCTGCTCACAGGGAAAACACAAATTTCCTCACCTCCAAGGAAAATATTTGAATGCTCAGAAGCTCAGCCCACTGACTGTGTAACATTATCTTACACGCAGCGCTCACATTCTTTTCATATCACAAAACTATCCCCAATTTGAGCTGTACAGATTTACTTGTGCATTTTCCAAAACATCATTATACACCATCTTTTCCTTATCAATTTGTATTTCTTAGAAGCGATTTTTTGAATAGGTATGAACAGGATACACTCTGCTTTCTTTGGCAGTGATAAACATACATTTATAAAAGAATAAAACCATCTACTGAGCTGCAGCACAAATCAGCTCGTTCTTACTCAACTTCTTAATGCAACCTTCACATCATCCGAGGAGAAACAGCTCCATCTAAAGGGAAATTGGCTGCACAGGCCCCTGCCTCGTGTTTGCCACAGCAGCTGAGCAAACACCAGGAGCTCTGGGATGTTTGGGCAGGGCAGAGAAGGACCTGGGATGGCAAAGCCACGTCCTAAAGCTGGGGAGAAGCTGATTCCTCTGCCTGAGCAGGGAACCGATTCATCAACGCTTTGTTCTCCCTTTCAATCCCCTATTTATCAGTATCTACACGGCTCCTGGTGGATTTTGGTTTGCAGCTTACTATCCAACACCAAACAAACAACAGTCATGAATTTTGCACCAATTTTATTGTGCAAAAAAGAACCCAAAATCTTTTTTAAGTGCCCTGTCTTTTTAAGCCATCCAGAAGCCTCTAATCCCTCTTAAATTCTATTGACTTAAAGAGAAGTACAGCTCCAAAAGTGACTTTTTACTTGTAAATATCTGATAGCTGGAAAACATTAAGAATTGTGAACAAACAGCTGTCAGAAACACATTCCAAGCTATAGTAATACTGATTTTTGAAAAACCATAGTTTAGGAGTATGCTTCCTTCATCAACCAACAATTCTGAACGTATCCTGACAATGGTATCATGAAGGTTATTCTCAATATACATTTTCCAGTATTAAACCTGGAAATTCCCTTTTTAGTCCTCATTTCACAGTGCAGTGAGTTTGGCCACAGAACAAAAATAGGACATTATCTCATACAACTTTAAGAATTCTCTGATTAAAGGTTTCTAAATTATTTTTAGGCTCTCCTGCCTCTGCAATCCCGAGCACAATTTGTGCTCAGTGTCAAAGCAAAAGCAATGTTTTAATAAAGGCCTTCAGTGAGGATGAAGTACTTGGGGACTGTGGCCATAATTACAATCTTAATAGGCATTAAGTTAATAATGATGACAAACCCAAGCTTTTCAGAAATCAAGTAGTGTTCATTATAACTGTGCAGTCTTTATTGAAGAGAAATACTTAATCTACATACAATATTAGGAACCAGAGAGGAAAAAGCTGATTATATTCCAGGTAGCAGAATATTCTCAGTGGGGACAGTTACACTCAAAGCAACTTCAGCAGTTCAAGTTTGGACTCCTGGCTGTTATTCAGCCCCACTTCAGCAATATTCCAGACAGGACTGGTTTAGATCTACATCTGCATTCCTCCAGAAATATTTAATTTCATAATGTCTCTAATAAAACAGATCAAATCTGACAAAACAGATCAAGTGTCTGAAATGTATTCGGCACAATTTAGAAAATAGTGAATTGAGAAATGACACAGCCAAGAGTGAAAGTGGTAGTGGACATTTCTTGATTCCATGGGATGAAAAAAGCCACCATCCAAATAATTTAGGGAATACCTAAGATATCAAATTAGCAGGCTAGATTTGGGGTTTCTTTGGATGAGTTTGGCTTTTTTCCCCCTTTTTTTTTTTTTCCTTGGGTTTCTGGTCCCCACAGATCCCATTTCCCTGGTTTTGATGCTGCAGCTTTCCCACAATTTACCTTCTTTCCCAGCATCAAACTCTCCCAATCTGCTCCTCTGCCCCAACCTTTCCACAGCAATCCCTCTGCATCTCCCATCTGGGAAAGAGAACTGCCTTTCTTTGCAACACAAAGGCTGAAATTTGAAATCTGCTCAGTGTGCATTTCCCTCTGATTGACCAAAATCAGGATCACAGCAGCATCCAGAGGCATCTCCCAGAGTCCAGCAGGACTAACACCAACCCAGACCCAAAAATCTTTTTAAGATCACTCTCCTCATGCCAGGCTCACCTCTCCCTTCTGCAAGTTTATTCATATGGAAAACATAGACATAGAAAACATAAACACTGCCAGAAAACACAGCCCCATTTGGAGCTATTTCAGAGGGGGGAAGAGGAACATCACTGAGTACAGCCACTCCCTGCTTTTCACAGCACTCTGATGCTTTCAAAGAAAATTTTAAGGTTTTCTGAGAAAAATTTCCCAGGAATTTTGCCTGAGGACCAAGAGCAGGCATGGGACAAGAGGGGTCAGAATCGACTCAGAGGTTTCATGAAGGTTTTCCAACACCCACAATTCTAACAAACTTTTAAAAGCATCTCCTGTGTCTGTTGGATTTCTGTGTTCAAAACAATCCTTTATAAAACAAATATTTGATACAATGCAGTTTACAGGGCTTTTTCAGAAACTGCTGTGCTTAAATCTTATTATTTATCAAGTCTGAAACTATTAGCAGCTACAGTCCCAGTCTAAAATAAAAATATTGTGTGCTGCTTCTTAAACTCTAATTTTAAGGAAGCTATTTCAGTTTTAACAGCCACCTAAAAATTTTTTGTAAAACGCAAAATTGTCTACATTGGCTGTTCTCAATAAAACCACCACAAAATTATTAAAATAGATCAGCAATAGATCAGTAACAAACTGCAAGGTCTGAATATGCTAACAAAAATGCAATTCAACCACTTCAGGGAAGTAATTTTCCACTTGTGTAAGCCTCAGGTTGATGGAGAGTTTAAGTTAGTTGCTAAAGGAAGATCGATGCTCTGGAATTCCTTCCCTCCTGCAAACAAACCCGAAACAGGAATGTGTGATTAGGACAATGGTGATCAGCTAGAAAAATAAGAAACTGGTAAATTCAGGTGCTGAGCATCATCCAGGAAAGATTTATGTTCTGGGCATAATGAGTGCTGCAGCTGTAATCAGAACTGCCAGGGAAGTACATAAATCCTGGGGTGGTCTTTAGTTCAAAGGCAGGCAGTCAACTGAAAACAGTCATTTTTGCCTGTTAGATTTGTGTAAGACTTTTATTAAATAGATTCTTCTCCTGTCAATTCACTATTCATTCCAAAGATCACACTTAAACGCCTTTCTTCTCTTTTAGAGACAGGAACAGATTTGCTTCTAAGAAAAATTGATTAATTCAGGCTTTGCCAGTGGTTTCAATGCTTCACTTTCTTATTCCTTCTTTGGGTCTCCTGCTGGTCCCACACTGAGTTAAGGAGCCTTGATTTTTATAGACTACTCAAGCCCAGTGAGCAGCTAGCATGCTGAGCACACAGCCTGCATAAAACATTGATACAGCAGAATTAAAGTCTTCTGCTAAATCCTTTATTTGAGTTCAGGGTGTCTCTCCCCCTTGGAGATTCTGCAAACACAAAATTTTCACATTAAATATTTTCTTTGGATTACCTCAAAAAAAGTCTCCATGAAATGGGTTCAGTCTCCACCTGGATTCATCATCAGGATAATTCATGAGCCCATATTCCCTTGGGCTCTTAAAGGGCACTGAAGCCATCAGAACTTACTCTGTGCAGATCTGGAGAGGTTGGGTTTTTTCCTCCCCTCTCCTCTTTGCAGGTTCAAGTAAAAGTCAGTAACTTGTGCATTGACAAAAAAAAGAAATTAGAGCAACTTTTCACTGCCTTGAATGCCTCCATTAGAGCAGCAGAACAAAAGTGGTACTTTAGGAAAGTGGAATCTTAACAAAAGGTATCATCACTCAAGGAGAAGTACATCAGCCAGAGGAATTAAACACCTCGAGGTGTTACATCTCACTCCTCAGTTGCTGCCGAGGCACTTGATCAGTCCCTGGCTAATGTCAGAGATAAATTGCACCTCCTCTTCAGCTGAATCCATAGAGAGGGGTGTTAATCAGTAATTCTTACTGTTACCTCACCACAGGAGGAGCCAACCATCCTTACAGCACCAAAATATTCCAGAGGTGCCCAGGATATGCTCAGCAGATTCCATTTCCTCCTCCTTCTACACTTTCCACCTCACTGTGTGTCCCCAGAGCACTTCCAGCTCTCTGGAGCCCACTTAAATATTTTCAAAGTGTACCCAGCTATGCCAAGTTATCCCCAGCCCCACCTCAATCCTGCGGGGTGACTGACTGGAATAAATATATTCAATTTACAGACTGATCTCTGATTCCTTCACAACATCATCCCCACATTATTTACATGATTATTATTTACATGATAATGTCCCCTGGTAGGTCTGCAAAACTGGAATCTGTCTCTTAAAATCCACAAGAAAAGTCATTTTTCCAGCACAGTGTCCTGCCACTTTACTGACTCCAGAATAGAAAAGGAGTAACTGTATGAGTTTATTGCAAAACTATTCAGCAAGGGAAGCTCCAAGTTCCTTCACACAAAAATTCAATCTATTTAAAGCTGGTATAACACCTTTTCATCTCCTCTCCAATATTATGACTTGGGAATGATGGTATCTTGCTCCCTTCCTCGTTAAACAGTATCTGAAATTGCCAGCTAAGTAAAAAACCTGTAGAATCAAGAGTCAGTGAATGCCTCTAAGAAAATAAATCTCAAAAAAATATGATGGACTTACTGACAGACTGTAAAATATGAGGCCTATTTCAATTTAATCAGTTCCAAGGGCTGGAAATTGGTAACATGAGTACTTTTCACAATATTGTTAATTTAAAATCATTCTGAAGGCAGTAGCTACTCCCAGCTGTCCTATGCAAGGGTTCTGTGTAACTCAGCAGCAGTGAGAGGCAACATTCTTCTCCTCAAGAATAAAATCCTACAAGATGGATTTTCGGACCCAAACAGCCAAGAATTTGACAAAGGAAAGCATTTCATAGAAACAATGTTCCGGCACTCTCAAAACTGAATATTGCCTTTGGCATTGCTTTGCTCAATGTTTTCATTTCTAATTCTTTGATATTGACTTTTATTTTGTGATGGGCTGCATTTATTCAGGAAGGGCTGAAAGTCCCATTTTTGGGTCTTTAATTGCTGTTCTGTCCCACAGCAAAGCACAAAATCCTGTTTCACTGGGCTGCTGATGCAGAGACAGTGTGCTCCCCTCCTCTGCTGATACCTTAAGATTACACAGCAAATAAGTTTCAGAATGACAAAACAACCCCAAAATCTGTATTTTTCCAGCATCTCATCCCCTATCATATACTGCACTTCTAGAAAATCCTGTAAGAAGCTAACCAGGGAATCAGTCATGGACAAAATCATCAGCTGTAACTCCATCAGCTCTGCTCACTGATTTTATGGGTTTTTATAATGCAAACAGCAAGAACGTGCTTGCAACGTGGCAGTTAACTCCATTTCCTCCCAAAACTTAGCACTTATTATGGAATCAGACAAAAATTGACACCTGGGGACCTTCTGAAACTACTTTAACCTTTCTTGTTCTTCAAGAGGAAGGAGACTAATAACCAACATCATAACTGCTGCTGGGCTGCTTTACTCGGATCTGTGCTGGAAAGAAGGAGAGGAACAGATTTCCAGCACTGAGGCAAATCAAATCAGCCTCTGAAGAACTAATTGTAAAAAAAAAAAAAATTAAAGGCATCATCAAGTTAAGCAGCATTGCAACCATCTGAGGCCTGTGTAAATTTTCTTGTAAAGTGGTCCTTAATGTGAGAAGAAAGGGCTCAGAAGTGCAGTTTGTGGTGTCCTTGGCTTCTCAGACATACAGCATTAGCTCCATATTTTCTGTCTTTGGGGGAAAATACCTGTACACTAGTTAAAATTTCAATTTGATACTCAGGGTAGAATAAAAAAGAGCCTTTTAGAACTGAATTCAAAACAGGAACTGAGTTTTATAACATTTTTATGCTGTCAGTGCTGAAAGAAATTAAGTTTGCAGTAGCTACAGCTTTATTTAGGCCAAGTACATACGATTGTATCATTCTGCAGTTCTTGGAATGCCTACTAAAGCCTTGTGAATAAGGCTGAAAGAATAAAATCCAGATGTGAAAATCAGATATTACACCTGCCCAGGACTTTTGGCAGTTCATTTAGAAGCAATATCAGATATTAGGATGGGATTTAATCCTAAAACTTAATTACCATTTTCTGACACATTTTCTGTTTCAGAAATGTTATTGTAGGAATGAGGGGCATCACCTTTCCTTTTGTGAAACTTGTGAATGTTTGGTAACTTTATCTCAACAATCCATATTAATGTTATAACAGGAACCCCTGGGAACCTTTTCACAAGCGCTGCAGAGAGGTTGGGCTTTTCTTCTCAACCACTGGCAGAGATCCCAACTCATAAAAAATGGGATAAAACCAGAATGTCCTGAATTATTCAAGGCTGTAAGTGTTTGAAATCCGGGCTTCCATCTGAAACCACAGGGTGGTGGACATTTCCTCGCCTTCTTCAAAGTTCTGAAGGAAATAAAAATGTTACCCAAGAGATTCCCGTGCTTTAAATCAATGTTGAAAACTTCTTTCCACGAAACCAACAGATGATGAATGGACTTATTTTGGGGAGGAGTTTTTCTTAGTTGTTTTTATTTTTAATTTTTTTTTTCCTGTTGTAAAACTGATTTGACTGCAGCTAAAAAGCTTTGAGGGACACATGTAAAATGTATCCTGTGTAAGAACTGTCATCTTGCATTGCTCTTTTTGTCCCTGATGCTCCTTCATGCTGCACATTAGTTAGAAATACGCTATTTACTTCAAAATAAATCGAACTGCGTATAAATCAAACTTGGCTTTTCACACAATAAATAAAATAAATAAAGCAAAAATCCTTAAGTGGACTATTTCAATGAGTTATTTTGCCTTTTGTTTGCTTTGTTAGTCTTCCCTAACAGCATCATCCAGTATACATCACACTATGGGAATTTGGAGCCTCAAAAACCACCAGTCCTCCCTGATTTTTGTTTGTTTTAAGGAATCCTTAATTTGAGGGAATTCTTTCTCACTGAGCACTGTGCTAGCTAATTTAACTCCCAAACCCTGCCCTACTGTCCAAGAGCTACAATTGCAAATTCACTGCATTACTCAGACATTACTAATTATTCATTGCTGGGAGTAACTAAGCTTGGAAAGGCTGTGGGGTTTGTGAGGTCACCTGAGGGCTCTTGAGATCTCCTTTGCACAATCTGAGCTTCCAAAATAACCAGCAGAGACAGGACTTCATCTGAATTTCTCCAAAATTCAACACATTTTCAGTTCAGTAAAGTTATGAGAGGTATTTGGTTTTTTGGTTTGGTTTTGGGGGTTTATTTTTTTTTGTGTTTTTGGGTTTTTTGGGCTTGAAATTTTACCGTAAACTTGGAAAAAAAAATCTAAATCATCGATTAATACTTAAGAACACGAACAGGGTCTGATGATTGCTATCTTAAACAAACAGAAAGGATTTCAAAACTAAATAAATCTTCTTAAAACTTTTTTGTCCCACCAAAAGCTGAAGCTTTTAATAGGGAAGAGGAAGCCCTGAGAAGCAGTGGGGCACTAAGAATCGAAGACTGATATCAAAGGTGTGAAATACCTTATAACAGTTTCTTTCCTCATTGCAAAATAGGATTTCCTACAACTCCAAGTAAAATACAGCTCCTCTAAGTGCTATTTTTACCTGCCAAACAGATCTCAAGTATCTGCTTTCTGACACTTTCTACTTGCACTCCTCAAAAAGACACAGTTCAAAGAATAACAGGATCAAAAAATGCCAGTTGCACATATAGAAGCTATAACATACATCTGTCTATATGAGTGTTGCTGCTCTTTCTTCTCTTCTTGTTTGATTTTTGTTTGTTTGCTTGCAGAATTCATCACAAGTTTTAGTTTATGTTGTGAGGCAGAAGCAGAATCCCAGAAGGGAATGCCAGGAATCGTTTTTAAAGCACATTACCTTTGAACTTAACACAAGTGGAAAGATAATAGAAGTCCTGGAATAACCATAACAATTTCAATTTCCAGCAGCACCGATGGCAGGCACATCCTTGCAGAGGGATTATTCACAAAAATCATCCAGCAGCATTAGTTTTGATGCAGAGGACGCCTACCAAGAGCAGGAGGAGCTTTGCCAAGCCACACTCGTTAAACACATTCACTGCAGCTCCTGTGTGTTTATCCATCTGTGCCCTGAGCAGCAAGGGGTGAATCCTGCCAGCAGTTTCTGAATGCACAACATATTAGTTATGTTAACCAAGCTGGACAAAAATGGCCAAAACTCATTTAATCTCAGTCAAGTGTCACAAGGACATAATTCCTCAGAATTTCCTCGTCGCCCTCAGCCCACGCCACACGAAGTCACACAGCCTTGACTTCGTCGTGCTCACACAGCACAGACAATTTTCCAGCTGCTGCTTTGACATCACAGAGGGTTTAATTTTAACATTCTATAAACATTGTTTTGAAAGCTTTGCTTTCCTGTGGTGTCCAGACAGAAAACACACCGTACAGGCTCAGAGCACACTGCGGCTCAGGGTTACTCCAGCCCTGACTTGGAAGCCAAGGGAAACTCAGTCCACTTCTGATACAAATTATGGATAGAAAATATCTTCCTTTCATGGTTTTATTCTGTACATAAACTATTCCTTCAGTGATTACTGACATTCCCTAAAAAGTTTCTCCATATGACAATGACAACAACCTGGTATTCTTCTTATAAATTTATACCTGTACTGAAAATAAACTATTCCCTGAAAAAAAAACAACTTCTGAAACACAAAACGCTTTAAAATAATTATGATAATTGATTATTTAGACCTCAAATGAAAATATTCCATGTGTAATGCAGCACTATCAGACTTCTAAGCAGCACCTCCTGTGCTTGAAGCATTAATTTATGAGTGGAGCAGCAAAGAAAAAAAAAAAAAACACTGAAACACAGACACTGATTTGGTTTTTCCAGTGAGAAGTCCATAACAGTGGAGGTAATTTTCCTTAACATTTTTAAGCCTAGTGAGAAGCCCATGCAGAAGCTGTTCTCAGTGCAGGTGGAAGAAAAGCCATTTAAAGACAACCTCAAACTCGACTTAACAGCAAATCTTGTGGGGATCTGATTACTTTCATTTCTAGAGACAGCTTCTCTAAAACTCTGGATGCACTTTATATTATTAGGGGAAATAAAAACAGGGAGAAGTTCAATGCTAAAATAATTCTAATGTAGTTTATAACTAAATATAAACCCACTCCTCGTAGATACAGGTAAATTTTACCCTAAGGAGAAACACTCCAGAGTTTTATAAGGCCTGGAGAGGGTGTGTTCATTAGGATCTCTGCGGATAGCCTCTTTTATCTGTGTATTTAGCACATCTTTCTGTGGTTACACTGTGCCGGAGGGACATGCCTCACACGGAGGCATTGTCCCCCTTTTTGAGGAGAATTCGGCATTTCAGTGACACTGCACGGAACGGGGTGGAGCGGGAAGGATTCTCTCCAGGAGATGGAGCTGCCGCTCCAGAGCTGCGGGCACGCACCCAGCGCCGGGAGATGATGGATACAGCGGGAGAAATACAGCCAGAGATGGATACAGCAGGATAAATACAGTGGGAGAAATACAGCGGGATAAATACAGCGGGAGAAATACAGCGGGAGAAATACACCGGGATAAATACACCGGGATAAATACAGCGGGATAAATAGAGCGGGAGGTGGATACACTGGGAAAAATACACCAGGATAAATACAGCGGGGTAAATACAGCGGGGTAAATACAGTGGGATAAATACAGAGGAATAAATACAGCGGGGTAAATACAGCGGGAGAAATACAGCGGGAGATGGATACACCAGGAGATGGATAAACCGGGAGATGGATACAGTGGGATAAATACACCAGAAGGTGGATACACCGGGATAAATACAGCGGGATAAATACCGTGGGAGGTGGATACAGCGTGATAAATACACCCGGAGATGGATACAGTGGGAGATGGATACAGCGGGATAAATACAGCAGGATAAATACAGTGGGATAAATACACCGGGAGATGGATACACTGGGAGATGATGGATACACTGGGAGATGATGGATACACCGGGAGATGATGGATACACCGGGATAAATACACCAGGATAGAGCCTGGGAGATGGATACACCCGGATAGAGCCTGGGAGAGACACCGGGGAATAAATACACTGGGATATAGCCCAGGAGATAAATACACCAGGATAGTGGTATATATTTATATATATATATTAAATATATAAAAATAATATTTAAGAAATTTCAAAAGAATCCAAAAGTTTAATCCAGACACCTAACATCTCTCAGTCAAAACTCACCATAATAAAATACAATTAAAAAAAAAAAAGCAGCAAAAAATATCAATTCTACCATACAAATCTGCCAGAATTTGGGGTTTTTTTGCCACCAGACAGCCATGGTGACAACCCCACTGTCACAACACTTTCATATCCTGGGGATCTGGTTCAGCCAGCCACAAGCAGCAGCACCAAACAAGATTCCACCAATATGATTCTACTGCAAACACACCAAAGGATACAGCCAGGCAGAGCTTTTTAAACATCCTTTGCAGGCTTAAACCAGACCCACGCCATCACCTATAAGGAATATTTTAATAAAGGCACTGACAAATTAACCTGTCAGATTATTTTTTCCATCTTTCTTTTCAACAGGATAATTCACAGGTGGAATGACAAACCCAACCATCAATTTGCTCCCTCAAACTACGTCTTCAGTTGTTACCAGACTTTGACCAGCAGAAGCAATTTCATTTGAAAATAGCTGACTCAATTAACTACTTCTCCCCAGGACATTTCCTAGGCAGAAATATGGAGAAGCCTCCATGCAAATCTATTGTGAACAGCCATTTTCCTTCCTCAAAGCTCACCTTTGGGGGAAATACAGGCATTTTCCTCTGAAAAGATAAAGTATTTATCTACCAAACTAGTTCCATGTATCAGCCTGCCGAAATGCCCATATTTTACATTTTGTCGAGAAATTAAATTACTGCTAACTTTGATTGCAGTAACAACAAAAATCACTGTAGTAACAAATGCATTACACATCCAACTATATCAAAAAGTAGATTTTTAAGTGATAATTTTCAATGGGGTAATTTTGAGCTGGTTTTTCTCATCTCAGAAACATCAAAGTCACGTTTTCACAGTCAAATCTTAATTGTTGTGTTTTGCAGACCTGTTGATAAAGCCTACAGGAATTCTAATTAGCTGTGCTGCTGCATTACAGCTTCTGCTGGATCTGCTGCTGTTCTCAGCATGGGCTCTCCTCTTGCAGCTTGCTCAGCCAAGGATGAATAGAACCACTGGAATCTTGGCTTTGATCCAGCTTACAAAACCTGTGGAATTTATTTATTGCTTTAATTGTCTATTTATTCATTCTGTCTAATTTTCCATCTCCAGCTTGCTCTGTTCAGAGAGTAAAAGAAAAAAAATCTCGGTTCCTAAAAATCAGAGAACTCCTTTGTAAGTGTAATTTTGAATAATAAAGTATAGTAAAAATGAATAATAGTAATAAAGTGACAGCAATAAAGTAACAATAAAATAAAAGGGAATAAAAAGAAAGAGGCATTTAAAGTAATTACTTTGGATATTCAGATTTAGCATGAATAGGGAGAATTCTAATGAGATGTTAAAGAACTACTTTAATCTGCTTTTTGTAATGAACTATCTCCCAAGGAAAGAGGTTTTATTGCACTGAAATTTGTAATTTTAATATCTCTATTTTTACACTGAAGTACTCAATAGTTTAAGTTTTCTGGGACTAATTGATGAAATGAACTTTCTTTTCCATTTTGTGATCTCCAGTAGGAGTCAGTAATGGATGCTGATGGAGCAGAGTCCAAAGTTCCCCTCCCATTTATCTCCCAGAAATTACATAATTCACTCCTACAATGCCTTTACAGCAGAGACAAGACACCAACTCTTTCTCCAAGCAACAATATACCACAACACGAGCAGAATGAGAGGAAAGTGCTCCTTAACCACACAGCTTTCCTCAGAATCACACCCACCACACAGGTGCTGCTTCTATCACTGCCTGACGTGAAGAAAAACAGCAGGACTGCTACAAGTCATTAATATGCTCAAATCACTAATTACTAAAAAAAAAAGCAGCAGGAAAACCACAGCCTTCAAGTGCATTAAAAGTGTCTTTCCACAAAAAAAAAAAAAAAACCAAAAACAAACAAAAACAAAACCCAAAAAAACCCAAAAAAACCCTACCAAAAAAAAAAAAACCCACAAAACTGTCGCTGTAGTAAAGCACTGCTCCCTCCTGCTGTGCCCCTTGCAGTCCCAGTAGCAGGATTTCCAGTCCAGCTGTGTGACAGACAACTCGGGCTCTGTGCAAACCCTCCAGGATCCCTTTCTCCAGAAAAGTGAAGAGTGATTTAGCTGCATGAGTTCCATTACCATTAATGGGTGTCACATGGCCAAATCCCCATGCCCCACTCGAAAATGTTCCATCTCTGTGTAATTATAAATAATCTTCTCTGAGCTGACTTCCTTTCTGCCTGCATGGGTGAAAAACAGCACAAAAACGTGGCAGTGCCCAGGCACCAGGGCACTGCTGGCAGCTCTGACACGACACCCAAGAAGGGACTTCCCACAGTTCCAACCATTTCTCTCTTGCTTTCTTAAGTCTCTCTTTCCTCCTCCAAGGTATTTTGATAGGTCAAAATAGATTGCATGTTCATTTTCTTTCACAAAGAACACAAAATTATTATAATAATGGAAATATTAATAAAAATAATGCTGATAAAATGAGTATTAATATGTCCCTTGTGCTGTTTTCTTTTTAAAAGTCCCACACTGATATCACAGGCTCTTGTGAGAGCTCCCTGAGCAACTGCATCCAGGAACTTACAAGAAATTATCATGCAAATTGACTCCAGAAACATTTAAAGGACAGAATTCCAGTACAACAGCCAGTAAAAAGATTCCCACCATTTTTATAAACTCAAAGTCGCTATAATTTGGCAATGAAACAATTGTAATGGATAGAGTCAGTTCTAGAGATACACAGATTTTTTTTTTTTTTAACTATCAACTTAATAGCATATTAAAAGTATTTTACCACTCTATGCCCCAGCTGTGGCATTAATCTGTGCTAAGGAACTCAGCAGCCTGTACCAGAAGTAACAGAAAATTCAGATAAATGAAGTTGGGTTCGTCCCATCTGCAGCACAACTGAAGAAAACTCAGCGAGGTTCCATTCTCAGCAAGGTTCAATTCTCTCTTTGCTGCCTTCTAGACTGTCAGCACTTTTATTTATATTTATATAAGGGATAGATATATATATTTATATGAGGGAGGTATAGATATTTTATTTAAGGCTACTTCTATTTAATAGCGAGAAGAAACACTGAAACCTTAGTCAAGACACAAAACTACTTGACTGTGTAAACAACAGCAGCTCTCTAAGTGTTGTTGTTTTTATTTATGAATGGATCTTGGACTTCCTTTTCCTCCTCATCTTAGTACAATTTATTTCCTGCTTTTATCCTTCCTCCCCTCCTTTTCCTGTCAACTTCTAATGTTTTTATTGTTATATGGAACTTATTCCCAAAACTCTCATCCTCTTATCATGTAATTTAGCAGCATTTTGGTACCTAAATCCACATTATTATTTTAATCCTTTGCAGTTTTTATTTTTCCTGCATTCAATCCCTTTTATCTCTGTAGCTGTCAATCTTTCAAAAAGCTCCATAAGACAGGATTTTGTTCTGTCTTTATCCTTCAAGTTTGTCAGGTATTCTTTAAATAGGAAACTTGCAAATAGACAAGTTTTTATTGCTTTCTAAGCAGTATTATTATATCCCACACTGAAAAAATAGACTGAGAAGGTGATAATTGCAGATTAACAAGTTAGTAGTTTGCACTTGTAGCCAGTTTGTCCCTGGCTGATAGCAAAAAAAGACAACTCAACCAGAAACAGAGCTAAATTTTGCATCCAGGACTATTAATACACTTAATGACCAAACAGCAAAACTTTTTTCCCCCTCCATCCTTAGCAGAAATGCCAATTGTGACACTTCCATCACATTTAATTTTAAACTATGAAAATTTGTGGAGATGTAGCTCAGGATATGTTCAATAAGCACATTTTTCTTGCTGATTAGAATAAAAATAAAAAAAAAAAAAGAAGTGTTGCAGTTTGATTTAATGATTAAAAAGCAATGGATTGCCTCTGCTCTGGCTCACTCTCACCGTTTCTGCAACTCCACAGGAGAACCATTTGGGAAACCAACACATAAACACATTTTTAGTTCAAAGTGAGCTCATGCCAGAAGTGGTGAATGTGTTTTAAAGTCACCCATCTCTCAAGCCTGACCAGAATATTCCCAGCACTGCTCATTCCCAGGCAGATCCCTATTGGAAATGCAGGGGAACCCAATGGGAAGAAATGAGGATGTCTGACTCAATTCAGAAGGCTGAATTATTTCTTTATTATAACTATGCTAAAATACATTAATATGCTATATAAAGGGAGGGTACTAAAACTACATACTACTTTCTCTGACTCTAACACAACTCCTGACCCTCTCTGAGCCCAGCCCCAGGTGGGTTGGGTTGGATTGAGTTGGATTGGATTGGATTGGATTGGATTGGATTGGATTGGATTGGATTGGATTGGATTGGATTGGATTGGGTTGGATTGGATTGGATTGGATTGGATTGGATTGGATTGGATTGGATTGGATTGGGTTGGGTTGGGTTGGGTTGGGTTGGGTTGGGTTGGATTGGGTTGGATTGGCCACCAGGCTCAAACAATCCTCACCAGAACCCAACCAAGCAACACCCCAGGTAAACAATTCTCCAAGCACATTCCACATGGGAAAAACAAGGAGCAGAAATAGAAATTGTTTTCTCTTTCATTTCTCTCTGTGCACCTCTATGAAAAATGCTGAGAGGGAGAGAAATGTGCTGCCACAGATCCCTCCTCAAGGAAGGGCTCAGCCCTGTAATGAGGGAGGAGAACTCCTTGTCCTGTCTGCAGCCAGGGTCAACCCACGCCTCAAACTGCTTCAAAATTCCTGCTGGATTCCAGCCCCAGCATTTCCTTGGGGATGCACCGTGCAAGGAGCTCTTGCAGAGCAAAAGACAAGTTTTATAATAAATAAAAGTTGCCCCTTGCCACATTTGTCCTGGAGTTGCACAGTAAATTAGGAGTTCTACGAGTCTGTGTCACCAGCTGTAAAAATGCCACTGACGTTATCATCCTCTGCATTCATCAGGGTTAAATAACTTGGGTTTGACAAGCAAGGAAAATAGAACTCATTTTTCATTACCATTAGGTAAAATACGAGCAAATAGACTGTCTAGGCAGGTAAATTTCATGATTATTCCACAAGACCTTTTGCAATGAAGTCGAGTTAAAAAATACTCCAATTCTGGCACTGCCAGAGCACACAGAATGTACAAATTTAAGGAAATCTCCTTTACTGGGCCTTGCTGCCTCCTGTAAAACTCATAAGTAGCTTGTTTTAAATCTGCTGCTTCGAGGCCATGTGGTTTGATGATAATAAGTAAATACCTGGAGGTTTTTTATAGTGTGCTGTCCCTCTCAGGGGAGTAACATCACTTGTTATTCTCTGTAGGTTTACGGTTTGATGCCTCCCTTAAATTATTTTTTCAAAAGCAGAACCTGCTTCTGCCTGCAGCAGATTTTTGCCATTATATATTATAATTTGATGGGTGTAATTAAGCATTTCACCTTTTCCCTCTGTCTTCTGTGCCTCTCCCTTAGCCCAGCACACCTCTGTGAGCTCCTCAGCACTGAGCTCTTCTGAGAATGAAAATCTTGCTGGTTTTAAAGTTGCCATTACTTTGCTTGCTAAAATCAAACTAATGCAGCATATGAAAATCTTCTCTTGATTTCCTTTGACTCCTACCAGAACCTGAGGTGTTTACATGATGTGAGTTTGCTCAATAATGCAGGAATTTTAACAAAACTCGAGGCTGATTTGCAGTGAAATGACACAGCAATACTCCCAGTGCCCCTGAACCCTGACATAAACCAACCAGGGAACCTCCCTGTTCTATTCCACTCTGCAAAGTTCATTGCACAACTTCTCTGCTGAGACTCCAAATTCTGGAAAGGTTTTT